>NC_064811.1:28809484-29138685 GCF_023721935.1 Panthera uncia
GTACATTCTTCCTCTTAATATTCTTATTTTGTATTTTCCAGACAGATAGATGTCTTCTAGATATAGTTATATACATTAATAAGCATTAATTTTACTCATAATTTAACTACAATTTTTAGATTGTATGCTATTTGGATATTTAGTATTTTGTAATACAAGTTATATTTGTCACCACATTTTATCTATTGTTGCCTTATAACCCCTTTCTGTTATTTATTTATTTTTTTTTAAATTTTTTTTAACGTTTATTTATTTTTGAGACAGAGAGAGACAGAGCATGAACGGGGGAGGGTCAGAGAGAGAGGGAGACACAGAATCCGAAACAGGCTCCAGGCTCTGAGCAGTCAGCACAGAGCCCGACGCGGGGCTTGAACTCACAGACCACGAGATCATGACCTGAGCCGAAGTCGGCCGCTCAACTGACTGAGCCACCCAGGCGCCCCCCGCTTTCTGTTATTTAATTCTTGTATTTCAAATATCACATTCAAAACTTATTTACTGGGGTCCTGGGTGGCTCAGTTGGTTAAGCCTCTGACTGGCTCAGGTCATGAGCTCACAGTTCATTATTTCAAGCCCCACATAAGGCTCTCTGCTGTCAGTGCAAGGCCCGCTTCAAATCCTCTGTCCCTCTCTCTCTCTCTCTCTCTCTGCCCCTTCAGTCACCCTCTCTCATGCTCCCTCTCTCAAAAATAAACAAACATTTATAAATAAATAAATTAATTAATTAATTAATTACCAAACCCATTAATCTTATTTCACAGAGTAGGAAGACATTTACTTTTCTACTTCAAATTGATAACTTGCAAAGAACACTTTATTTCTAAATACAAAGAGGTAGAGCAAAGTCAAGTTGGAGGTAGACAGTTAAGTCAACAGGCAAATCCTCAGGTTTTATACAATGTTTTATGTATGAAAATTTCAATATGAAGAAGTAAGACTGCTTGATTTGGGATAAATCCATTGCCTTAAGGTTTGCATGTCCAGGATATATATTATATTTGTTAATTACTCCAGCTTAAAGATTAGCATAAATGAAGAGTCCTGGATAAGGATGATTGCTTTTATGTTTAGCATCCTAATTATTGTCTCCTTGCCTAGGCATTCAAATGCAATTAAAGTATGCTCTTTAAAAATATAACTGGAGCCCTGTGCATGAAATTATTTACACCAATCTTAAAATAAGAATATCCAGGACATCAAATGGGCAGTGACTTTATATGTGTGGAAAAACTACCATAAAAGTTAATGGTGCCTCATGAAATAATAATTGTACTTATTAAACTATAAGCAGAGAATTACACACACACACACACACACACACACACACACATATATGTACAGTCATTTAAAGCTCTGCTTATATCAGCATTTATTATGGCTGAAAAGAAAGTTAAATGCTTTTTTTTTCTTTTTTTAAACAAAGGCAAGTTTTACTTTTCATATTATAAGTACACAAATTATTTGACTACATCAAGAGTACAGAAACTATAAGGCAAAGTAGCATTTATAGTTAGAACTTTAGTCAAGACGTATTTCTTGAACTAGATATTATGTTAAGCATTTGATAATATAAAGAAAAATATAAAAAATAAGCAATCATCCTTTCCTCTCAAGGAGCTCATTATACAGTAGGAAAGTATGTATGTGTGGTGTGTGTGTATATAAAATATCATACATAAAGCATATATATGATGATATAATTTGATTTAACTTTGCCTAATTTTAACCAATATTGTTTTCTTTTTTTAAATTTTTTAATGTTTATATTTATTTTTGAGACACAGAGAGACAGAGCATGAGCACGGGAGGGGCAGAGAGAGAGGGAGACACAGAATCTGAAGCAGGCTCCAGGCTCTGGGCTGTCAGCACAGAGCCTGACACAGGGCTCGAATTCATAAGCTGTGAGGTCATGACATGAGCCAAAGTTAGATGCTGAACTGACTGAGCCACCCAGGTGCCCCAACCAATATTGTTTTCTTAAATAGAAATATATGTGTGGGTGTATTCACACATTTATGTACGCAAAAATTGACATGACCATTTATTCTCTAAATGAAATAATTCATATAAATTTCTTCGTAGAAAAATTATAAAAAGGAAAAAGCAAAATTATCTTTCAGCTGAAAGTAGAGATTGCTACTAATTTTATTCAGTATATTTTATAAAATTTCTTCTAGACATGATATATACTGAATAGAGGATGCAGGGTGCAGGGTTAGATAGTGTCGTTTAGGTGGGACTCACACAATGAAATATTTCTATCTATTCTAGGGTCCTTATCTATACCCATAGATAAGAAGAAGAAATAATGGGCAAATAATCCCCAAATGTCAATAATTTAAGAAAACAAAAGTTCATGTATTTAAAAATATATATAACCATCTTATGCTACAGATTCAATTATTGTTTTGAACATATGACATAAGCACCCAGGTTCCCAAAGTGATATAATACCTATCTCTACATTCTATTTCTTGTTTACTAGTCAGAGAGTAGGAAAGATGGTCAATTATTATCTGTGACATGCATAAATACCATCCAAAGCAACCCTCTTAGCCATATCCAATTTGAGGGAGTAAGGGAGTGTAATTCTACATCTGCCCAGAAGGAAACCTTAAATATTTAACGAAAACTATGATGTGTGTAGAGGCAAATATAAATACAGGAAGGAAGGAATAAAAGTGATCATTATTCATCATTAAAATAATTTGAATTTACTAAGCATAAATTTAGGGAAATAAAAACCAGTGGAAATTTTTGAGATTTTACTAATGGGGTCAGATGCACCAAGAAAGGTGAAAAAAAAAAGAAATATTTCTCTTTTTTTTTTTTTAATTTTTTTTTCAACGTTTTTTATTTTATTTTTGGGACAGAGAGAGACAGAGCATGAACGGGGGAGGGGCAGAGAGAGAGGGAGACACAGAATCGGAAACAGGCTCCAGGCTCCGAGCCATCAGCCCAGAGCCTGACGCGGGGCTCGAACTCACGGACCGCGAGATCGTGACCTGGCTGAAGTCGGACGCTTAACCGACTGCGCCACCCAGGCGCCCCAAGAAATATTTCTCTTAAACTTTAACAGCACTTAGTAAGTATAATTTAAAAAATTCCTATCATAAAATATAGAAATATGAGCTTCTTTTGAAATATGTAGGACTTACACAAAAGAATTTATAAGTCTATTTGGAGATCCAAGGGGAGAATGATCTATGTGTGGGAACCATGCTGTTGACTGGAAATTTGCAATTTTGTAAAGACGTTTATTGTCTCTAAATTTATCTGTATATTTAATGTAATCACAATACCAAGCTCTATAACAATGCTACTTAGAAATCAGAAAAAAAGGAGTAATGGGTCTAGCCAGGAAACCTTAGCTGGAGAAAAATTGAGTAACTATAAAGATTTGGTCTTATATGTTACACACAATGTGTCTTAAGCATTAGCATTTGGAGTAGACACAGTCACTAAACCATAAAATTAGAACAGACTTGTGGCTATTTCCTACAATGCTGGTCTATGCCCTCTAGTTTTTGGATTATAGGAAAGTCCAGAAGTCCTGCGAGAGGGAAAGGGAGCATATCAGGACCAATAAAAAGTATTTACCAACCAGTGTAGAAGTATTCAAATTCAATATTTTAACAAGTGGTTTAGATATACAAGATAATAGCTAAATACCATCTCTGAATGTGGTAATGATGCCAGGTTAAAAATGTAAGGAGGAATTTACTAAAAAGTATGGAAACTTACTAATTAATTTAAAATCTGGAAAGAATATAAACACATGGAGGTTAAAAAACATTCCATTAAACAATGAATGGATCAACTAAGAAATCAAAGAGGAAATCAACAAATATATGGAGACAAATGAAAATGAAGACACAATGGTTCAAAATCTTTGGGATGTCACAAAAGCTGTTCTAAGAGGGAAGTTTATAGCAACAGAGGCCCACCTTGATAAAGAATAAAAACCTCAAATAAACAATCTAATCTTACACCTAAAAGAGCCAGAAAAATAATAAAGCCCACGGCCAGCAGAAAAAGAAAATAATAAAGATTAGAGCAGAAAGAAATAAAATAGAGACTAAAAAACAATAAAACAGATCAATGAAACCAGGAGCCAGTTCTTTGAAAAGATGAACCCAATTAATAAACCTTTACCCAGACTCATCCAAAGAAGAAGAAGAAGAAGACTCAAATAAATAAATATAATTAGAAATGAAGGAGCTGAGGTGCCTGGGTGGCTCAGTTGGTTGAGCATCTGACTTCGGCTCAGGTCATGATCTCACAGTCTGTGGGTTCTAGCCCCGCGTCAGGGTCTGTGCTGACAGCTCAGACCCTGGAGCCTGCTTCTGATCCTGTGTCTCCCTCTCTCTCTGCCCCTACCCCATTCTCACTTTATCTCACTTTGTCTTTCAAAAATACATAAATATATATATAAAAAAAAGAAATGAAGGAAGAGAAATAACAACTGACACCACAGAAATACAAAGCATTTTAACAGAATATTATGAAAAATTATATGTCAACAAATCAGACAAGCTAGAAGAAAGATAAATTCCTAGAAACATAGAACCGTCCAAAACTGAATCAGGAAGAAATGGAATATTTGAACATACTGATTACTTGCAATCAAATTGAATCAGTAATCACAAATCTCCCAGCAAACCAAAGTCCAGGACCAGATGGGATCACAGATGAATTCACCCAAATATATAAAGAAGAGTTAATACCTTTTCTTCTCAAACTATTCCAAAAAACAGAAGAGAAAGGAAACCTTCCAAATTCATTTAATAAGTCCAGCATTACTTCAATATCAAAACATATTCACTACAAAAGAAAGAAACAAAGAAAGAAAGAAAGAAAGAAAGAAAGAAAGATAGATACAGGCCAATATCTGTGATGAACATAGATACAAAAATCTTCAACAAAATGTTAGCAAGCTGAACCCAACAACACATTACCAAAAAAAAAAGAAAATCATTCACTCTGATCACTAGGAATTTATTCCAGGGACACAAGTGTGGTTCAATATTCACAAATCAATCAATAATATATATCTCATTAAGAAGCAAAATGGTAAAAAACATATGACCATATCTATAGATACAGAAAACACATGTAACAAAGTACAGCATTCACTCATGATAAAAACTCTCAATGAAATAGGTTTCAAGGCAACATTCCTCAACATAATAAAGGTCATATATGAAAAACCCACAGCTAATATCATATTCAATGGTGAAAACCTGAGAGCTTTTCCTCTAATATCAAGAACAAGAAAACAATTCCTACTCTCACCACTTCTACTCAACATAATACTGGAAGTCCCAGCCACAGTGATCAGACATAGCATTGTTTCCAGAAGGAAATGTGACCTATTCTCTATGTTATCTCTTAGGTTTATAACAAATATAATTATGAAAAATTATAAAATAAGATCGTAACTATGAACTTATTCATCAGTAATGCACCTAGGCACAAAAAGTATCATCAGAAAATGAAATATTTGGGATTTCAGGTTATTATGTGAATTGTATGTATTGTCAATATAATGAGTACTGGACAGCAGACTACTAAGCATTGCTGTTTTATAATGAATATGAGTAAATACAGTACCCACATTTTGACATATATACTCCAATTCAAGTTCAGAAATATGTAAACAATTATAAGAAAGAATAATTTCAGATATTTGTTTTGGACTGACTCAGATAACCATTATAAATTCTGGACAAAAACATAACAGAATGATTGTTTGTTGAAATGGAAGTGACCCAAATCACAAAGAACGTAGAAAAGAGGTCAGTCCTTGAAAGCAATGAACTTCAGAGAGTGAAGTCCACATTTATGTGTATTGGCCCCTAACACCACTGTCCAGTTGATTCGTAAGGGATGGTAAGAACTCATGGGGAAATCTTCACTGTCACTGGCTAAAGGTGTCAGAGGTGGTCAGGGCTGTCACTGAGAGAAGAAACCTAAAAACGAGGGTGCCTTAGAATGTAAATACAAAGACTCTGAGTATAAACCCCCTCAAATTCATGGCTGATGAGTGAGCTGTACATGTACACAGGAGACCCCAACAAGCCCAATGTAAAACTGCTGCAATTTGGTCAGGAAACTAGGACAGTAAACTAGGCAGTAAACTAGGACAAGCATAGAGATCCCCTTGCTTATTCTTCCCTCTCTCAGTGATCACTGCCCTGGGGTGTCTGTCATCCTGTGTCTGAAAAAAAAATTTTTTTCAGACATTTTTCCTAGATTTTTCGTTATTTCAGTCAGCAACTATTACTTCATCATGGCTGGAAGTGGAAGTCCTCTACGTTGTCTTAAAATGACATAGGAAGGGGCTCCTGGGTGGCTCAGTTGGTTCAGCATCTGACTTTGGCTCATGTCGTGATCTTGTGGTTCGTGAGTTTGAGCTCCACATTGGGCTCTCTGCTGTCAGCATGCTTCAGATTCTCTGTCCCCACCCCTCTCTCTGCCCCTCCCCTTCTCATGCTCTGTCCTTCTCTCTCAAAATTGAATAAACATTAAAAAATAGGTTTTAGAGTAAATTTCGTAACATTTTCCATCTATGTTATATGTTACTTTAAAACTACACTCAGTGTATTATACACACACCAGGGGATTTTTTATCACATAAGCAAAGAAAATGCATAATTTTACAAGATTGAAATGAAGGTGGTTCTTGTTATTCCTCTATTTCAAAGTTTCCCTGAAATAAAAACTTTTCACTTTTTATAAACTAAAGTAGATACAAAGTTGGTGTGCAATTATTTCCTAAGTAACATTTTTTTAAATGCTTTTTATTTATTCTTGAGAAAGAGAGACAGAGCATGAACAATGCGCGGGGGCAGAGCGAGAGAGGGACACAGAATCCAAAGCTGACTCAAGGCTCTGAGCTGTCTGCACAGAGTCTAATGCGGGGCTGGAACTCACAAGCCTTGAGATCATGACCCAAGCCTAAGTTGGCACTCAACCGAATGAGCCACCCAGAGACCCCCTAAGTAACAATTTTTTATGTATTCTTCTCACTGGAGCCAAACAAAACAAAACAAAACAATAGATGGTCTTTGTGTACTATGGAGACTTAGCTCTAATTCCCTTGCACATGGTGTTGCTAAGGTTGGGAAGAATTTACATAAAACACAAGCTATATGAGAATGTGGCCATTAAAAGAGAAAGATAATAGTTGACTACCAGCAAAATTCTAAAAATATATATACCACAACTAGTCAAAAACGAAGCTGTTGATGTTCGTGATGACTGGCAAGGTGATCCAAATTTTAACAGATTTTTTTCAGCCTTCAAAGCAGAATAGATTAAAAGGAGAAAAGTCAGGGTAAAGATTAAAACATACACATTTTGGGGCGCCTGGGTGACTCAGTCAGTTGAGCATCTGACTTCGGCTCAGGTCATGATCCCACGGCTCATGGGTTCGAGCCCCACATCAGGCTCTGTGCTGATGGCTCAGAGCCTGGAGCCTGCTTCGGGTTCTGTGTCTCCCCCTGTCTCTGCTCCTCTCCTGCCTGTGCTCTCTCTCTCTCTCTAAATATTAAAAATATTAATATATACATATTAATATATATTTATATTATATATTATAATATAATTTATATAATATAAATATATATTAATATTTATTTATATATCTAGCGATAGATTGGAAAGTGCCAGGCTAGCCTGGAAGGTTTCTCTTTTACCTTTGATTCTGAGCTGTTTTGCAGGCCCTGACTCTAAAGACACACCCATTTTATCCAACCAGGCATGGCCTTTATTCTTCTAAAGCCTTGAAGTGGATTGTCTGGAAGCCATTCTTAATGTCTTCGGATTATTACAAAATTTAACCCTATCCAGAGACACTGGAGATGGGTTTAAGTTGCAGATGATTAAGTTCCCTAAGAGTCAGCAATTCCACTTGCTCTAAGTGAAGAGCGAATCAAAGAAGCTTTTAGGGGCGCCTGGGTGGCCCAGTTGGTTAAGTGTCCAACTTCCGCTCAGGTCATGATCTCATGGTTCGTGGGTTCAAGCCCCGCATCGGGCTCTGTGCTGAAGGCTCAGAGCCTGGAGCCTGCTTCAGATTCTGTGTCTCCCTCTCTCTCTGCCCCTCCCCTGCTTGCACTCTGTCTCTGTCTCTCTCAAAAACAAAAACAAACAAACAAAACATTCAAAAACATTTTTTCAAAGAAGCTTTTAATTATCAGCTTCCAAGAATCAGCATTTCACATATCTTGTGCTTTGTATCTCTCTGACACATGCAAAAAGAGTTGAAAAATTAGCAGAGATGTGTTGGCTTGTTAATTTCCTGAGTTCACTCTTCTGAAAAATAACATTTACCAGCTTTCTAGGCCATTTCCAGTTTTCATATGTTTTCTTTCCTGGGAGAATTTTTGGCATGTCTATCTTCCAGTATTTCTACTAAATTTTAGTTTTCTGCTCTCATACTTTAAGCTTGCATATTTTGGTGAGAAATTAGTTATTATAGTAATCTTTTCTGTTATTACAGATACTCAAAAGGCTAAAAACGTGAATGATGATATTTTAAGTTTCACTAGCCCAGTTTTACCCGTTTCTTTCAATTTGTATTTATTCCTTGGTTTCCTTTTGCTTCTGCTTTTAATTTTAGACGTCTCCTTAACATATTTTCTTTAGACTTTTTTTTTCTTAAATAGGTGGTGATCTGTAGCTCTCACTTTGTACTTAGTGATTGAAAATTAAGAAACTGATTGAATTGAAGTATTGATTACATACTTCCTCCATGTGTTAAACAAAACACTGATAACCAGGTGGCTTATAATCCACTGGGGTATTAGAATAGTCTTCTTTCCCTGAAATATGATAAACCCAAAAGAACATTCATACAAATATTCTTCATAGAGCGCATGAGTGTTGAGTGATGGAGAGTGGTCTTTTTCAACATGCAGTCTCAGTGGTACCTGAGTTCTCCATTGTGCCTGATGTCCAGAAACCTCTCTCATATTTTGGAGATATTAAATATCCAAGCTTCTTTCAGAAGGCAGAGGAACATTGAGGGCTGTAGAATAGATCCACTAGTCTTCTTTTTCTTCAAAAAGACTGTCACAGAATCCTCTCGTTTTTCTTACTCCATCATACTTCCCCACCCATATCATCTTCAGTGTTTGGCACATTTATAGTATAATCACTTTATTTCTTCCTTTCTTCCCTTCCCTTCGCTTCCCTTTCCTTCCCTTCCCTTCCCTTCCCTTCCCTTCCCTTCCCTTCCTTCCCTTCCCTTCCTTCCCTTCCCTTCCCTCCCCTCCCCTCCCCTCCCCTCCTCCCCTCTCCTCTCCTAGTCGCTTCCCTTCCCTACCTTTCCCTTCCCCTCTCCTCCTCTTCCCTGCCTTTTCCTTTCTCTCTGTTTTTTTTCTCTCTCTTTCTTTCTGTCATTCTTTCTTAACTTAGACTCAGAGCTTTTGGTTCAAATAAACCAGTTCCTATTCATCTATCTTCCTACCAGATCTCATCATATATATTGCTGTTCTTTTTTATGTTTTGTCCTTGTGGGAAATACCTTTAAAAATTCCATTATAGTTGGGGATCCTGGGTGGCTCAGTCGGTTAAGCACCTGACTCTTGGTTTTGGCTCAGGTCATGATCTCATGGTTAATGGTTTCAAGCCCCATGTGTGGAGCCTACTTGGGATTATCTATCTCCCTTTTCTTTGCCCCTCCCCTGATCCTGCTCTAAATAAATAAATAAATAAACAAATGAACTTAAAAAATTCCATTATTGTCATTTTAGCAGACATAGGAGAACTTTGTGTTTAATCAGAAGTTTCATTTTTCTTAAGTACTTCTGATATTCATGTTTCCCTAGGTAAAATAATTAAAAATTGATTTAAAAACTACACTTTATGACTAACAGCAAAGCTACTATACATCTGCATATAAATAAGTATGTTATAACACCGACTCTCAAATATCTTATAAGCTTATCAAGCTATAGAAGTCTGCTAAGTGGAAGGTTAAACATAAAATTTCTTCCCTGTTATTCCTTTCATTTAATATTTTTAGCATAGTCAATTTGTAGTAGTATCCAACCAGCATACATACATACAAACACATATATACATACGGACAATGTACTGAACTAGAAATTAATGGAAGTTCCCTACTTTCCAACAATATATATTAGAAAATTTATTTTAAACAATTTATTATATTTTCATTGTTATTCTTCAGAAGCAATCATTACAAAGAGCAAAGGGGTACATATTACCTTTATAGAAGACACATTTTCTTAATAAAGAATTGCATAATTTCATGTTCACCATTTATTAGACATAAGCACTATATTCTGACTCTACAACAGAGAACTAATTTATTATTTATAGAGCTTTATACAAACATGTATTCATGACATCAGTTTGCCCTCGTTTACTGTACCTCTGGGCACCGTGTGAATCATTTATGAGGTGTCTATATGTCTCACAATTGGAAAGATTGCAAATTTACAAAGCACACCACAGCATACACACACCTTCCTCTCTCTCTCTCTCTCTCTCTCTCTCTCTCACACACACACACACACACACACACACACACACACTTTATGTGAGTTTCTTTTCATGAGAAGCAGTTCCTCATTTGGCAGAATACTATATGTTGAAAACATTAAATCCATTAATTTAGAAAGGTTTTCCCAGATAAATAGGTTTTAACCTAATAGCTGGGAGATAATTGTATTGAGACATCATTATTGGTTATAGATTACATCAGTGGTAAAATACTATAAGAGTCTTAATTAAACAAACACATACACACACACACATACACACATATACACACACATACAAACTTTGAAAAATGTGTTAACAAAATATCAGGTTACCAGACTGGACTACCATAGGTCATGGATATAACAGAAAAAAACCTGAAAGGGTTAAACAGATAGATGAACCATTCTTACCAATTCCATATTTATCAACATAACAACACTAAAATACATCAATGACAGCTATATAAGCACACCACACAAAATATATTACCGCTGATATGAAAATGCACCCTGTGAGGTAACAGACACAGGTTAATTGTCATAACAGTTGGCTAAATATTAAGAACATATTTTATTTTAGAATTCTTTTTATTTTTAATTTATATTCATGAACTACAGACATTATGTATACCAAGCAAGGCATGTAGCAGAATAGTTCATACTAGTACACGTCAGTTATAAAACTCTTACTTAGCCATGTCATTAACATCATATACTGTTCATTAATGTAATCTTCTGGCAAAATACAATCATGGCTGTAGTAGATAACTATAATGTAACGCCTGCCCATTTTTGTCTTCTCTAAATGTGAGATATATTTGGAATATAGAAAACAAAATGAGAGTTGTCTAGATAATGATTAAATATATAATTATATATAATATATAAAACATATAATATTAAACAGTTATATAAAATGTATAATATAAATATATATAATTAACTCACAATCTGAGTATCCTATCTCCCTCACCAACTATATCTTTTCAAAATGTATTTTACTGGGGTGCCTGGGTGGCTCAATCAGTTGAGTTTGGTTCGGTTTTGGCTCAGATCATGATCCCATGCTTTGTGAGATTGAGACTGAGGCTGACAACAGGGAGTCTGCTTGGGATTCTCTCCTTCTTTCTCTGCCCCTCCCCCATACACTCGTGTGTGTGTGTGTGTGTGTGTGTGTGTGTGTGTGTGCCCGCGCACGCGCTCAAGGACACACTTGCATGCTCTCTCTCCCTCTTTCAAAATAAATAAACTTTAAAATGCAATTTATTATTTCCTATTAAAACAAATTTTACCTATTAGGTGTTTGCTGCCTTGAAAGAAATTTACAATACCAATTTTGTAAGGAAAATAATTTTAATGGCATCATATTAAAATATTTCATGAAAAATGAGAGCACATTGAAAACATTAAACCACTTTAGTAATTCTTAAAATGACAAACAGTGGCCGGACTATCTTCCAATTGATCTACTGTGAGGAACTCTTTTGATGTCTAAATATTTTCAGACTACCACAAGATACTCTTTATGCTTACTATTCATCAATGGAAAATGTGCTTAACTGAATAACAAAAATATAAATTTACTTTGAAACTATGATTAATCACAGCTACCTCTACATATGAATAACAGCAAAACAAACATCTAAGATTATTCTGAATACAGAGGAATATTTTAACTATACAGATTAAAAGGGATTATAGTCATTTTTGGTCCCCTAGGAGTCCATTGCTCATAAGTGATGGACAATCTTCGCCTTAGCCAATAAGAATATTCAAACTTTTTAGAAAGATTAATTGGCAACTGAAGTTTACAGGGATATTAAAATATTCATTCAATATCATTAAAGAATGTAACTAAGCCTATAATTAATACTTTTATATTTATTTGAAATATAATTCAATCAAAGAAAAATTCATAGCAAATAAAACTACATGGATGAACATATGGCCATGCATTTAAAGGAACTGCAAGAGAATTTTTCATCAATTTTAGGTAAGAAAGATTTGTTTGATTTCTAAATAGCATTCTGTTCAGTCCTTTTTTTTAAATTTAAATATCTAAAATACGTATTAGGGCTTCATTGTTAAGGCTGATTAAAAAATCTGAACAGGTCGATGATGTAGCAATGGCATTTAAATGTAAGTAATTTAACTGCAATTCCTTAAGTTCTTAGAACATCTGAGTGAACTATAAAAAGAACCCATCATTGTGGTGTCAAAATGAGTGATTGTGACTTTTTAGTGTCAAGAACAAATGATTACAATTGTTTTAAGTATGACTTTAACTTTCTGAATCACACACGCATATATCACATTTATGCAATTTTGTCAACTAGGATGAGTCAGGTTTCTAGTTATTGTGAAATAAAAAAAAAATTAAAGCTTGAGATTTTATACTTTGAAAACTTTATCACATATCCACTTATAGAAATATAAATGTTGTATTTATTTTGGTGATAAATGAGTGTAACTACCTACATACATTATTTCATTCAAACCTTTGTAAGGAGGTCATTTTGATGGCATAACACGGAGTACGTAAGAAACAAAAGGCACATTATTCTGATAATCAACAGGAAAGTATTTATTTAATAGGCCTGCCAACCTCTTTAGCTGTCATGCTGTTACTCACATATCTCTCCTCCTCAAACCCTGTCATCTGGCAGAATAAAAACTTCTTTGGTCTTTTCCAAACAGATATTCGGCATTAGTCAGAAAAAGTAATTTTCTACGCTTATATAAAGTGGAAAGAAAAAATTCCATATAACAAGAATTCTAGCACTTTTCTAAGTACTGTTTTATTTTTAAATAGCACTCTGCTTAGGTTAATATATGTGCAAGCCTAGATGAAAACCATGAATGAATCAATGAAGGAAAAATTCTCAAAGCTTAAATATTTTTCAGATTTTTATTTGAGAATAAATTAAGGCCCCTGCCACCTTTTGTGTTTCTAGAAATGTAAAGCAGAGTTCAACTGAATAATGCATTATGTATTTTAAATGTAAGTTGCAGTTTTGCTTGCTTTATTTCACATTTGCAGTGGTTAAGAAGAATAGTTAATTCTAGGGGTGCCTGGGTGGCTCAGACTGTTAAGCGTCCCACTTCAGCTCAGGTCATGATCTTGCAGTCTGTGAGTTTGGGCCCATGTCAAGCTCTGTGCTGACAGTTCAGAGCCTGGAGCCTGCTTTGGTTTCAGTGTTTCCTTCTCTCTCTGTCCCTCCCCCACTAGTGCTCTCTCTCTCTCTCTGTCTCTTTCTCAAAATAAATAAACATTAAACAAAAAAACAGTTAATTCTATGCCAATGGGGAGACACAAATAATCTCACAAAAATCAAGTCAAAGCGTTTAACTCCAAATTTTTTTACAATTTATGGTAAAAATTGAAATGGGTTGCAATGTTATTTAATGAAAATATACTATTACAAAACAGGTCAAAAAGCCTGATTGATTGTTCCCACGTTTTAATTTTGTTTCTAAGATAAAAATCAGAGACTAATATTATAGACACAACTGGGCACAATACTCGAAACTATTATGCATGAATATTTTTCCTACTTCCATTGCCCAACAGACATCTCCAGAAAAAAAATGGTGTCTCTTGGTCCATAGACATATTTCTATATATTGAATATATGCATAGCCACAAACTTTAGGATGGTACTCTTTATAAAATAAGTTCATGATTCACTTAAGTTGTGTCCTATTATCCTGTCTCATAGCAATTAACTTTTCATTGAACATAATGTTTAGAAAATGCATCCATGTTAATACATGTACATCAAGGCAACATATTTTTTGTTCTGTATGATTATGAAGAATTCTTTCTTAGATTATTGTATATTCTGATTTATTTTCTCGTAAATTACTTGTTCATAATTTTGTACTGATTAATTTTATTCCCATGTTTATACTCCTTTGTCTTTTGCTTAGTAAACATTCAGAATGTCTTTTCTTTTACAAAGTATTTATTTTAAATATGGCAAAATTTCTCAGTTCTTTAAGATTCTTGCTTTCTGTTTTTTAAGGTATATTTCCATATATCAAGGTAAAAAGATTTTCTCTAAACAAATCTTTCTATTATTCTGTCATTGTTATTATTCTGTATAAAACTACTAGCTTTTCTTTAGTATATTTTTATAATATGTCTTGATTTCTGGTAAAAAAAAATTGCCCTCCTTCATTTATCTTAGAATAATCTTTGCTTTGAAGACCATTTGTCATATTGCTATTGTTTTGTTTCAAATGAAAATCTATTGTCTTTCGACCATGTCTTCATTTTTCTTTTAATTATGTTTTGTGTAATATTTGTTAGAATCATTCATATATACATATAAGTATGTATATATATTTATATATACATATATATGTGCATATATATATATATATATATATAGTCTCAAAGAGAGAGGGAGAGAGTGCGAGTGGGGCAGAGGGGCAGAGGGAGAGAAATTTTTTTTTAAATTTTTTTTTAATGTTTATTTATCCTTGAGACAGAGACAGAGTGTGAAAAGGGGAGGGGCAGAGAGAGAAGGAGACACAGAATCCGAAACAGGCTCTAGGCTCTGAGCTGTCAGCACAGAGTCTAATGCGGGGCTCGAACCCATGAACTGTGAGATCATGACCTGAGCCAAAGTCAGACGCCCAACTGACTGAGCCACCCAGGCACCCTGAGAGAGAGAATCTTAGGCTCCACACTCAGTGCAGATCCTGACACAGGGCTCCATCCCATGACCCTAGATCATGACCTGAGCTGAAATCAAGACTCAGATGCTCAATCAACTGAGCCACCGAGGTGCCCCTAGAATTTGTTGCCATTTTTAATGGTGTCTCCATAGTCTTATTTTATTTTCTAATTAGTTATTATTGGTTCTTAACATATTACTTCCTGATGTCCTCCTTCTCTTCCTTATTGCTACCCCTACCTCTCTCCTTATTTTTTCTCTCTTCCCATCTTTCTCATCTAATTGCTTCTGAGATTCACTAGCAGTATCAAAAGTAAGCATTTAACTGTTTTGGCAGAAGTATTCTCATGATTGGGATCTCTCTTTTTACGCCTGACTCATGTTGCTTGATTACAGAAAGAGAATACACTTTGGTTTAAGGACTCATGTTAGTATATTGAACTCATCCTGATAATTCATGATCATCTCCCTATTTTAAGGTCCTTAACCTTAATCACACTTGCAAAGTTTCTATTGCGATGTAGGATAACATATTCATAGCTTTCAGCAATTAGGGCATTAATGACTCTGGGTACAAATGTGCCCACCACACACAGCATAAGAGAGGAAATTATAGCCCTTGACTTGCAATATAAGGTACAGAAGTTTATACTTGAATGTTCTGTAAGATAGTGATAAGGGTCTGATAAAATAATATTACCACACACAAATAGCAATTATGTTACAAATTCTGTAATAAACATTTCATAATTAATCCTCATAACAATGGTACACAGGAATTATGATATGATTAATTAACATATACCATGTTAAAAAGAAAGAGAGAGAGAAAGAGAAAGGAACAAGGGAAGGAAGAATGGAAAAAAGAAAAAAAAAGTTAGTTTTGATTTTATTAAGGGAGATGAGAAAACATTGTTCCATAAACTGGATAGCCCAGCTCTTTAGTGTTTGTCTATCTTCAAGAGACAATATGTCTTAAATTGACATAATTTCTCTAGCAAGGTTACATTTATAGTTAATCTCTAACACTATTCATTTTCATCTACACTAGGTTGCAGACAATTCTCTTTTACCAATGACGGTTATCAATAATACAGGCAGATATGGAAGAAATTGCTGTCTTAAATTGGAGGAAACTGTCATGAAGGATTATTTTTCATATGTATGAGTCCTCACAAGACTGCAAGATCATTCTGAGTGACAGGAGATCTCCCATCAGTACAAAATATCACAAAAGACATGATAAAAACTTTGTGCTACAGCAGACTACTGCACTTGAATTAGATACACACTGTACTGGAAAAGGAAAAATATCATATGGATATTATATAGCTTCTTCCCCAGTGAGCTCATTTTTAAAGGAGGAATTAATTATAGAAAGTGGGAAATCAGCACAGGAATTTCTAAAGTAATATCATTTAAGAATGTAAAACTATTCTTGATCTGTATTTTAAGAGGAATATCTCAAAGATTCACAGTTTAATTTATTCCTCCTTTACAAAGGAGTAAACATTAGATAGGAAAATTCTCATTGTATTCATTTAATATGGTGTCTAATTTTTCCTTTAATAGTTTTTGGATCAAAAACAAGTATTAACCTTCTGGATGCTCACAGCTTGCTCAGAAAGCCTTTCTCTCTGTGTCTTCACTGACCTCACTACCAGGAAAATGATATTAAGTTTACGTTCATTATATATCTTCCTTCCCATCAACACAGTAAGTTCTTTGGGAACAGGCGATGTGTTATTATTTGCAAAATGCTAACACACAGGAGACATTTAATATGTGTTTCTGACTGAATAAATCAATGGAAATGTATTGCCTTCTCTGCAATGAAGGGAGAGAAAGAATGAGCAGTTGGTTGGAACAATATTTGGATAAGAAAGAAATATATGCCATAGAGGACGTGGGGTCAGTATTGCCAAATGCTCCACAAAGCTGGGGATAATAAATACCAAGAGGATGTAGAAGCAAGATTGTAATGAGAAAGAATGTAGAAGAAAGGTGAAGAAAAAGCATCAGTAGGTGTGTAAAAAATAAGTTAATGTTCTTTCAGGAAATAGAAGTAAAAAACTGGTTATAGACACTCAGTATACAGCAAGGGCAAATAAGTTTATTTGAAAGGGAAGGACTTCGTTGTATGCAAAAGAAAGGAGACAGTACATTATGCAATAGTAGTGGAAACAGACTGAACTTGTTAAATTTATTTTTATGGCAATTGGCTGAAGCATTCTTGTACTTTTCTTGTATTCTCTCTGAAGTGGCATTGTAATCGAGTCAATAATTTGATACAAATTGGCATTGCATATGGTTAAACAGCAAGGAAAATAATTTATACATTAAATTTAGTGATCATTTTTGTTGTTTATTTATATTCTACCTCATTGCAGAAAGCAACTGAGATGGTTGGCCACAGCTAATATTTGCACATCACATCTCTGTTCAGAAAGTATTTTATATAAATTATTATCTTGATTCAGAGAAATCTTACTAATGTAAGAAGAGGAAAAATTACTTTGAAAGATAATGTTGAAAGTTCATTCGAGGCAGAAAATACATATGGAATATATATTTTATTGGTTGTATATTCCATTTTAGGTAATAAATATACTATAGAGTTGCCTAATAATTCCTGTCCTGAAAAGGCATACTCTTTAATGAAAGAGACAAACATATAAGTGGACTGAATCCAATATAGGCATTGAAATAAAGGCATGTACAGTGTGACCTAACAGCAGCAAAAGGGAAGGGCATTTCAGAGATGTTTTCTAGAGGTGCTGATAATTGACTGGAAGTCTGAGAAGGTGAAGAATTATAGGATAGATTCCAGGTTACAGATTTCTGTATCCAGGATACATTTTTGCCACTAAGTTACATTTTGCCACTTAGTTGCCACAAAGTTATATATATATATATATATATATATATATACATATATGTATATATATATATACACACACACACATATATACATATATATACATATATACATATATATACATATATATATACATATACATATATATATGTATTAGACTTATGACAATAAATATTCAATTCTATTTTGAAAATTACAAGCCTAAGATGACTTTGAGACATACAGACCTGACTTACAAGCACTAAATAGATGAGATAGAAATGCAGGGTGAGGTCAGAGCTAAAGAGAGGCCTTGGGAATCATTAGCATATTGATGGAATTTTTAATCAGGAGAGTAAATTAAATCAACCAAGGAGAAGGTACAGAAAAAGAACAATGGACCAGTTTACAAGTCCTTGGTAGAGCCAATGTTTAAAAATCAAGGTCCATACATGTGAATACAAAGGACTGGGAAGGAAAGATCAGACAAAATAATATCATGTAACCTAGAAGAAACAGAGTTTAAAAACTGACAGCATTAGTGAATCTCAGTAAGATAAATACTGAAGAATCTATTTTAGAAAACCAGCTTTAATGGACAAAAGAAATAGAAGTTGTGTTAATATATTTATTTGAGAATGGAAGATGAAGACAAAAGCTATGAATGACTCAATAAGTTTTATAATACTTTGCTGAGAGAGAAGTCAAAAAAGCCAGGAACCTCCCCCCCCAAAAAAAAAAAAAAATGTGTAGAGCCAGAAAAAGATAATTTAGGCAAAAAACTCAGATGATTCATTGAATGGGTTGACTTAATGGGGCACAAACAAGAAAGAGATTTATTATTAGTCAACTCCTATACTCAGGCGCTGCCGTTTCATAATCTCTGTACATCTCAGAGAGTTCTCTTTAGTTTTATTTTTGTGGCTAGTCTTACTCTGTGATGGCTATTAATCTTCAGATATTCTAAAGTCCTGTCCATACTATATCAAACTTGAGTCTTACCGCAAGTAAAATTATCTTATTCTGGGCTCCCACCAGAACCATGGCTTAGCATCCTTCACAAGGAGACAAATGGGAGCATGATCTATTCTACTTCTCTGTACTCTTCTTCCTTTCTCTCCTCCACAGCTCCTGTTTCCTCTAAGTCGTAGAATGGGTAGAGTGAGCAGAAAGTGTTTCATTATGTGGTAAAGGTGGTAGTTCCTTAGTGGATATCAATGTTTTTTGTACCATGCATTTTGAGGGCGAGTTTAGATACACCTCCAGGGTTCAGTGAGCAGTATGGACATATCAAACTTCACCCAGGAACTCTCTTGCAGACCCTTCACAAGGCATGAGGTGCCAGTAGCAGGAGCCAAGGGAGACAGGATCACAAGATGTCAGCTTTCATGAAAGTACATTTTCCACACCAGGGATTTGTCTTTCTATGACTTCACGAGGCCTCCAAGAATGTTAATGTAAAAAGGGGGAGACTTGGGGTGCCTGGCGGCTCAGTTGGTTGAGGGTCCTACTTAGGCTCAGGTCATGATCTCACGTTGGGGAGTTTGAGCCCCCCGTGGGGCTCTGGGCTGACAGCTCAGAGCTCAGAGCCTGGAGGCTGCTTCGCATTCTGTGTCTCCCTCTCTCTGCCCCTTCCCCTCTCATTCTCTCTCTCTCAAAAATAAACAAACATTAAAAAAATAAATAAATAATAAAAAAAAAAGGGAGCCTAGAAAAGAGAGCATTTGAATACCTGCAGTAGAGTTGTCACTTACATTTGAGTTCATGGCGTGGCAGTCATCTAAGAATTTTGTCTTTACCCTAATCACTTGTCTTCTCACCCCAATGATGGAAGAGTTATCAGTGCAGGAATGGATGGAGGCAGTGAGGGAGGAGGGTAAGGAAAGAGCAAGCAGTGTCTCTCTTCCCTATTGTAGGTCCTTGAGCCCAGGTTCAGATCTCACTCTGAATTTGGAGGCTTTGGGCTGGATGTGAGATGGATGTCTGAAATGGAACAACACTGAAAATTTTAATGCCTGAAAATGCACTCCGTTATCAAATGAAACTGATTTAATAACAGAAAGTGACCAATGACCTAAACACAGGATCAGACTATCCAATCAACTAAACTTAGAAACCTCACTGAATGACATGCCTTTCTTTTTATTTTTATTTTTATTTTTTTATGTTTATTTATTTTTGATAGAGAGACAGAGCGCAAATTGGGGAGGGCGGAGAAAGAAGGAGACACAGAATCTAAAACAGGCTTCAGGCTCTGAGCTATCAGCACACAGCCTGATGCGGGCCTGAACCCACAAACCGCAAGATCATGACCTGAGCCAATGTCGGAACCTCAACCGACTGAGCCACCCAGGCGCCCCAAAATGACACGCCTTTATAAATAATTTCGAGCATATAGGTAGCAAGAGGCTCAGTGAAGCAAATGGAGGTCTGGGAAACTGAAGCAGCTCCCAGGCCCCCACCTCTCTAAGTGGGATATGTATCCCTGGCACAGGTCCCTGATGAGGTTTGTAGGGTGGGTCACACAGTGCCAAGCATTTCAATTATGACACATCTCCATTTTGTATTGGAGATTGAATAAACATCAGAATTCTTAAAGGGGTCTGTTTATCGCAGGTTATTCTTAGACAGAGACACCCTATTAAAGGAATTTAAATGAGAAGTTACCTTCCTCTCAACAGGTATCATTTTTACTATTTACCTGAGAGTGCAGGTGACAGGAAATTAGACTGAATCACCTGCCCCCCCGCCCCCGCCCCGAGATACTCCCTTTGTTTAACAAAGTGGATAGTATTCCGATAAGTGACTTTAACTCTAGCATTTCAACTGGAAAGTTCTAAAATCTTCCTATGATGGCATTAAAATTAAACACATATCCAATAGAGCCTCTTTGAGGATGGAACTCACTGTGACATAAAAGTATCAAGAGATGATAGCATCTAGTATGCAAGGAAATACTATTTAAACTGAGATGCCACTTCACACCCAGAATGGCAAAAATAAGAAAGTTATATAAAACAAAGTATTGCGTAGGATGTGAAAAAATGGGAAACACTTATGTACTGCTGTGAATAAAATACGACCTAGAAATCCCACTTTGGAATATACATTTCAGAGAACACCTTGAAGGTCAGAAAAGCAAACCACTTTACATGTATATTTAAACATGCATAATACACAAATAACTCCATACTACATATTTTATAAGGGCATTATTTTTCAGATAAATACCTACATACATACATAAGTTTTTGCATAAATATCAGTGGAAAATATCCATTTTCATACGGATATGAAAGAAATACAATGAATAGTGAACATTAAAATAAGAGTGGCATTCTAGTGATGGTGATAATGTGCTTAATGTTAATGAAAATAATCAACTTCAATGACTTAATGTTTTTTACCTGTGGTCTAAAACTAAATGAAGGAAGGAAGGTAGGAACTAGCAAGGGGGTAGTTTATACCAGTGAAGATGGCGAAGCTGATGAAGGTTTTATTTTTGTGAAGTGTGGATATAATTGTTGCTATTTTGTTTTGCTTTCCTAAAGAAGGGACATATAATTACATGTTTAGAATGAAGGAAATGGACTTTAGAGGACGCATTCAAAACATAATAAAAAAAATGTTTCTCAGAGAATTAAAGTAACTTTTTCTAAGTTAAAAAGCTTCTCAGTGGACAGGCCAAGATGGGAAATCAAAAATTCTGACTCTAAATCCAGGTATTTTTCTAGCATTTAAAAAAAAATGTGTACATATAAATGTAAAAATCATTCAGTCATTTAGATACATAGAATTATCTCATTTCAATTCTGATCTGTTTATAAAGTATCAGAGTCTGTGTTTATTCTGACTAATACAAATGGCAATGTTCACTCAGATATGCTTTAATATGTACATGAGGCTACACTATGAAAATTCTGGAAGACAATCAGTGGAGTTTCCTCAAAAAATTAAAAATAGACCTACCCTATGACCCAGCAATAGCACTGCTAGGAATTTACCCAAGGGATTCAGGAGTGCTGATGCATAGGGGCACTTGGACCCCAATGTTTCACTTGAAAGTGTAGCAGCACTTTCAACAATAGCCAAATTATGGAAAGAGCCTAAATGTCCATCAACTGATGAATGGATAAATTTTGGGTTATATACACAATGGAATACTACATGGCAATGAGAAAGAATGAAATATGGCCCTTTGTAGCAACGTGGATGGAACTGGAGAGTGTTATGTTAAGTGAAATAAGTCATACGGAGAAAGACAGATACCATATGTTTTCATTCTTATGTGGATCCTGAGAAACTTAACAGAAGTCTATGGGGGAGGGGAAGAAAACAAACAAACAAAAAAAAGGCTAGAGAGGGAGAGAGCCAAAGCATAAGAGACTCTTAAAAACTGAGAACAAACTGAGGGTTGATGGGGGGTGGGAGGGAGGGGAGGGTGGGTGATGGGTATTGAGGAGGGCACCTTTTGGGATGAGCACTGGGTGTTTTATGGAAACCAATTTGACAATAAATTTCATATTAAAATCAATCAATCAATCAATCAATCAATAAAATTATATCAGATTTAAGACTAGAAATCTTTGCAGAAGTTTATATTTGAGTCACAATGTTTCAAATTATTATTTGTGACATACTGATTTTTACTCAATTGTGACATAAGTATTGTTTATTTTTATAGTCCACTCACTGTGCACACTAGAAATTTTAGAAACAGTTTAACAGAATTATAGGATGAGTATTAATTACTTGGTGTGCTTTCATTTCTTTTGCATTACTTGGTCACTTATAAGCAGTAGATCTTCTTAATTCAATAAAGGATTATTCTTAGTAGTGTTTACTATTTTAAAATAAACTGCATAGTTTCATATTCTATAATATAAGTAAGTCTATCTTCAGTGTCTGAACTCTAAATGAAATGTTGCCTTTTAAAGGGAGAGTATCAGGACTCCTGGGTGACTCAGCCGGTTGAGCGGCCAACTTCAGCTCAGGTCATGATCTCACAGTTCCTGAGTTCAAGCCCTGAGTCGGGCTCTGTGCTGACAGCTCGGACCCTGGATCCTGCTTCAGATCTGTGTCTCCGTCTCTGTCTGCCCCTAACCTACTCGCATTCTGTCTCTGTCTCTCTCAAAAGTAAATAACAATTTTAAAAGAAGAACATCATTTGAAATGTTCATAACTTTTCCAAAACTGTGCTATATTAAACCCTAAAATTTCATATTCTAGCTTTAGTAATTCTTCAAATATATACGAGAATAGTAATAGATAATTCAGCTAAAAATACCAAAGATCTATATTGGCATAAATATAAATTCTAAATCCCTTCTTATAATAAAAATTGGGTGAATAACCTTCTTCATGCAGTCATAGTTCAACTTTTATGAATATATAGGTAAGACTATCATTCCCAGAAAAACTTACAAGCAAGTTATGGGTAACATCCTAACGTGTTTTAAGAAATTTTCCTTTCTCATATGACAAACATGGAATGAAATTAATGGGTTCACTGAAATGGAACTCTCCTTCCTTTTTTCCCTCTTCTCCGGTTTTAGTTTTTATTTTTATTTTTTCTTCCATCATTAAAACTGCTTAAAGAATAATCAGAAGCAACGACACAGGAAATGAAGAAAGTAATATTGGTCAGAGGAGACAATTATTTAAAGAAAAATAGCATCATGTAAAGTTACTTTATCACTGACTGGAGAAGGAAGCTAACTTGTACTAAAAAAAAAAAAGAAAAGAAAAGAAAAAAAAAAACAGTGGGGAAAGCAAAAGAAGTTTGATAAATGGATGTAATCAACTATAGATAAATGACCACAATGATCTGAACTTCTGAGAAACATTTAATCTCGCTGAAGTCTGCTGAGTTTTTCTTTGCTTTTGGTCAAGCCTTCATATAATGTATTTTCCCCCCAAACACAGCTAATAAAAGTGAACAAGACTACAAATTGATCATTTAATAAAGAGTTTCCAGAAACGCACATGCACACGCACACACACACACACACACACACACACACATTACACACAGGTAATCACTTCCCCTTCCCTCGCTTCAGTTTAGGTATGGCATCATTGTATTCTTTTCCATGTTTTGTGGTATTCCTCCTGTTTTGACCATTTCCACATACTATTTTAGTATATGGAATAGCTCAAAAGCTGTAAAATGAAAAGAACTGAGTTTTATTTATCTTAGTTATTATGACATCGAGTAAATCTCTTCCTCTATGAAATGCAATCTTTAAATGGAGGACCAATTAAAAATGATATTTGTGAAAGCAGTTCGGAAGCAAAATACTAGAGTGTTAAGAGTCTGAGAGACCTGGTTTTGAATCTTCCCACATGTCAGGTGCCTTAGGTGATTCATCTTTTGGTGTGAGCCTGACTGCCTGTGTATAGTGATTATAAGGCTTAATGCTACTTGCTGTGCAAAGTAAACGTTGCATACGTGGAATAGTGCCTGGCATAAAATGTGGTAATAATATAACTTTTCTTTCATCGACTCATTAAAACGAAATATATATTTGTCGTCACAATTTACCAGTTTTGATTCCTTATATGAAAACAATACTGTTTAATGGTTACAGTTATATATATATATATATATATATATATATATATATATATGCTGCTAGGTTTCAGCATTAAACCATAGGACTTAAAAAAATATATAAGCACAAAAGATTTTTAAAAAGCCAGTCCTGGGGGTGCCTGGGTGGCTCAGTCGGTTAAGCATCCGACTTAAGCTCAGGTCATGATTTCACGGTTCGTGTTTGAGCCCCAGATCAGGGTCTGTGCTGACAGCTCAGAGCCTCAAGCCTGCTTCAGAATTTGTCTCCCTCTCCTCTCTCTGCCACTCCCATGCTTGTTCTCTCTCTCTTTCTCTCAAAAGTAAATAAACATTAAAAAAATATATAGTCATGAGCTTTATATCTTACTATATTTCTTTTAATATACAAAAAATTTTAAATTATCTTAATTATATTAAAAGAAAAATGTATTCCATGTAAAATATTCTTTACTGAATTATATATTCAATTAACATTTATTGAGAAATTTTATATTCTAGTCTTTGTCCAAGGTCAATGGATTACAAAGAAAAATAAGAGTAGTTGCAACACTCCATTGACAAACAGGCTGTTTGGGGACACAATTTAGAATGTACACAGTATATATAGAAAGAAAGTACTTCACATATTTTTGTTTGAAGTTAAAATTTCATCTTTGTTCAGCGATCTCCTTTTAAAATATCAAGTATCAACACAATTTTCACTACAATATTAATTTTGGAAAGGAATTTAAGAATATTCTTATTTCCATTATCTTATTTGTTAAAAAATATTATTTTTATATATTAATAGCATTCTGCTGATGTATTATTTTCCTTTCCTGTTTTTATTGTCTTACTTATGCATAAGATAGAAATAATCTGATATTCAAGACTAATTATTTTGTACCTATTTTCTGCCTACATTAATCATTACTTAGTAATTTCTGAAGTATCCAGTAAGGACTTTCTGCACACCAGGCATTGTGGTAAATGCCACAATATTTCATAAACTCCTCACAAGCCTTTTAACAACCCACCATAAATTAAAATTATTTTAGTTTCTGGGATTTCTTATTTGTGTTAGAATTAAATTTGCTAGGGGCACCCAGGTAACTAAACGTCCAACTCTTGGTTTTGGCTAGGGTCATAATCTCATGGTTCGTGGGTTCAAGCCCCACACTGGGCTCTGCATTGACAGTGCGGAGCCTGCTTGGGACTCTCTCTTCCTCTCTCTGTCCCTCATTCACTCATGTGTACTCACTCTTGCTCGCTCGCTCTCTATTTCTAAATAAATAAATAAATAAATAAACAAACAAACAAACTCTAAAAAGAAATGTAGATTCTGTTTCACAGAGTCTGAGATTCTGCATTTTTCTCGAATTTCCCAATGATGCCCATCCTTCTGGTCTATGGACCACTGACACATTGAATAGCTAGGTTAGACTGCAGCCTTAAAATGGTAATACTTGAACTAAGCTTCTCTTACTACCAACACATTGTTAGATATACGGGAATGTATCATTCAATGAGATAAAAAATGGAACCGGATTGTTCAGGGGGAAAAAATCATTCTCTTTTAGAATTGTTATTATAGAATTTTTTTTATTTCTCCTTAGACATTTGAAAAGTATTACCTTACCTGTCAAAAACATATTTCCCTGATGTCTTTTGACCAACAGAAAACCTTTTCTATCAAAAAATACATGGGATTATGTTAGACACAAATGAGTTTTAATACTGCCAGCATTTAAAGTTTATTTTCTTTCTAAGTTTACAACTGAAAGAAAATGTAATCACTTTTGTGTGTGTGCCACTGAAGTAATTTTATAGATTCTTAATGTTCCATACAAACACATTAAGATTTAAAACATGCTCTTTATAACCGCAGTGTGTAAAACAGGTAAAAACCATTAGCACTCGCGTATTGTTTCACTAGCTTGTTAATTTGTGTAATGTTTCCGTGTATTCCATGTATTCCCCACCCCTCCCAGAACAGTATCTAATTGACCATTTAATTTTCTTTTTTTTAATGTTTATTTATTTTGGGGAGAGAGAGAGCATAGGGGAGGGTCAGAGAAAGAGGGGGACAGAAGATCTGAAGCCAGAGATAGCAGAGAGCCAGTGAGGGGCTGGAAATCATGAACCGTGAAGTTATGACCTAAGGCAAAGTCAGATGCTTAACCAACTGGGCCACCCAGGTACCCCTAATTGACCATTTAGTTTTCTAACATTGATATCATGGCCATGAGAATATAACTGCTATTTGAGGGAAAATATTCATTCAATTGGTACATGTTATTGGGGCAACCATTCATCCTTGGAAATGTCCATTACACTTGGCCCTCAAACAATTTACATATTTTTACATATGGAAATAAAGCTAGAAAATAAATCAGCAACTGACTTTCGAATAAGTTCCTAACTCTACAGTTTTGCATAAGTAAAGCATTAGACCACCCAAATAGTAACATACGTAACCCAATTTGGATATATGCAGATGCCTCTATGTAACCGACCGCTAAGAAGAGGTACAACTACCAGAAAACATACGAGAATTCTTTGTTTTGTTTCACCTCACCAAAAAAATAAATCAATTCAAAAATTTATAGTTTTAAGAAGCAATGGCTTTCATCGTGCTAATCAATGGAGGCAGAAACATGCAGTCTGTTGAAAGTAAGCATCAGTACATGATTGGCTCAATGCTTGTCTGCTGTCCAAAATTTAAATGATCATTCTACATATTTTATCAGTTAGCTTTTTATACTAAATGGTGTACAGTGGATGACTGACTTGAATTATTTATGGTAACATCATCTTACATCCTGATTGAAATGCATACTTTATAAGCAACATATTAAAGTAAGAGAACCAAAGGTTACCTCTGGGAATGTTGTTTTCAAATACAAATGTATCTTCAAGTTTTCTGTAGCGATCCCCCTCCTTTTAGAACATACTTTTTCTGTTTATTTTCCCTCACTAGTCAGATGCAGGTCTTTATTTGGTAGAGTCTTCAGTATTAGATTAACTGGAGGTGGTAGATTAAAAAACAAAACAAAACAAAACAAAACAAAGACAAAAACATTGGGATCAGGCAGGTAATGAAAAATAAATGAAAAACTCCATAGTAGGAAAAACAAAAACAAAAACAAAAACAAAACAAAACAAAAAACACAGTGGTTTGGAGCATGTGAAAACAACAAAAACGCATCCTAACTGAAATGCACAACTGTTCCTCATACCCAGCCCCCTGATATTCCCAAGAGATGTGGATTTTTTTAGATATCATTTTTTTTTAGTTCAGTCTCTTAAATGCTGAAACAATATGCTTTCAAAACTTTTGTGATGACAATAAATCTATCGTGAAGTAGATATTTATTTTATTTATAACCTTTGGGTTTTTAAGTCCTTTACTTTTAAAACTTATTGATTTAAAGAAATTGAACTATTCTTTCAAGTTTATATTTTAATGGTTTATCTTGAGTCTTATTAAAAATAGTTAACATTAAGTGAATTCTTATGGAGTGACCATTACCATGCTAAACTTTATAGAAGTTACCTCATTTTATCCACACAATAACATTATAGGTAAGTGCCACAGTCACCTCCTTTTACGTTTGGGGAGACTGAAGCATGGAGTGCTTAATGTTTTCTCCCCTATATGTTAAATTTAGAAATTTGACCAAGAAATCAGTCATTAGAAATAGTACAATTACTCTTTATGATGCAAGTGGCCTCAAATACTGTCCATAGTAGATAGAGTTACCTGTATATACAAATACAGATGTAGCTAAGTTTATCTATCATCTATCTATCTATCTATCTATCTATCATCTATCATCTATCATCAGTAAAATTATGTTATGTCTATCTACTTTTAATCACGTTCCTTCTCTTACACTGCAGATAGATATTTTTAAATCACTTTATCAAATTATTAATTACTATTTCATGTACATTGGTTCATCTATCATTTTCCTTATAATTCATTCTTCCTGAATTGTTGAAGTTTTATCATTTGAAAAGACTTTCCCTAAATTTTCTCCTCTTCACCTTGTGTTCATTATGTTATTCAGCCTTCCTGAAAACCTTCCCGATGAAATCTACCTCGCTATCATGGTCGTTATTTTCTTTCTGCTTAGAATATATGACCCATTTAATTTACTACTTAGAATTATACTACTTTATTTTTATTTTAGATGTCCTAATGTTTACCAAATATGCTAATGTTTTTTTTAAATATAAGTTTTAGAATTTTTGAAATCAAAGATCAACATTTCTGCTTGTCTCTTTTCATTTTCTTTCCCCTTCCCCAATGCCTAGTCAACACCAGGAACACATTAGAGTTGTTTAATAGTTGCTTGTTGAATGAAGTAAAGAATGAAAATTTGAAGTGTAGAGGGTCCTTATGGCTTCAAACCATTGCACTAGTATTCCATGTATTGTGGAGTTACAAATATATGTAATATCAACAAAAATTTCTTTCATATAAGTAGTTTTGCTTTCTGAGCAAAATCCTGATGTACTTTGAGATTCACACAGATTGATATCATCACGAGTATATGATAAGCAGAGAGCTAAGTTCATGGAATTGAACACCACCCAAAGGATCTAAATGCCTATCATCCATTCCCATGTCAAACCATCATTGTTTATATTTGAGTTAATTTCCTTAATTTTGTCATCCTTCTCCATGAAATTGAGGATTTGGGTAGACAACTAAAAGTCTTCTTCCAGTTCTAACCTATCACTTACTAACCACAATTTGTTGATTCAGTAAGCTCAGATGTTTGTCTAGTAGGGATATTTCAGCTTTTCACATTGAACAGAAGTTAGTTAGATATAAAGAAAAAGTAGATAGAGTGTTAATGAAAAGCAAGTTGAGAAGAAGAGAAGGTAAAGTCAATTAAAACTCCCAGACTAACCAAATGGGAGTTCATCTCTGTTCAATTTACTTTCTGTGGTATTTTGCTGGGAGATGGGTATTTTGCTGGGTATTTTGCTGCCAGTTAATGAAACATAAAGGCCAATGTTTATTTTAATAAGTTTTCCTCCCTCTCTCTCTCTCTCTCTCTCTCTCTCATATACTATACAAGCTCAATCTAACGTTCTACCCTCTTTTCTTACCTTCACTAAAAAGAAGCAAGATACACTGACAGAAGAAAACATTAAAATGTTGCTAAGTAGAATTGTCAAAAAAACCATAATTACCTGGCTATTTTTTAAAAGATTAAATTGGTTGTCACTATTGACAGTATGATTAATTTATTTGTCCAGTGCGTAAGCCCTGTTTAGATATCCTGGCTCTTGGCAAGTGAAAGAGGTACTTATTCCTCAGGAAGCCATGCCAGTGTCCAAGGATATCAAGTTTCTTCTCTGACAAATATTTTTCAACAATGTTGTATTCTTTTCCTAACATTCATATACTCATTCCATTTTTTGTTTTGTTTTTGTACATATACTTCCAAAAATATGAGAGCTGAATGACTTAACAGAAAAAAATGATTTCCATTATATCTTTCTATCAATCAAAGTCCAGTCAGGAGGCAAAAAATATACCAGTAATTTAAACAAGGAACATTTTCTAAAAGAATCATTAACTTATAAAAAGCATTCACCTACCATAAGAGGTAAGGAGGACTCCAAGGAGGCCAGAATTGGCATATGCAAATAAATGCACTATACCACTAATTTGGAACATATCAGACAGTGAAAGAAATTGAGGGCTTAGGAGAGATTTCTTCATTCAATGCTGAGATTTCAAAGAACGCTGAGATTTAAAGAACGCAAGACTACATGGGGACAAGCAGTCTGCCTGTGGCAAAGAAGCTTTCCAGAGGATGTGGGTCACGCCGATTAACAGAAATAGTCTGCCATTGCCAACAGAAGGGGGCAGATGGGAACTTGTCTATAGAAGTAAGCTGCCCACTGGGGAGACAGTTGCTTGAGGTCAGAGCTGGACCTTTTCCACAAGCAACCACATACTAGTCAGGGCCTAACGATAGTTGAAGTTCACCTGTAAAAGTAGCCAGCCAAGTAGAGACAGCACAGCTTACAAGTAAGAGCACAGCTTCTGTGAACGTGAGGCTAGACCTGGTCTGTGAGGGCTCATGAAGCTGAGGCAAACTTCAGCTGAGGCAAAGGACCGTATGGAAGCAGCACCCCAATCGGAAGGAAAGCGCTGCCTTGCCACTCTCACCTCGCATTATCACCTCTAGCTCTTGTTATTGGAAATAACGCCTAACAAAGCACACAGGCAGAAATGTGTGCAGGGTTCACAAAACAGGGAAAGAAGGTTGGATTTGGAGCCGAGAGACTACAAACTCATATCTGTTCCAATCTGTTATCACTGAACACCTTTCCTTAAAATTGAACTTATTATCTCTATGGTTTACCAAATAGGGAATCTGTATCACTGCTTTATTCTACCATTTATCACTTATGTCGTCATTCATGTAATCTGGAGGCATGCTGACATCATTCTAATACCAAAAGATATGATGATATTGTCTATTCAGTTGAAAATAAAAAACCTGTTTCATTTATTTTGACCAAATATTTTGAAATAATGCTTATTTTGACAGGTTTGCATACCTCATTAACCACAAAAAAAATCTATGTATGCTATGGCTTTTTAAATTTCTTCCCAGTATATGTGCTTACAGTAGTGGGGACATAGGATTAGAAATAAGAAAAAAAAGAATAATAGCAAACAAAAGAAATAGAAAAAAAACACATATATGTTATACGTGGAAGTGATTTTTCATTGTATATATGAAATAGAAAAAACATACATAAGAACATATATGTGTGTAAATATATCATATATACTTCAAAATTTAATTTTGACCAATATTTTGGCCCAGTTCTCATGAGATTAAAATTAAAGATATTATTGATAACAGGGTTTCAGATAGTGTCCATTGCAATATGTTCAGTGAAAAGAAGATTTATCAGGGGCACCTGGGTGGCTTAGTCGGTTAAGTATCTGACTTTGGCTCAGGTCATGATGTCATGTTTCATGGGTTCGAGTCCCACATGGGTCTCTGTGCTGACAGCTCAGAACCTGCAGCCTGCTTCAGATTCTGGCTCTGGCTCTCTCTGCCCCTCCCCCGCTTGTGCTCTGTCTCTTTGTCTCTAAAATAAATAAACATTAATTTTTTTTTTCAAGAAGATTTATCAGATGTCCAGAGACCCTACTTCCCTCATCTATGATTTCATAACGAGATGTTGGCAGACTGGCACAGCACTGAAATCTCACGGTTGGAATCCCTGCTCCCCTTTCATATCGTCTGCATTACAAACAGCTAGTAAGAAGTACTCTGCTTACCACACCCTACATTCACAATCAAATGCTGCTTCTTAGTTGCATGGATTCAGTGATAAGCAAAAGATACTTAAACCTCCGTGTTATGTTCATTTTACTTCACATAAAAGCTTATTTCAATCTAAGTATATATGAAAACTTTATCTTAGAACTCTTTAAAAGTTAAAAGAGAATGTAAGTTGATATGGGAACATTTAACCTACTAAAAAAACCTATTACAGAACATCTATAATATGCCTAGCCAATCTTCTAAAATTAAAAGCCGCCACATTTTTATTTTTTTTTACTTTGTTTGCTAAATATAGGTTATTTGATCTTATTTTTACATTTCCTTGTAAATTTTAGAGAAAATAATTGCTTTCCTTCTTTAGTCGATGCAGAAACAGCAGAAGAAAATTAAAACAGAGAGCATAATACATCAGAGGCTCAAGAAATTACCTGAGATGTCTCTGCACGACCACGGACAAATGCCACTAACCTCCCCTGCCTCCTCTGAATTTTTTTTTGTTTGATATAAATGATAATAGTAGACACTATCTGAGGACAGACTGTCACCAGAGGTCAACTGCATCAATGTAGCAGACATCTATTCCTAAGTTATAAAATTTGCCTCTCCTGAAAAAAAAAAATCACTATACTCTGGAGTACTTTAATCTGTCAGATTTCAGGGTCAGACAACTTTCTTAAAGGGGATAGGAAAACTTTATTGAGACGAAGCCAGTGTACTGGACTTTAAGGTAGAGTTACTTTATCATGTCTTACAAAGTTTCAAAGTTATATTCAGATAAGAAACTGAGGGCCAATAGACAGTATAGGAAACACATTTCAAGCAATCTTTCTCCCAGAAAATATGTTATGCTTTCTTTAAAAAATAAGCATACTGAAATATGATTCAAATACATAAACCAACTTCAGAGAAGTATTGTAAGATCGTTTTCCTTTCTCTCCTACAGCAACACTTCCAGGTACTTTAAGGGATTTCAAGATCATATACAACATCAATGATCACTCTCTGGTTAATGTGAATTGGAGACTTTCAAGCTGAAGAAACTAAATACGCTATATAAATTTAGTATATTTGAGTATGATATTGCACAGAATTTAAAGAAGAATAAAGCCTGCTATTTTTTTCAGCCATCATTTGCTTATCTCCCATTTATCATATACGTGTTGTATAACCGTCATATGTCAGGTATTGTGCCAATACCATAGACATTTAGATAGAACCGTGCTCGTGAGTTTATAATTACCTATAAAAGGATCTTTAAGAAATGCTAGCTAGGGTGTCTGGGTGGCTAGATCAGTTAAACATCCAGCTCTTGATTTTGGCTCAGATCATGATCTCACGGTTTGTGAGTTCGAGTCCTGCATCCTGGTCTGCACTGACAGAACCGAACCTGCTTGGGATTCTGTCTCTCTCTCTCTCTCTCTCTCTCTCTCTCTCTCTCTCCCTCTCTCCACTCTGTCTGCCTCTCTCTGTCTCTCTCCCTCTCAAAATAAATAAACAAACATTAAAAAAAGAGAAATGCTAGCTATAAGTAAAACATCATTTTCCCCCTTCTAATCCAAACCAAGTATTGAAACCTTCATAGCTGAAGCAAAGACCCTTATCTTGATGCAGGCTCATCAGAGAAATGATTCTTAGGTCTAGCAAAGGTATCAGCATAGCATCTTATTCAAGAGCTATTTGTTGATCACTCACAGTGTAACCTTAAACACTTCAACAGAAAGTTAAAGAAAGCGAGCCAGTAAGTTTGATTCATTTAATGCAGAATGCATTTAATCAAGCCCTGTGATTGTAGCTGAATTCTATCTATTATCTGGTTTTTCAAGTGGATAAAAAATAAGACAACTTTCACCAAACAAAAGGTACAATAAAAAAATGGCGTTGAAATATATGAGCTTTCTGACAACAGTATTAGTCACATCTTACACACTGACCTTTCTAGTGGCAGGGACATTCAGTAAGCTGTTACGAGGAGTTGGCATTTTCAGAAGTAATAAACCTCTTTAATGTCAGTCATGTGCTTAGCAGGACTACCATCTCTTGACTGATTACTTTCCAGTGATGTAAAAATCCACCCAAGTGCCTTACTGATTTTGCCCCTATTCAGGAGACACAATAGCTTATTTCAAAGAGTTAATAATATTAGCAGCCCCTAGACATTTAATTATCTATAAGAAAGCAATAGAAAGAAGTGATGATTGGCTACGTAATACTCTTTGGAAATATGTGCCAATGGAGCATGGCTATCATACAGAAATGCTTCCATATTAATAAAGTTCCACTCTCAGTGGGCTCCAAAAGTTTAGAGGCTAGCCTGTTTAAGTTAGACTCTCTCTAGTTCAATATTAGCTCCTAATCCTGTTTTTGATTGAAAGGTGTATGGCTTTCAGTTTTTATCTTTATTCTGATATACCTTAAATGCTCAAATTCTTAAATTTAATGAAATGTACTAATGGTGGACAACTAGGCTCCCCCTTCCTCTTCTGGCTTATCTGAGCAACTATCCATAATTTTCATGAAAACTTTTCTAGTTTGGAAATCAGGTTGCTGTATCTGACCATATTATCTGACATACTTGAATACCACTTGCCCTTCAACAGTAAAATTTGCTAACAGCTTCTTTTGTATGAATTCTTTAGCAGAGTATGGAATTAATGAAACCACAATGTGATTTATCATTTCTCTCTCCACAGTAATTTGCTGTAGCACATATCCACTGCATGAGAGATTGTAAGGGGATTTATTTTTAAAATTCTTTACAGTCGCCCCTGGAAATCCAAAGAGTAGGCATGTTTGCACGTGTATTTGTAGATGATTGTAGTCAGAAGTGAAATTTGAAAGAAAATGGTACATGCTCATTACGTACCCCCCAAAATGATTGTCATATCAGGACATGGTTTTTAATATATTATAAATATATCCCTATGTGAAACACTCAAGCTTTGTTACCTTCTCCTAGCAGTAAATAATAATAATAATAATAATAATAATAAAATATATTTTAAGATGATATTCTAGAAAGGATAATTAAAATGTAAAATATGCATTCTTTCATGATAGGAACAATCCATGGGTCTTCATACACATTATGATAACTTTTCATGTTATTTTGACCGTTCAAGTTTCATGTTACTTTAATCTATTGTCAAATTAATAAGGTAACATTTTGTTTTTATTTTTTATTATTTTTAAATGTTTATTTTAGAGACAGCAGAGGAAGAACAAAGAGAGAGAGAGAGAGAGAGAGAGAGAGAGAGAGAGAGAAGATGTGAAACAGGCTCTGTTCTGAAAGCAAGGATCCTGATGTGGGCCTCGAGCTCATGAACCGTGAGATCATGACCTGGTCTGAAGCCAGATGCCTAACTGACTGAGCCACCCAGGTGCCCCACAAATTGACAGTTTAGAGGTTGATGAGACCTTAAGGATTATCCTGGGGCTAAGTGAGAACTCTGTGGTTGATAGAGGGTACACAGTTTGGTCACAACAAAACAAAAGGAGTACAGGCAAATCAAAGACAAGAATCTAGACCTTCAAACTTTCTGGTATTTCCTTTCCCTTGCATTACATCTTTCTGCGTGGAATGGTACAGAAGAGATATCATATGCTATTCTTCGGTCACTATGCTCTAGACTGAATGTTTGTGTCCCCCAAAATCCATATGCTGAAACCTAATACCCAGTGTGATGGTATTTAGGGATATGGCCTAGGGAGGTGTTTAGGTCATGAGGGTGGATCCCTCATGCAGAAGATCAGTGCCCTTATGAGAGACTACAGAGTTCCCCTTCCCCTTTCACCATGGGAGGACACAATGCAAGGACAATACATACTAAATAAATGCTCTTAAGTGTTCCTCTCCTATTACTGATAAATTTGTTGACTGTGGATGGCATAGTGTAAGTTGTAGGCATAATTTATATATCAAGTAGTAACATCACCCTGGTCTCAACTTAATTTTGAATCACAAAAACTTAACAAGAGATATACTAAGAAAATACATTTGGTCACTATTGAAAGATATATTTTTTAGACTTTAAAATAGTAAGTATCTTTAAAAATATACCTTATTTTAAAGATATGGAAGACAGTTACAAATAAAGACACTTAAAAGGAAAAAAAATCATAGAGCACTCCTGTTGCACTACTTTACTTTATATTTTGAAAAAGTAGATGTGGAGCCAGAATCAGTTGAAGACTCAGAGAAAGCTCAGATTTTCAGCAGAATAAATAGTTTATGTACTCTAACCTCTTCAATTGAATTATAAAAATGAGGATATGATCCTGACAGCAGTAAACTGCTTATGGTCACAATGATAGACTCTGATTTAAAAGCCAATTTTCAACCTTTAGTCTAAAATACTATTACATTTACCTGGAGAAAATTATATACAGATTTCTTTCATAGGTTAATATATTTGTTAAATCAGTGCTCACATTTACCAGATATAAACCTTTATAACATATTTAAATTTGCACTGTAATGCCCATTCATTTTTATTTTCAAGATTTTGTAATAGAATTTAGATAGTGTCTATTTCTCCAGTTTTAATTTTATAGCACCAGTTTATTTCATGAAATAAAATATATAAAATATACTTATATAAATATAATATATAATTTATATAAATATAAAATATTTATATTTATGAAACACATTAATATAAAAGATCAGTCAACAAAATCAATAAAACTTCTCTAAATGTTAAAAGTGCTCAAAAATAATAGATTTAGCCTGATATCAGTACACTTATTTTGAATTTTACTTAGATAAAATCATATTAAGTTCAAAAACCCATTTTTATTTAGCTAACTTATACAAAGACATCAAGAATGGTTAGTTTGTAAAAAGAAAGAATACGCATTCTTCTTTTGTTTTTAAATCTGAAATATATGGTGAATAGGATATTAGTAAATCTGACATTTTAATGGGTTTCAATCTTGTAAATTTGTCCACTTTCAATAGCATTTTGCCACCTCCATCCATAAAATGAACATAAAATAGCAAGATTTATAACATCTTCCCATGAGACCCTCAATCCCACACAGGCTACCAAAACAACTAAAACACCTCCTAAGGAAATAGACAAAAATAAAAGCACTCCACACCAGATTTGAAGGGCTAAGTTGAATCCACTGGAAGGCCTATACTAAAAACTGAATATTAAGTGAAGTTTGGCTTAATTTGATTCTGAATTACCATTTTAAGTTTACCTCTCTTTTTCTAAATTGAGTATTTTTGATTCCACCATTACAACCAATTCAATGAATAAACTTAAAACCAGCTACTTATGATATACACGTTGAAGATGTTAAATAAGGAAAACAAATTTGATTGATGGCTCTATGGAAATGCAATCGTGGTTCAAAGACATTTATTCCATGATGATTTGTTGGACTTGAAATTAATCCTAGCAGAATCTATTTCCTGTGAAGATCTGTTCAGTATCTTATCCTTGGTATATAAATCCTCAAGAGGAGCATGTAATGACTGCCCCCCCCCAAAACAAAACAAAACAAAACACTAGAGCATAATGTCTATTTTCAATATGGCCAGTGTGGCCAAAAGAGGTTGGGCCAGTTTTCCAACCTAAAACCAGCACGATAAAAGGAGAGAAATATGAGTGTTTGTGTGTGTGTGTTACAAATCTTGTAACTTAAAATTGAACTTAAGCAACTTTAAACAGATTAAGAATTTTATCTGCTGTGATCCAAGTCTTTTACACACCTATAGATATCCAGATATCAATATTGGCTGCACATGGGTTTGGAACACAAACCCAAAGAGAAGAACCCTGGCAAAAAGAAGAAACAATACATACACTAATATCAGCTCAAATAGCCCCCAGTAACCTCTAACTAGGAGAAGAAAAAAAAAAAGAGATTGATAATCAATCTCTCCCCCACAAAAAAAAATTATAGTTATGATGGCTACATATGTTGCTATTTGGTTAAATACAAGCCTTAATTTAGCAATATGAATCCATAAAGGAAATTTTAAACTGTGTTAATTCAGATGCCTTTTAATTTATTTTGGCATACATTTCCATGAAATAAATATTTATAATAATGCAAATATTTAATTTTGCATTTATCAAATGGATATATAAATAATATTTATTTATATGATTTATGTTTACCTTCCCTACTAAAAAGTAATCATCTTGAGGGAAGAGACTCTCTTATATTATTTTAGGACTTAAGAGAATCTCTGACACACATAAGTGTTGAGTAAGTGGGTCTCAAATACTAATGGAATCCATTATATAATACAAGATAATATAAAATAGTCATATCCATTTTATATAAAAGCATTCCATAAGGTGGAATCAATTGTTTTTATAGGATCGACATGTTCGTAAATAAGGAGTAAGCAACATCCTTTTCCAGGTTGTTGCCTGTATATTTTCTACCCATTTAAAAAATTGATTCATTAAAGCAGCCCATCCTCTGCTCTCTTGTTGTGCTCCATTTTTTAATTTCCACACAACTTCTAGCAAACCAATTATGAATATCCTTTAATGTACTATATTAAGAGTTGCTACATATACTTTCAAATATCTTGACACTTTAATAATGCTTTAAAAACAACCTCAACATAGCAAACTTCCTAGCAAAACCAAATGCAACTATTTCTAAAAAGAAGTTAAAATCAGCACTCAGTACTCAAAAAAAAAAAAAAAAAAAAAACACATTACCCCCAAAATGTGTACGTTACAGAATACAGAAATAAATTATATTTTTGAAGGAAGCACCTAGAAAAACCTTTCCGTCCAATTTCAACATATATGTGCCCTAATTAGATAGAGTTGTCAGATACTTAAAAAGTTTAAATTTCTCCTTCAAATCTTTCTGCTACATTTCAAATTGTGATCACACACTAAATTAAAAGCTCTATCAGAGCATCTTTACTTCTAGCGTCAACAGTTTTGTAAAATAATTTAGCGCTCTTGTCCATATGGTTATTAAATCAGGGTCAGAATGAATGCTGACTTAGCCCCACGAAATACTCGAGTATACTGGATCCATGTGTCCCCATGGAATTTTTGATTGATAAGAAAAAAATTCAGCCTCAAGTATTAGTTTCAGCATTATTTAATATATTTACTTATCACCTTGTCATTAGCTGTTTGTTGGGGGCATATACAGTTTGATACAAAATACTATTGCATTAAATATCAAGTAACAAATGATTTAAGATAGATTTTTGATAATCATTGGTTGTAGCCTGCCTTTCTTAAAATAATTGATACTCCCTGAAAAATTGTTGAAATCAAAAATATGTGCTAGCTATGATACAGTGCGTGATTAATTTTTTACATTTATCTATGTCGAAAAGTTAATAAAATGAAACTCTAGAGAAATAATAAGATTGCTTTAATTAAAGGTAGAGAATTCCAGCCATTTCCACTGAAGCCAATAATTTGTCACACTGCAAGTAAGAGGAGCACAATTAGCAGCAGAGGAATCCTACAGTCTTTACAGAGTGTACTCTATTCAATGACAAAAAGGAAAAATACAGCTTCTCCTGGACAGACGCTCCATATTCATTCCTACAGGCCATGCCATTTGCAAAAAACATTTCTGACCTTTCCACTCTGAATTCTGCCTTTCCATTTCTGGAACCTACTTTACCCAGGGTATATATCATATATAAATTATAAATATACTAAGCACATAGCCATTCACTAGTGCCTTTTTTTTTCCTTCTTAACCAGTTTTGTCAGGGCCTGGGTCTATAAGAAAATTTAATTGACAACTAAAGTTCAACTATTTAAGTAACATTTCTTAAATTTAAACATTCTTAGGGAAACATTTTTGTTAGCAAACCCTGGCTTCTTAAACGGTGCTGTGAAATTTAATTTAGTCTTTTGTGATTATTCCACTTAAAAAAGATGTTTATTTTTGAGAGAGCATCTGAGAGGTGTAGGGGCAGAAAGAGAGGGAGGGAGGGAGAGAGAGAGAGAGAGAGAGAGAGAGGGAGAGAGAGAGAATCCCAAGCAGGTTCCATGCTGTCAGTAGAGCCCTACCCGGGGCTCAGTCTCACTTTCAGGAAACATGAGAACATGAGCCAATATAAAGAGTCAGACACTTAATCAACTGAGCCACTCAGGCACCCCATGATTATTCCACTTTTATGCTAGAATATTACTACATGTTTAATAAAGCTTTTGTGATATACCAGGGACATACTATGAACCTCAGATTCTCAAAAAGTCTCCTAATAACAACTTGTTCATCTGTCTTTATTGCTTGTAATTCACAAAGGTGAATGTGACTTCCTGGCTAAGAAAACATAAAACTCCTGCCCAATTCATTATTAAATCAAATATCATATCGATTTCTTATACTCTAGAAACCATCTTAACTATTTATATTATTTTTTAAACTTGAGCAGTCATTTTAAAAATTATGGTTTTTTTCATAAAGAATTTAATGAAATCCAAATACCACTTTTATTTAAACTAGAATTGTTCCAAGATTTTTTATTGTTGCTGTTATCATATCAAAAACTTCTGGGCATAAATTTAACTGAAAGCCAAACTGTGAAAGCTTAAGAGTTAATGGTATCAAAGACCCAATTTGATATCTCAATATCCTGATTATTGCACTATTTTTATTTTCTTGACTTCTATTTCCTTGATTAAAAAAGGTCAGATTATGGTGAGGTCTAAAATACAACTCAGTTACTGTGGATTAAGAAGCCAAGGAAGCCCTACGTTAGATTTCACCCTATAATGACCAGGAAGCAAGCAGGAGCGGTCTATAGTTACTAGTATGTCTTCTGAGAGAAAAAAAAAAAAAAAGGTAGTGGACTAAAATCATGGTATTTGTAATCAGACCAAAGGTTTACCTTGATCTCAGAAATTTCCTTTAAAATATCTAGAATGCTGGGATTCAACTGGCAACTCTATATAGTTTCATAGGATTGGAACACAAATTCTGAATAGTACACGAAACACAGGAGGCCAGGTAAAGGGCTGCTTTCCTTTTTTCCTTTTGGAATTACTTAAAGGAATTCATAAACTCCTTTGCTTTTCCCAATAAATGAGTGTGTGGAAGACAGATGTCCTTTTGTTTTTTGGGTGTTTAAAATGTATTTTTATATATTATTTTTTGATGTCCATTTGGAAAGTGATAATAAACTGAAGGTACAGTTGTCCAAAATTATCGGAATCTGGCCTCAAACAAATGATTATCTATTAGAGTTGTAAAGTGGGAAAAAACAAGAAATTCATCTTTTTCAAACATCATCAAGGAGGAAATGGGACCCTAACTGGAATAAATGCAGTTTTTTTGCATACAGTCTTCATTTTATAAAAGTCTATGTAAATGGTCTTTGGGTTCATGGATCCAGTAAGAAGAAACTTCTGCCCTGTGCATACTGGAGAGATTATTCATAACTTAGTATATTATATGTCAGATTCAGATATACCCAAATCCTTAGGGCATAATACAATCATAAAAAACAAAAACACAATTTTATACCTAATCAAAAGGTTATCACGAAGCTCAAATTATGTAGTATTCAAAAAATGTTTTTAGTATATATATTGCTTCTTTATAACATTAAATTACCTAAACATCCACACATGCCTTCAAAGACATGTCCCCATGAACACATTTCATCTGAACAACATACTGCTATCTTACCTTCCACAGAATGTTCTTTCTAGCATCAGGCAATGATAACTTTAGAGGTTATTGCACATTAAAGAGTTATTTATTTTTTTATCACCTAACCCAAAAGTACAAAGAGTTAACCTGTCTCCTATTCTTTCACCACTAGGTATTTCTTAGCTTTTTATCTGCTCCTGCACTCACTTCAGCCAGCCTTAAACCCAGTCCTTAACTTCAATATTTTTATTCATGGCCCTCTGTTTTGTATTTGCCACACTCCTCTTATTTCCACCATTCTTTCTTATCTTTCTTTTCTCTCTTCCTATTGTTTTTTTTCTCTTAATTTCTAATCTTTCATAGGAAAAAGCTTTATTTTTATGCTCACTTTCAAACAATTATAATTGTTATGTACTTCTGATTGTTGAACTGGCCAATGATTTTGAGAATTTTCTTCAGAGGTCCATGGGTCCTTCTCAATTACTTTGAAGTTGTTAGGTACTAACTTTCAAAACTTCTTTGTCAACTATGATTCAGAAATGCATAGAAGAGGTCATGTACACACATATATATAATGCTATAATATATATTGCATAACATATGTAAAATATATATTATAATGTATGGACTACTAATATTAGGTCATATTCATTGCATTAAAAAAAATAACCATATAGGGACACCTGGGTGGTTCAGTTGGTTAAGTGTCTGACTCTTGATTTCAGCTCAGGTCACAATCTCAAGATATTATGAGTTCAAGCTCAGCATCGGGCTCTGCGTTGCCAGTGTAGAGCCTCCTTGGGATACTCTCTCCCTGTCTCTGCTCCTCTCCCACTCATGTGTGCACACGTATGCATGCATATATGCTCTTTCTCTCTCTCTGTCTCTCATGAAATTAATAAATTAAAAATATTTTTAAAATAAAATAAATAAAACTAGAGATAACATATATTTTAATTTTAAGTTAAATGAGATTGTTATAGGATACTACTTTTTCATTTTATATAAAACTCTGTAACAAAAATGTGTGCTTAAAAATACTTTGAAATATTTGGAGTAATATGGAATGTTATTTCCTCTAATGACTTACATGAAAGTATAAAATCTAAAACTCTAAAGTTATAAATTGATGAAAAATGCATGAAAATTGCCTTTATAAAGGCAATAGAAAACTTACTCTGATTCATATGTAAATGCTATAATCCAATGTGTAACCAAAGTATAAGTTCAAGGTTTTGTTTTTTTTTTCTAACCTCTACTCCAAGAGTTGCAAACGACCAGCTTAAAACATCCTTTTTTTTTCATGACTAAACTCAAACTTACACAATAACTGTAAGAAATATTAAATTAATATTGGTTATTAAATATACACACAAAGATTAAGGTTTGCTAAAGAGTAGTCAAACTTGATTTCTATCTTTGAAAATGGAAGTATTTATATGTATATATTTGCATATTCATGAAAAACACCAATTGATCTGTTAATAGTAGATATGTAGTAGAGGTGTCGATGAGAACTTCATTCTTCTTCAGAACTTTTCATTAAAACTTTTAATAATGGAAGGTAATTCATTTCCAATCAGAAAAACAGAAAATATTGTTTAAAAATTACAATGCATTTCTTTTTTTTTTCTTTTTTTTTTAACATTCATTTATTTTTGAGAGACTGAGAGAGACAGAGCATGAGCAGGGGAGGGGCAGAGAAATAGAGAATGAGACAGGAATCTGAAACAGGCTCCAGGTTTTGAGCTGTCAGCACAGAGCCCAATGTGGGGCTAGAACCCATGACCATGAGATCATGACCTGAGTCAAAGTCAGTGGCTCAACCGACTGAGCCAACCAGGTGCCCCTACAATGCATTTCTAACAGGGACAGGAGAGATGTCCAAACTTAAAAAGATTTAAAAAAAGAAAAGCAATATAAAGTCGAGAGAAATCAGGTTACATTTTTGACATGTTATTTCTAAAATAGTAACTCAATTTTTGCTTACGAGCTCAACTTAGGACCATCTGTTACCATCTCAGAAATTGATAAATCGTAAAATATAAGGTATAGATAAACATCTGAGGTTCTGGAGAATTAATAAACGTTGTGAAATTGTTATGTATAGTTCTGGTAGAAGCAGTTCACTTTTGTTTCTGTTTGCTTTATTTTCTTTTTTCCTCTTCTTTTAAACAAACTGTGCAAATCCCCCTCTTTGCTTAACTTAGCTACACTGCAACAACAACTTCTTCCTCAACTACCTTATTGGTGCCATTCTTGACATTGATTCCAAGATGCAAATCTTTTCACATTTTAATAGTTCTTACTATCCCTGCCACATTCCTGTAATAGTTCCTCTTACAATAGCTGGAATCGGGAGATGTAGTGACTATCACTGCCCATGAGTAGACTTTGCAAGGTAGTGCATTCAACAGTAAATTATTACCCATCATTGATTGAAAACCTTAATCTGATTTCCACCTTAATTACTGCCTTTGTCATTTATTCTTATATACAAGCTGAATTAGTAATGGCCCAAAGTCCAACATTTTTTTTTTAATAATTGCACTGGAACTAAAAAAATAAGTAAACATTAAAAATTTTAATAAATAATTACACTGGAAGATGCATGTCATGTATGCATACGTGGTCTTGGATCAAATTTTATTTCAAAAAGTGTCTTAATTTTTTGCAGATAAATGGATGTTTTAACATTTTATTTTCCAGTTATTTTACATTCACATAAAATTAAAATCCACTGGTATTTCTAACAATGTGTAAATTCATTTTTTCAGACATTATTATTTGAAAAAAAATCTCAATACTGAAAAATATATAAGTACAGACTGAGCTAGTAGCTCTGGGTACGTTGCATTATCCACAGAGCAAATGATCATCAAGATGTTACAGAAGCTGGTCTGGATCGCACGGCAGAAGAAGCAAGAGGCACTCAGAGATCTTGGAAGGAAGGAGGTTTATTTTACACCGGTGGGCTCAGAGGAGATCATTCTCCAGAGATCTGAGCCCCGAATGCAGGTGGGCAGGGTAATTAATAGCATAATCTTCCACCTTCCAGGCCGTTTTCACGCACACTTCACAAACAGGGCAGGAAGAACCCTGAAGAGGAGTTTCTAAGGTAAAAACTAGAGCTTGTTTTAGTCCCTTAGGCCATTTTATGGTGCAGAACTTTACTTATTTTCCCAACAGTAGTAATTTGGTGCCTGAGGCAAGAAGGGTGGGAACAAGAATCTGGAAGGGAAGTCTTCAGGCAGGGACTGAAATTCCCTTATCAGTCCTGTTGGCCATCATATAACAGATTTTTCCCTAACACAGAGAAAAGGGTGTTTCTATGTGAATTGATAGTATATGAGTTCAAAGGTATTTTATGAAATAAGTTTTCCAAGATTTAGGATTCCAAATTCTAACTCTGTTGATTAGTCTGTATTATTGCTAAGAATCCTAAAGAAGACTGGCTAAAGTTAGTTATCCCCTTAAGACTTTTGTCCTAGTAAAATAGTTTTAGTAACTATTGCAAGTGAACTTTGCAAAATGAAATTATGCAGAAGAATCTCTACAACTTGCAGCAGATATAAGTGAAGGATATTTGATTTCAGTAATCATCCATTCCAATATATCAAAACCACACACAAATTCAACAATCAGTATTATTTCATCTACCAAACTAGTTTTTATTTACTTTAATACATGTTTGTGTACAAGGAAATGTGCTAGATAATAGAAGACTTAAAATACATAAGTTTCGATGTTTGTAATGATGAATAGGGATAATATTCAATACTATTTAATGAGTATGTACAATGTACCAAATGCCTTGGTAAAAAATTGTTTGAATTGACCCATGTAATTTTCAAAATACTTCTATTGGGGCGCCTGGGTGGCGCAGTCGGTTAAGCGTCCGACTTCAGCCAGGTCACGATCTCGCGGTCCGTGAGTTCGAGCCCCGCGTCGGGCTCTGGGCTGATGGCTCGGAGCCTGGAGCCTGTTTCCGATTCTGTGTCTCCCTCTCTCTCTGCCCCTCCCCCGTTCATGCTCTGTCTCTCTCTGTCCCAAAAAAAAAAAAAAAAAAAAAAAAAAAAAAAAAAAAATAAAAAAAAAACAAAAAACAAAATACTTCTATAATCCCTATTTTGTGGAGGTTAGGTAACTTGCCCAAGTTTAAGGACCGACCATGTCTTTGGTGGAATCAGGTGTGCACTGAGGACTACCTGCTGCAGAGACCAGCCAGCCTCTATTTAGGAAAATGCAAGAGGAATTTGACAATGTCTTACAGATCCTAAATGGCTTTCATGTATCAACAAATGTTATATGATATGCAAGGCATCCATTTTTATGCCCACCCTTAAAAATTAGAGAATAGACAAAAGAGATGAGACATTTATTTTACTTTATTTACTTTTATTTTTACTTTTATTTTACTTTTATTTATTTTACTTTATTTTAAAGTAAACAGCTACCATTTTGAAAGAACCACACCTATAACCTGAATTTTCTGACATCAGATCCAAAATTCTCTGTACTACGTTATACTTTGTCTATTCAAAGCAAAAGTTTTCCTTCCTATAACAGTATGATAAAAATCATTTTCCATTTTCTAGCCCCTGAGTCAACATTTTTGAGGGCCATATTTGACACTGAATGAGAGTATTAGGACTTCATCATCAAACCACCAGGGACCAGTCACAAACTTTTATTTGGAGACTGCAAGGAAGAATGTGAATTCATTATTTATATGTTTATGCTTACATTACCCATCTACTATTATTTATTACATCGATGCAGTCATCATTAGCAAGCCCTTTGCGTGATGGACATTCTACAATCAAACCTTTGTTGAAATAGTTAATAAATTATTATGTATTTCAGTTGTGCCTGCAACAGAAGCTCAGTTTTACATAAATTTAAAAAAAAGGGAAAATGAACCTTTATTGCTTTTCAATTTATTAATTCTAGGCACTCTAACCCTATGTGTAACACAGCCATCATAAGTTACCCATTCATTACAAAAAGTTCAAGTAATTAGGACATGCAAATTGTCTTTTTGTTTTGCTTAGAAAATGTAGGTATCTTTTTCACAAAATTATTTCTGTGTTTATAATAACTGTGATGGCATTCCTGTTTCTTTTCTAAAGTCACGTAATTTGTAAAAATCATCTCTAATTTCAACCAGAACATTCAACCAGAATATATTAATTGCAATTGATTGAAGCACTGCTTTTAATATGTAATATTCCTCTAATGGGCAATAATTTGCCTCTTACTCTAGACAATCTATTTTTATAAACCAGTTTTATTGAGGTAAAACTTTAACAGAATAAAATACACCCATTTTCAAGACACATTTGAATTAGTTCTGACTCATGTGTTAACACCCATGTGATCAAAACATTTCATTATCCTAAAATATTCCTTTGTGCCCCATCTATGTGTATCTGCCCTATCCACTGACTGAACAATCATTTGGAATGCTTTCTATTTTTCACTACAGATTAGATTTACCTTTTCTTAAAATTTTGGGTAATATGAATAAGGGTACTACGAATATATTTGTACAGGACCCCATGTTGACAAGGGTTTTTAATTCTTGTGGTCAATTACCTAGGAAATGAATAACTGGGGTATACAAATCACTTATTTTTTTTTCAGATTATTACCTAAAAATAAGAGTCAAATTGTTTTCTAAAGTGTTTATACAATTTTATATTCCCACTAACAATATATAGAATACTGTGCTCCACACCATTGACAAGGTATAGTCAACTTTTTAACTTTAACTATTGACTGTGAAATGCTATTTCATTGTGGTTATAAGCTATATTTCCCCAATGACTTCTACTATTGAATATATTATCTTTTTCTTTTATTACAATCCATATATCTTTTCTCTTGAAGTGTCTGCTCAAAACTCTTTCTTTCTTCTTTCTTTCTTTATGAGTTGGGTTGTTTGTCTTCTTATTATGGAGTTGTCAGTTAATTATACATTATACATAATTATACATTATAATTATATATATATATATATTATATATATATATATAATTATAATTATACATAATTATACAGTTAATTATACAGGATAAAAACCCTTTGTCAGATACTTATTTGCAAATATTTTTCCCAGTCTGAGGTTTGACATTTTATTTTTTAACAAAATGTTTTCTTTGTAGCACATATTTGTAAAATATCTGTTCAAAGCTGTTCCCATTTTTACCGGGTCGTTTGCTTTCTTACTATGGATCTATAAAAGTTTTCCTTTATGGGTATCAATCACTGATTGGATATATTGAAAATATTTTATATTACTCTGTAACTTTCATTTTTATTTTCTTTTTTTTTTAATTTTTTTTAAACGTTTTTATTTATTTTTGAGACAGAGAGAGACAGAGCATGAACGGGGGAGGGTCACAGAGAGAGGGAGACACAGAATCTGAAACAGGCTCCAGGCTCTGAGCTGTCAGCACAGAGCCCGATGCGGGGCTCGAACTCACGGACTGTGAGATCATGACCTGAGCCGAAGTCGGACACTCAACCGACCAAGCCACCCAGGCGCCCCTCATTTTTATTTTCTAAACAGTGTCTTTCAAATAGCAATCTTTGTTAATTTGATAAATTCTAATACTTTTTTTTTTCTTTGGCGGTCATGTTCTTTGCATCTTAGGTAAAGAATCATTTCCCCCTGTGGGTTTATGAAGATTTGTTTCCGTCTTTTCTTGCAGAATTTAGGATTTTTAAATTTAAGTCTATGATCTATTCTCAGATAATTATTGTATATACTGTAAAAGAAGGTGTGATGGTTGATTTCACATGTCAATTTGACTGGGCCTTGGAGTATCTGGATTAAAGAACATTTCTGGGTGTGACTGTAAGATTAGCATTTGAATCAATGAATTTAGTAAATTATTCTCCCCAGAATGGGCACCATTAATCCATTAAAGGTCTAAATAAAACAAAAAAAGGGAGGAAGGGAGGATTCACCCTTCTTGCTTGCCTGCTTGAGCTGGTACATCAGCCATTCCTGCCCTTGAACTAAGATTTGGCTTCCTTGGTTCTCAGAACTTCAGACTTTAGACTGGAATTACAAAAAATGCTTTCCTGGGCCTCCAGCTTGCAGACAGCAGATTATGGGACCTGTTAGCCTCATTAATTGCATGAGCATTCAGTCTTTTATTAGTGAAATATGATATTAACTTTATATTTTTCATTGATATTCTTTATCACATAAATGAAATTTCCTTCTCTAATTTCTGAAAGTGTTTTTGTTTGTTTTTATCAGCAACAAGTGTTGAATTTGGGGAAATTATGTTTGTGCACGTATTGAGATGATCATATGATCCTCCCCTTACTCTATGAATTTGGGAATGCACACTAATTGATTTTAACATGTTAAACTAACTTTGATTTCCTGAAATAAACATCAGTTAATGATTATGAACTTTTTTTTAGATAGATTTTACTCGCTAGTATTTTGTTAAGGATTTCTCTTTAAGAAAACAGGCTTAATTACTTTATGTAAGATAGTGCTCAGAAAGATACATATTATATCATTTTAAACAGTTAAATGAGTTCCAATTGAAAAAAGCAATATATATTTCTGTATGCAAAAATAATAGTAAACTCTACTAAAAAAAATATCAATTTTCTGTATGTAGTGGGTGATGAGGGAGTGTGGGGCAAGCTGAGGGCAAAATACAGCTGAAACACCACTTCCCCCCCTTCCAGGTGGAATATGTATGATATTCCTCGGACATCCATGGCTACCCAAAGAACAAGGGAAAGGGATTTAAGTGCTTGCCATGGTGATGTGGAAAACTAATGCAAATGAGAAATTAAATTCCCTTACTGCCTATAGTCCTTTGACAAGTCCTTGAAACCAGCAGGGTGACCTCCTACTAGGAGCTCAGCTGTCTCAGATGAGGACACTTTTGCTAGGGGCAAAAGAGAACCCTAGTTTAACATTATCCAAACCTCAAGGATCCTGTAAGTCTACTTCCTTTATCTCAACTTCCCCAAGATATATGCTGGCAATTATACTCCAAGCTTATGGCCCCCCCAACATACATTTAAAGGGTCTCATGGCTGAGGTTCTACTAAATGGTAATAAATGGCATTTCTCTAGCAACAGCTAGCATCTTCAAGGTTCTGGAAACCTTGCTTCCAAAATTCCTTAGAGACTTAGTCTATCTCTGACCCCCTCCCAACCTGAGGGTGTATAATGAGTTACCTGTCACAACCCCATTGCAGCTCTTCCTGCCATGGGTCCTGTCCCTGTGCTTTAGTAAAATCACCTTTTTGCACCAAAGACATCTTCAAGAATTCTTTCTTGGCCATCGGCTCCAGACCACCCCACCATCACCGCAAAACTTCATCAGTGGGAACTACTTTTTTCTATTAAATAATAATCTAAACTTTTGGGTATCCTAGTAATCATCTGCTTTGTCAAGTCAGGTGCTATGTATGCTATTCAATTTATTATTTTTTTTAATTTTAAGTTCTATGTTATTGTATTAAGGTATCATGGCCCAACTATGTCTGTAAGAGTAAAACTACAAACCTACGAATAGAAGATAACCTATTCATAGCATAGCCTTTATCTTCCTAAAGAATGCCTTCATCCCTGACAGTAATCTTAGAAAAACTGTTTTGTCTTTTAAAATAAGTAAGGAGCTTGAGACTAAGAATGTAGGCACTAGTTCAATTGGAAAATAAAAATCTATCTCTTGCTTCAACCATGGAAATTCTGAAATTTTTAGAGTCAGCTCTGGGATTCTGGGTTTGACAATGAAGCATATATCTTGAAGAGGCTGATATAAATCAAGGGACATGAAAAATTGAACTTAACCACTGGGCCAGTGTATAAATATAACAAAAGTACAAATATACTAAGATACAAAATGACATAGCCAATTAAAGCCAACTATTATGATGCTCAAGCTTATATTCTTTCAGCTGTTTTATTTCTTTTAATATCCACATGTAATTATATGTAATCATAATTTTTCTCCTTTAATATTTAATGACATATTCTGAAAAGTTCCAGCTTTTTTGAAGCCAATAATAGCTCATCTTTATGCAGTTTAGGATACATACCATGCTCAGAAATGCTATATATATTACCTAATTTTAATCTCATATACAATTTACAAAGTAGGTATTTTTTTTTCATAGATAAAAAGACTGAAAGACTAGCTCACACCAGTAAGGAAGTGAGGAGTCTCACACCAGGCCCAAATCCTGCATGCTAGTTCAGGCCTAACCATAGGTAATTCCCAACATTTGGCTTGGGAGGTGTCAGGGGGGAAGCTGGCCCCCACTCTATGCCAGCCACCAGTTTACTACACAGCAGGTGCATTGTAGTGTCTCAGAGGATTGCATTCAAGGACTCAGCCTCACCTCCAGAGCTCTCCTCATCTGCATATTTGCATGTCCAAATTAAGTGCCTCTTTTCAGAGGTCTTTTTATTAGGGGCTTTGACTAAGATAATTTTCTCCACTCTCATTCAGTATATTTCCGCTTCCACTCCAGACCCTATTTCTTCTTCTGATTTCTGCGTCCATAAAATGGTAGGAGCCTCTTGGTCAGGCTCCAGCAGCAATGTGATGATTTCTGCATCTTTGCTGATCCCGTATTTGCTTTCAAATTACCTCTAACATAGGAACACACAGAAATTTACTTCCTTCATGTATCACGTCAATACTCTTTAAATTCAATTCATTTCTCTGCCCTTGTGATCACCCAGTGTCAGATTTTTACCAGCTACTACAACTTTTACCAGCTGCTACTACCAACAATAGCCACCTCGTTCTCTTGAGTGTGCTTGTGTCCATAACTGTCTTCACAAATAAGAAATATATAAGACTAGATGATATTTCATTGAGTATGAGATCATAATTAGTGAATAGAGGAAGCAATAATATATATTCACACGTAGTATATATACATTAATAATATCTATCATAAATACAACACATATTCTATAATATAATAGTTTAATATCATCATTGATATTGGCAAATGAACTATCTAATAATTAGATCCTGAAGTCAATTAAAAAGAGTAGACAAATTGAACGTTTTTGGTGGGGGGTGGGGGGCGGAGGGTGGGTGGTAAGACAAAGGAAGCTGGTTGTTTTGGAGTGAGATTAACCACAGACATTTTTGACGTATAATACAAATATAAAAATAAATGGTTTACCTAAACATAAGAAGAAATATGTAATTACTAAATTATATATATATTGTTTAAAAACATTTAAAATTAAAAACAACTCTCTTAATAAGCTATTCCATTTTATTTAAAGTGAAAGCTATAAGGGGCCATATTGTTAATCATTTTATATTCAGGAGGTATGACAGTTTGGCCAAAGGTTAATGTAGACTAAAGTAATAACCTATCCTAAATTTACCGAAAAGGAGAACTTTAAAAAAGCCCTTTGACTGTAATTGACATTTTTGACAGTGTAAGTGAAGAGGTCAAGAATTAAATTGGCCATAAAATAACCCAAGCATTCTTGTTTCTAGCAAATTTCACTAAATTTGGGGGATGTGTTATTGAAGAACAGAGTTCATTGGAGAATCATAGAAGAATAATACTGTACTGATAAAGTTTTCTTAAATGTATATGACTTGTTAGGTTAAGTAAGCATAAATAAGTAAAGATTTTATACTATTTCATATTAATAAAAAGATGAGAATGAAGACAAATAAAAATTCACTTTATCAAACAGCCCTCACAATGTGAGATTTTTCCTACCAAGAAAGCAAATCATATCACTATCCAAGAATACACTGTGACAAGTTCATCAAAACTACTAATTTCTTTTCTCAATAAGAGCCGATCAGGGCTATTCAGGCATTCGAAACTCAAGTTAGTGTCTCTATAAAGCTCAAATCCACTGACAAGGAGTAGGGAGTCAATGCCTAACAACTGTCAGAACTATCATTGCAATCAGGAAATTATATAACTATATAATTCTCTCCCAGAGGAAAGTTTTCTTTACATGAAGAACTAAGGGGATTTCTTACATAACATTAGGAAGTTTGAGCCTTGTGCAGGATGTATGGTCTCAGAGAATGATGGAGAGGAATAGTTTCAGTTCTTGAACATACAAGCGGGGGTGAAATTGGTAGGGGTAGGGGCCAAAAGTAGAGTATAGATCTTGTCCAAGCCTCTTTGAACCCAGTTGGACATATGGATTCAGTTCTACATACCACTTATTAGGAGATATTAGTAAAGTGGCATACACCAAACTGAGAATATCCAGCAATGCAAAGTCCAGAACATTTTTATTACATTTACTCTGTATAACATTTGTAGGTAAAACTTGATAAAAATCCTCACATTTTTTTTTTTCCTTCTGGAGTCCTTAATCTACAAAGTATACTGTTTTACCACTTCTCTTAAGCCTCTACTCTTTGCCATATTCTAGGAGAAAAACCTCATTCTCCTCCTGCCTTTGATGAGATTTTACAATTGTAGAAAGCCAAAAGGGGACCTGAGGCATGTCATTTGTATTAAAGGACTTACTTTAGTTGGAGGGAAGGCAGCTAATATGTCAGGAGAGGAAGATGTTAAGATGTGTGCAGAAACAGGAATCCCTCATCTCTTTGGTTCCATAAATTAGGTTTATGCAAATTAAGTTTTTTTGGGTAATTTTGGAGTTTTGAGAGGTTTGAGTATCTATTGGGATGAGGAAGGAAAAGGGGGTGGAAATTGAGTAAAGTGCGAGATAGATGTTACAAAAAATAGGAGATCAAAGTAAATGACAAATATAGTAGGATCACCAAACACTTTTGATAGTTTGTTGAAGCTGGTAATCACTAATTTAGAGTAGAAGCAATTTGCCTCATGTGTTACTTTCTCTAGGTGTTTTCTCATCTTCTTAGGTAAATTCCCCAGATGACATACCAACTGAGTATTAAAGTATTGGTTCAAATTGACTTTTTAAGTTCCTAGTTCATGTGTTTAACCACTCTGTACTAAAATATATGTGTCTAAACATATACTTAGAAGCTACAGCCTTTATAATGAAGAGTATTATAAAAATATATTAGTTGTGGGACGCCTGGGTGGCTTAGTCAGTTGAGCTTCCGACTTCAGCTCAGGTCATGATCTCGCAGTCCATGAGTTTGAGCCCCACATCTGGCTGTGTGCTGACAGCCCAGGGCCTGAAGCCTGCTTTGGATTCTGTGTCTCCCTCTCTCTCTGCCCCTCCCCTGATCATGCTCTGTCTCTCTCTTTCTCTCAAAAATAAACATTAAAAAAATTAAAGAAATAAATAAAAGTATATTAGTCATATATAAATAAAATAATTCTAGATACATTTAAAATCCTCATTACCTTCTTTTATATATTTTAAATACTGAAAGTGTTAAAACTATTTTATAATCCTTACCTTTATGGTTTAAGTTTTATTTGTGGAGTTACAGTAAAATTATGGAGACTCTTGAAGCCTCTGCACCAAAGACAATGGCTGCAAAAGCTCACTATTGAAATGGAGTGATAAGTTGCAAGGAAAGGAAAGGAAAGGAAAGGAAAGGAAAGGAAAGGAAAGGAAAGGAAAGGAAAGGAAAGGAAAGGAAAGGTAAGGCAAGGCAAGGCAGAGAGAGAGAGAGAAGGAAAGAAAAAAAAGAAAGAGAGGGAGGGAGGGAGAGAGGGAGGAAGGAAGAAAGCAATGAAGAAAAAAAGAAATTGAAGATCAATTAGCATCTCTTTGTCTCTATCTTCTTGCAGAAGACATGTTGGAGATAGAGTTTGAGAATTACCTACCTTTTTTTTTTCTTAACATGTTTTGTACAGCAAGTAAGAAAAAGAATGACCTGTATGCCATTGTGAACCATTTTTTTTTCTTTCTTTAATACAAAGCTGAGACAAACTATGATTTATATAAAAATGCTAAGAATTTGTGAATCACAAATTATACAAAAATTCCAGGTAAATTCGAAGCTCTTTAAATATGAAACTTATGGAGGGTGAAAAAAATTTCTAAGTAAGTTTTAGAGAACTGCTGAGTAGAGGAGGGATTCATAAAAATGGAAACACCAAGGCCAGTTTCCAAAAGCCAATAGGGACTCAAGTTAACAAAAAAAACAAAACTATCTACTAATTATAACTCTACAAGAAGTAAACTGTTTTTCAATATTCCAGCTAAACAAAACATGCATTCAGGAGCCAGAAAAACTGGCTGGAAGCTTTAAAGTAGATAACTGCTTTAGATGGAAGATTGGAATAGAAAATTAGCACTAATACTCCATGTCATTCTAAGCTGATTTTTTCAGTAATGAGTACTGATTATGAAGTATCAATATCTGTGTAGGGTATAGAAAAACTTCAAGAGAAAAAGACTCATAGCAGGGAAACCAACAAAAAATGCTATTTGTTACTAAAGTTAATTATTAAGCCATTAAAATTAATCATTTCCTCTGATTTTGAATTCTGAATTGTGATGACAGCTTTGTGAAAATCAGTCATAATAGTTTATTATTGATGGTTTGAACTCCCAACTATAAAAGGCTCAGAAGACAGCTAATGGCTCAGATCATATGAATTTGTAGAGAAAATTAAATATAATACTTAATGAAGCATGAAAGCTATTAGTGCTATTACCTATAAACACTTGCAGAAAATAAAAAGGAGGATTAGGTGTGTTTCTCCAAACCCTCAAGTGACATATAGCAAGGTCAACTGCAAAAGATGAAAAAATATTAGAATGTTGTGAACAGATGGCAACAGCCTTGAATTTTAAAAAGAAACAATCCCTAAAAAGAAAGAAATATACCTCTATTTTAGGGTGTTCTTTTCACAGAGAGTATATACTCAAAGATTACTATAAAAATTGCCATAATTTCAGATGCTAAGAAAAAGTACAGTATTATGACTGTAATTTTACCTTGGGTCACTTTAAACTTTTTAATAATTAAAGAAGTTAAAATGGATAATATATTAAGATTCTCCTAGGAAACAAAACCAATAGGAGATATACATATAACTCCTATTTATAAATAAATAAACATAACAAGAATTGGCTCACATGATTATGGAGACAGAAGTCATCTTATCTGCCATCTGTGAGCTGAAGAACCAAGAAAGCCAGTGGTATAATTCAGTCTAAGTCCAAAGGCTTTGAGCCAAGGGTGCCAATGTCTAAAGGAAGGAGAAGGTCTCCATTCAGAGCACAAATTTGCCCTTCTACTGCCTTTTTGTTCTATTCAAGCCCTCAATGGCTTATATCATGCCCACCCACAATGGTGAGGGCCACCTTCTTTACTCAGTCTACTAATTCAAATGTGAATCTCTTCCAGAAACGCCATTACAGACATACCTAGAAATAATGCTTTACCAGCTATCTGGGACCCCCTATATCCCAGTAAAGTTGACACATAAAATTGACCATCACAGGTAGCGTAAGTCAGAGTACAGACTTTTAATTTGGATTAATTTATATTGAATTCATGTCCTGGTACTTACTACCTGGGTGACACTGAGCAATTAAGTACATCTCAAGAGATCACTTTTATACAATGATGATAAATTTTATAAAATAAGTATAATGTATTTGGAAGAGACCACAAAGAGACTATATAATTCATCTTATCAATAAATAAGAGGTAAGTTTCATCTTTATTGGAAACTCTAAATAATTGATCATGATAGCCCAGAAAATTATATGAAAATTTTGAGTCACTATTATGATCTACCAGTGAAAAATGTATTATCAATTAACAGTGACTGCTCTGGATACAGAATGGGGAGATTCAAGTCACATGGATTTATTAACCCCAATCTTTTATAAAAGCTCCCCCCCCTTTCAAACTTCTTTTCTATCTTTCAAAATAAAAAACTGAAACCTAAAGATATCAAATGTCTGATAAAAATATAGAACCACCTGCTAGTCTTTTTGTTATTATTGTATTTTATTCCTTTTCTTTTGCTACTTGGATTCTTAAAGTAATAAATGTATTTTTGTATATATTCCTCTATATAATTTTAAACTGAAAGAGCAGGTTTTATTTTTTATTATGCTAAAGTAAAAAGAGAAAAAAAATATAATCATTGGGGGTTGAATATTTAAGTTTAAATCTTATATATTTAATAATAATGGCAGTGAACTACTGTAATTACAGAAAACACTATAAAAATTGAATGGAAGGAGATAAGACATAGCCAAGAGACTTGAACTCATCCTGGTTTATTTTTTAAAACCTTTGATATTTATAACTGAAGAAAAAACATTTTCAAGTACGGCAAAATCAGATTATTTCAGTTTACTTCACATGTCATTTGAATAACTCCTTTGTGTTTGGTTTCCATTCTGACAAATCTAAAGTCACTATACCGTGCTCTGCAGATATGGTATAAGTAAAACTATATTGGTTATTTCACCTGTTCCTAGAATCAGGCCATGGGTGCCTTCTCCTCTGGCTTTATTGGCAAGTACACTATCTCTTAAAATCCAATAGAAACCATTCTTCCCTAATGGCTGAGTTTTGAAGAGCTAAGTGGCAATGTCTTTCAGAATTTTCCTGAATGGCAACCTCAGTTTTCCTTTTCTAATTCCACAATATTTCCTCACTTCTTAAACACACATTATTTTTTAATTTTGTTATCTCAGTCTTTCCTCTGAATCTCCTACCACATGCATTGTGTATGCAAAAGAAATCTTCCCTAGGGGAATTTTGGGGAATATTAATTTCTAATTTTCATTTATTTTTATATAATTTTAGTAATCATATAATTTTATATTAAAAGAGAGTATTTAGTTTTAGAAAAAATGAAGCATTTTTATAAAGGGTATTGTTGCACTTTAAATTTCTCCATAATTTTTCCTGACTATTTAGTCATTATTATTGAAACATCATCACAATGAATGACATACAATGTTATTAATGGGATTCCAACGAGAAGCATTGTAAATTAGTTACTTATTTTTTATTAAGAAGATGCCTAATAACTTATGTTCTAAGTTCAACATAATTTTGGTATTCCATTTTCATATTTCTATTAGTTTCTTAGCTTTATATTTAGGCAATTTCTTTTAGATTTTGCCCTGAAGAATCATAATATTCATCTTTAATTTACCACAACCATTAATGTTAATACTGTATTATTTCATGTAGAATGTAAGAAATTTGCAAAAGCTGTTTTATCATGCTCTTTTCATAGTCATTTAACTGTTATATATATTATATCAACAAACATTGCAAACCGCATAATGCAATATTATAATTGTTTCTAAAAGCAGCACTATATTTTTAAATAGAGAAAATCTACATCATGGACATCTCTGTATATTTACCATTTTGGTGTCCTTTATTTCTTCTTATGGATCTGAGATTCCATCTGGTCATTTTCTTTTAGCCTAAATCACTTCATTTTACATTTTTTGTGGGCAGATTTCCTGGCAAGGAATTATCTCACTGTTTCTTTAGAATAAAAATGCTTTTATTTTGCCTTCCTTTCCAAAGGATATGTTTGCGGAATATAGAATTTTTTCTATGGCAGGATTTTCTCCCCTTTCAACACATTAAAGTTGCCATATTACTGTTTCTGTTATTCATGTTTTCTTGTAGGAATTCAGCCACTATCCTTGTATTCTTATATAACCTATGTGAGAGTCTTTTTCTCTGGTTGCTTTTAAGATTTTTATCTTTTAATCTCCAGTTTTATGCCACATGACTATGATATGGGGTTTTATTTGGTTTTATTCTAGAAATGGTCTTGAAAATCTTGGCTCATGGGTTGTGGCTTTTGAATAATTTTTATGTAATTAACTTTTCCCTTAGCTTTTGGGGGTCCCTTGTCTTCAACATATGCAAGACAAAATACTCTTATTTCACACCATTATTCACACCACATCCTCTAAGATAACCAGATTAATTATCTGGTCGATATGATTTTAACTTTTATTTACGTTCATAAATACAGACATGTTGATTTTAAAATATTAATATTACACTAATTACTCATACTTGACACTCATCATTTAATGAAATATTATAACTATCTCTCCAGATAAATAGTCAATATCTAAGCAATATCTAAATCACTTTGTTAAATAGTGACATTAAATCCAAACCAGGTATATAGCATAATTAATTCAACCATTCCTTTATGAATATTCAAGTGGTTTCCAGTTTGTTCCTACTTTTTAAAATTATAAGTAAAAATATGATTATATTTGTATTTTATTTTATTTTATTTTTTTAATATAATTTTTTGTCAAATTGGCTTACATACAACACCTAGTAGTCATCCTAACAAGTACCCTCCTCATGCCTATCATTCATTTTCCCCACCCACCAACCCCCACAACCCTCAGTTTGTTCTCTGTATTTAAGAGTCTCTTATGACGTCCAAATGGCCAACAAACACATGAAACGATGCTCAACCTCACTCATCATCAGGGAAATATATTTATATTTCAGAAAGACCACCGTGCTCCATACCCTGAAGACAGGAAATCTCTAAACTTGAAGGAAAAGTCAGCTGCATAGAATGTATTTACAGAGTGGATTTAAAGTTTTGAGAAATATCATTTGGAAGGAAATAATATCTGGATAAAGACTTGATAGGTGAGTAGGAATTACCTAGGAATAATGGCTGGAGGAAACATCTAGAAAGGTACTGCTGTATGAGGAGTACAAATGGCTCATTTTTGAAAATTTGAAATGGGAGACATAAACGACACATGATAGCATCTGACTGATACCCAGAGGTCAGACCATAAAAATACCACACATGAACTTGTCCTCAAGACAACACTTTTAGCTGGTTTTTCTTCTATTTTAAATATATCAAAATAATAGTTACTTGTGTTTTCATTCTTTCTTCTTAGCCTGTGAAAAAAGGAGCATAATTCAACTCAGTTTTATTTTCCCTCAGATTACTAAGGGTAGTCTTATTTATAAAGCAGAAAGAAAATGAATGGGATTAAATACCTATTTAACGTGAAATACAACTATCAATTACAAAAATTCATTAATTAAATTAAATATTTGCCAACAGTTCGATACCTTGCATTATTTTCAAGATTTCCTATCAAAACAGTCTCATTAAATTTTCTATGTTAATCAGAATGTTTACCATTCAATTTTGCCTAACATTACTTTGCATTTAGGTTTTGGATTCTTTTTTCATTATAATTTTGAAGCAATTAACTCACAAGGGAAAAAAGCAATTTGCAGGTTTGTATAATTGCACAGATGTTAGTCTGCTCCACTAGAAAGAAAAGAATAGCAGGATTCTAAGATTTTCCTTCAAAGGAAAAAATAAAGAGACAAGAACATGCACACACTGAATTCTTCTTTGCTTTAGAATTCCTATAAATCTATTTTTAAAAGTGCATACAGTACATTGAGCTTAAAAGTGTGGTATAGAAAGTTGTTTCTGAGCTCCTGAGATTAGCCTAAGCCAGTTAGAAAACTAATTAGTATATGGGAATAAACGTAATTATAAAAGACATAATAAACCTTTGTAGATGATTTACCTTTTTCTATCCCTTACTCTTACATAAAGACAGAAAAATCAAAGATAAAGAAATATTTTCCATTCAGCTGTACCAAAGTCTAAGAACTTAAATTTGAGACAGCTTTATCAGTTGACTTTTCTTTGTTGTAAGGATTTTAGAAGTGCAGCTGTGAACACTCTTAGAAAGGTGAATATAAACTTCAATTCTTATATGGGTATTTAATTATTCCTAACATAAATATCTCTTAAAATTGCTCTGAAACAGTGTTGTCCACAGAGTATTGTATGTTACATATGTGTGTTTTACATTAGAGAGACACTCTGTTGGATGTCTCAATTTAACATTCATTGAACTTATGTGTATGTAAAAATTAAGTAATTCTTTATTATGCATATTATTTTATTTATTCTACATATAGCATCTACTCTTAGAAAGTCTTATTGAGGGGCGCCTGGGTGGTTCATTCGGTTGAGCCTCACACTTTGGCTCAGGTCATGATCTCGCAGTCCGTGACTTCGAGCCCCGCGTCGGGCTCTGTGCTGACAGCTCAGAGCCTGGAGCCTGTTTTGGATTCTGTGTATCCCTCCCCCATTCATGCTCTGTCTCTCTCTGTCTCAAAAATAAATAAACGTTAAAAAAAATTAAAAAAAGAAAGTCCTATTGACTGCATTAGTCTGTAGACATAAAAATATCAATTCTGTTGACAAGTTTAACTAATCAGGATCACTATTACTTTATTTAAGGTATAGTTTCGAAATGCATTAGCTGAATTGCACAATCTTACATTATGTAGTCGTTGTTAAGACATGTTCATACTTCTTTCCATCAGTGAATTCTTAATGAACTTTCCTGTTGGTCTGCCCCTATTTCATTAATGAAGTGGCTAATACATGACTTTATTCATCCTTGACAATGGCAAACCAGGATTTCCACTGGGATGCTACAATTGGGATCTTCAAAAGTAAGGTACGATTACTAGTGATGAAACTTTAGAAGTTTCAGAATTCAAGTTCACCCTGGATAAGCTTGGATGCTTACCTGAAGCCTATTCAAACCTTCTGAATTGTTAAAAATGAGCTGTAAATGTCAAAAAGCAGACTTTCTCATAAGATTTAATATAGTTTAACTTCTGTTCCAAACCAGGAATATCAAGAGGACAATTTCTGTTGCAACCTCCTTGTGGCTCTTTTTTGAGTCTTAAATCAAAAGGTGAGAACAGAAATGCAAGGGCAAAAACCGAGAGAATCCAAATTTATTTAAATATTTGGTTTTATTTGGGTTTAAAAAACAGAGATGGCAAAATTGGAAGAAAAAACATTCTATTCTTACTGAATTTTTCAAACCTAAAATGTGCCTGAGTTTAGTGTTCTCATTTAGTGAGCATATGAAATTAATTAAATTTATGTCATTAATATGTTTTCAAGATTGATTAAAAAAATCAGTCTATAAAATTGTTCTTCTACTCTCTAAGAAGCCAGCCTGCCAACATGGACATTGAGCAAGCCTAGAAGCACTTACTGTAGGACTACATTCAAGCCTTATACTGAGAAACAATGACGGACATTCAAGACCAATGTTACATCTCTATAGTATTAGTTATAAATCTGTATAAATAGACTTTACATTTTTATATATTTTTATTGCAAATGCTATTAATTAAATGGAACACTTGGCATAGTGACTGACAATAGTAGCATAACAATTAAGGATGTAAAGTTGCAGACACTTCCTTCACTTGATTCTCAAGGTTGCCATTTATTTGCTGTCTGATCTTACCACCTGACATTATCTGAGGCCCCTGGTTCCCAATCTGTAAATACTAATAATGATAACACTTCATTCATTAGTGTTGGTGACTTTAAGAGATGTGTTAATCTCTTGGCACAATGTTAAGCATAAAATGAGGATTGCTGTTTTATTATTATTGTTACTGTTATTATTATTTCTGTCATATGCTTCCTGAACTGTAGAAGTGGGGTTGATAAGTTTTTAGCTCCCTAACTTCAGAATACTCTATCTCATGCTTTGCAAAATACCTTTCTTTGAGAGTCATGCCATCTGTCCAGTACACTCTTCTACTTTTCTGTCATATGCTAAATTTCCAATTAGCCCCTACTCATTCATCAAGGACATAAAATTTGCTCCTTTTTATTTTTTTATTATTTTTTAATATTGCATTAGGTCTTAATTTCACATGGTTCAGTTTTCTTAATATCAATAATATAAATTTCAATTATAAAATTAGTGTCTGAGTGGGCAGGAAACACATCTCTTTGCAAGAAGGTGTTGATGCAATAATTGTTAACATAAAGGGGAGTTTCAAGCTCTTCTGTGTAACTAAAAGTTCCCTTCCCTTCAGTGACATAAATGCAAAGCTGATCTCCTTCTTCTTTAATGAGAGAAATTGAAGCCCTGATTAAAATAGTGAAACTAAACTTGGGCTTGTGTCATGGTTGACACTGGGCGTGTATGAGGGCTATCATGGGTGGGGAATTTTGCTCCTTTTTATACATACATTCCTCTGGATCCACGGCAAAATGTATCAACAACAGAAACCTTCCCAATTTTGAAATCATTAATATCTGAACCCAGCCTCCCATATTTTTAGGTTTCTTACTGCCTCACTCATTCTTTGGCATCTTATTTCCAAACCCTTAATTTCAGACCATCAAACTGATTAACCTACTGCAGCACTTCCCCAATACCTGAAATAATTCACGATCACAGAAAGATCACCCAAATATGTGAAATATACCAGAACCATCTATGCACTTAATGACATCTATCAATTCCACCAGCCCTTTCTTCACAATGACCACCGTTATTAATTCAATAAATTTTTGATGACTATCTACTCTAGGGCCAAGACTTCCACAGGGACGTCTCATAGGGATGGATGAGTGCTTTCACTCTTAGAAGTGAGTGCCTGTAGTGGGAGACCCGGTTTTGACAAACCATCACACAATTAACTTATTTACACAATGTCTGAGTGCTATGAGCTAAAGTCAATGGAAGTGGGAGATAATAAAATAAAACACCTATTTTAAAGAATGTAGGCATCTTTGAGGATTTGATGCTTAAACTGAGACTTAAGGATGAGAAAATTACATAAGATAAATGAGAATCAAGGGTGGGCACAATGAGACACGTCACATGGTAGAAACAGCAGGCAGCAAGACCCTGAGATAAAAGTGTTTGTTAAAATCGGCGCCTGGGTGGCTCAGTCAGTTAAGTGTCTGACTCATGGTTTTAGCTCAGGTCATGATCTCATGGTTCATGGGTTTGAGCCTCAAACTGAGCTTTGTGTTGACAGTGTGGAGCCTGCTTGGGATCCTCTTTCTCCCTCTCTCTGCTCCTCCCCCACTCACACCATCTCTGTTTCTCTCAAAATAAATTTTAAAAAAAACTTTAAAAAAATAATAAGGGGGCTCCTGGGTGGCTAAGGGTGTTGAGCATCCGACCTGAGCATACGGTTTTGGCTCAGGTCATGAACTCACGGTTTCATGGGTTCAAGCCCCACATCAGGCTCTGTGCTGGCAGCGTGGAGCCTGCTTGGAACTCTGTTTCTCCTTCTCTTTCTCTGCCCCTTCCTGACTCGTGCTGTCACTGTCTCTCTCAGAACAAATAAATAAACTTTAAATTTTTTAACTAAAATAAAAAATTAAAATGAGGGGGATAGCTGGAAGGGAAGCCAGGGCCATGTCATATAAGGCACTTGTTTAAGTGAAAAAATAATCTCTACTGGATTAGAAGTCTGTAATTAAAAAAAAAAACAAACAAAAAATAAAAACAAAAAACCACTAATGAGTGATAAGATAAAAATACTTCCTAAGAAGATCATTCTGTCTACACTGCGTATGGATTGACAAAGGCTGGAGTGAAATCAAGATGACAAATCAGAAACCGATGGCCATACCTCAGCAGACAAGAAACAAAGTATTTGGAATGAGATATATTTTGCAGATGGAACTGAACTGGATGTGAGATTGAAGGAGTAGGTGGAATCAAGGATGATTTCCAGGTTTGTTACATGAGCAACTCAAGTACTTGTCAGCATTTATTATTTATAAAGATGGGAAAGTCAAAGGAGAAGCTCATTGTGCTTGGGGAATATCATGAGTTTCTCACATGCATGTCAGTTTCACACCTCCACCTAGAATCTAAAAGCCCATGACTTCAACGTCTTGGGTATTCACATAGCTGCACTTCCATTTCAAATCTCCAGTGTATACCTGCTACCTCATTTTGTTATTCTCCTAGTCCTGCATGATCAACATGTTCAAACTTGACCCTTTGGGTCCTATTCTTACACTCACACACTTGTGTACATATATATTTATGTGTGTCTATATACATATATTTATTTAACTATAGATTACATATTTATATATATAAGTATGTGTATATATATTTGTGTGTATGTATATTTGTATATATTTGTATATATATATATGTGTGTGTCTAGATATATGTGTCTATATATATATATATATGTGTCTATGTATATATTTGTGTATATCTGTGTATATGTGTGTGTGTGTGTGTGTACACGTGTGTGTGTGTGTGTGTGTGTGTAAAGCATATAAAAGCAAATAGTAGAATCTGTTCCAAAACCCACAATCCACAACATGGAGATCATGACCTGAGCTGAAATCAAGAATTGGTCATTTAACCAACTGAGCCACCTGGTCCTCCACCTATCCATTTTTAAAAATAAAATTACAGTAGTTTCCTCCCTTTTGAGTCATATCAAGACTTATAACTGAGTACATAATTATTATATTTATATTCCATAGTTTTAGTTACTTAAAAAAGCTTCCTCTGAAGCTTTTTAAATTATATAAATTTAAATTGAATAATGTGATGATTTTTCAAGATATTTTTGAGATCATGATCATATCTCTATGAAATGGCTTCTAGATATTAGAGGTGTAAATGCTAAATTGCATACACATGCCAAATGAAGTTCAGAATAAACCAATGATTCAGTTATTCAGCACACAAAACCCAGATCAAGTCAGATCTAGTATCAAGGACTTGTTATTCTGATGACAAATTTAGCAAAAATACATAATATAAATTTGTCCTTCTTACGTTATAGTTCTAGTTCTATGCTGGCCTTTAATTAATTTGTTATTCAACAAAAATACAGTGAATGGTTATATCCAGCAGGTACTGCAAAAAAATGCTGGAGATTTATAACTGGAAAAACACATGCTATGAACTCAAAGAGTCTGTTATTTTTATTTCATGAGCCATGACAAGTTATTTAACATTTCTGAATCAGTGTCTTAAATTTTAAAATAGAGATAGAAAATAATACTTGTTTTATATATTGAGTATATGCGTGTGTGTGTGTGTGTGTGTGTGTGTGTGTAAGAGAGAGAGGGGTAGGAAGATAAAGAGAAGGATAGAGAAAGTGAGGGAGAGAGAAGGAAAGATTTTTGTTATGAAGGTGGGAGATTTAGGTATAGTAATGCTATGATCTCTGCATTTAGACTGCACGTGCTTTTTTTATTTCTGCTCCACAAGTGTAATCTTTGACAACAGATATCATAATAGCAAACATTTAGATTGTGCTTACTGGGTGCCAGTGTTCAAAGTTGTACATTTATATTAACTCAGTAACCTTCATAACATCCTTGGTTGTTATGCATTATTGTACCCCCATTCTATGGCTGAGAAAATTAAGCATGGGAGGTTTAAGTAATGTCCACATTTAAGAAACTGACACAAAACAGAGCTGCCTTTCTAGTTCAGGCAGTTTGACTTTAGATTTATAACCACCTTTTTTTCATGTTTCATGTTTTTTATCATAAAAAAAATATAGGTATTATGCCATATTTTTTATTTTTTATTTTAAATATTGGTCTTGACTTGAAAGTGTTTGAAAAATACTATCTAAATACTTCTGTACAATTTCTTAATGAACTGGATCTTAAAAGATATTTGAGTTATGAATTATTTCAGGAATAATGGTTAACTAAACCATTAATTATATTTTCCATGATTATATACATATACATATATATATAATTGAATATATGAGAAAACAGATCTAAGTCTCCAAAACCCTTATCAAGATTTAGAAATTTAAAAAGCACAAAAGAAGAATAAAAGATACATATAACATAATGAGTCAATCTAATATGAGCAAAACCTAAGGGTTTCAATGTTTTTGTTTGTTTGTGTCAAGTTTTTATTTAAATTCCAGTTAGTATTACTTACAATCTTTACATAAGTTTTTCTTACCTGTAGAAATATTGGATATATTATAGTGTCTATTTCATAAGGTTGTTGTTAAGATTAAATAAGTAATGGGGCGCCTGGGTGGCGCAGTCGGTTAAGCGTCCGACTTCAGCCAGGTCACGATCTCGCGGTCCGTGAGTTCGAGCCCCGCGTCAGGCTCTGGGCTGATGGCTCGGAGCCTGGAGCCTGTTTCCGATTCTGTGTCTCCCTCTCTCTCTGCCCCTCCCCCGTTCATGCTCTGTCTCTCTCTGTCCCAAAAATAAAAAAATAAAAAAAAAATAAAAAATGTTGAAAAAAAAAAGATTAAATAAGTAAAAACATATAAAGCACTTAAGATCAAACCAAGTCATGACACATTCTCAATAGATATTAATTATTACATATTTTGTACATTTAAAAAATGCCCATATAATAATAACTTTTATTAACATTTAATTTTTCCAATCACCTATAATTATGTATGTCACCACATTTGTATTTATTTCTCTTATCCTTTCTTACTTCCATTACACTTTAATCATAACATCCACACCATCTAAAACTGTCAGCTTCTCCTCTAATGACTATTCCCAAATGCAAACAGCACAAGAGGTGGCTGTGGGATGCTGACAGGCAGAGGTGTGACAGGGGATCTTAAAAGGAGGATCGGGCAGAATTTGGACACCAAGGTATAAGCAAAATTTCAGGCACTCTTTTCCTTGTTTAGGGATGGTACTGTGGAGAATTTATTGAAAATAAATGTCTGCATAGGAAAATATATGGTCAACAAACTAAAGTCGTAATTAAAAAATAAGAAAGTATAAAGTCATAATTTTGCTAAGTAGAGGCATGCAGGGAGGTTCCATTTTTCCTTTGCAACTTAGGATTCCTCCAGTACTCCACTTCACAATGTCTCTCCTTATCCACAAAGCCTCTTCACCTGTCTCAACAGGTAGATTTAACCTGAGACATTGGCCAGATCTCTAAAAGAAAGAAATGGCCATTCCCTCAAATTCCTTTGGGTCTTGATTCTCCAGTTCTTAAGCCCAAAGTGATTGGTATTTTTTATTGAGATGTAAACCAAGTCTAAAGCCTAGGTAATAGCTGTAATAGAAAAATCAGGATTTTCACAAAGATGTCAAATTTATATTATACACGATATGTTAGAATTTTTTATTTTGATCATTTCTACTGAAATTTGTCCCTTATCATTATCCCAAAGACATCCATCTGACATTTTTATTTGTAGCTCATCTATCAGTAATAAACAAAGAAATGAGGTAGAAAACATTAATAAAACAATAGCTCAAGGTGGATGATACATTGACAAAATGTCAACAGGCAGCCTCCACCTTTGGAATCTATGTGACAGATTTAGTACAATGAAACATGGTCAGAAAACAGGGAAAGACAACCACAAAAAACCAAACAGGGATTAAGTGATTTAGAAAGGCACCAAAAGGATTCTCCTTTTCTTTCCTTTAAAGAAGGACATGAAGTTTAATCAAAGTTGTAAATATAACTGTAAGCAAAGAAGAATTTATGAACAGTGTTCTTTTTTGTTTTAAGTAAAGTTTATTTATTTATTTTGAGGAGGGGAAGGGCAGAGAGAGCCGGAGAGAAAGAATATCAAGTAGTCTCCCTGCTATTAGAGTGGAGCCTGTCTAGGGGCTAGAACTCATAAAATGGCAGATCATGACCTGAGCTGAAATCAAGAATCAGTCGCTTAACTGGCTGAGTCACCTTGGTGCCCACCTACCTACTTCTTATAGGAAAATAAAATTATTGTAGTTTCTTCCCTTTTGAGTTATATCAAGACTTACAATTGAGTATATAATTATTATATGTATATTCCATAATTCTACTTAATTAAAAAAACTCCCTCTGAACCTTTTTAAATTATATCCTATAAACGTGTAACTTTAATACACTTATATCCACTTGTGTGTGTGTACACACACACACACACACACACAAACACACACACACACATATTGTTTAGCCATGCATATTATACTGTTCAAAGAGATCATAAAATACATAGTATATAGGGATCAAGGGACCCTTATTAAGTCAAATGAAGCTCCAAAATCTATGTGTCCCTGTATTTTGAAAGCAAGCAGCACGTTAGAGTAAATGAGAATTTGAATTACACTAAAGCTGTCTATGACTTCAGTTATGTCCAACCAACAGGTCTGTGGTCACATTGATACAAATGAATATTCTTTAAGAAAAAAACAACAACAAAAAGCACAATTTAGGTGATACAAACAAACTTTAACACTTTATGAAGTATACAGTCTCCTCTGGGAGAGCTGCAGAATGGGGCAGAAGGCAAAAAAACTTCTATAGAATAAAGAATAAAAAACAAGGAAGAGAAACAAATGGAAAATATGTGATTGGCTGGGATCGTATAATCAACTTTGTCATGAGAAAGCCCTGACTTGGTTTGGCATTTGAGGACTCGTCTGAATGCACGGTGTTTATGAGAACTATCTCAATTTAGGTTTGCCGACATGCCACCCTGGGCAAGAATCTTGGGCCCAGGAAGTTGTTTCACCAACGTAATTCAACATTTAAGCGGCTCCCAAAATAAAAAGCTTCAAAATTATATTGTAAGTGTGCTAAGAAAAATAAAACTTTGAAATTAGATCATACACATACTCTAAATTTTTTTAAATCTTATTTGATTTAATAGTGAAGTCAATTAGAGTTTGGAATGCAAGATGTTTCTCTCTATACGCTAGTGATGTCAAATATTCTTCATCACTCCCTTTCAAAAGCAGAAAAAATTCAGTGGAAAATAACTATGATTTCCACACACAGAAAAGTACAGTGAAACAAGAGTATAGAGTGAAGACATTGCTTTCTTTTTCCAAGCAAATTTAAGTTCTAGGGATTGAACTTGAACAAGAGAAAAAAAAAAAAAAATAGAAACATGGTCTATGTTAGTAAAAGTCTTTTTGGGGGCACCTGGGTGGCTCAGTTGGTTAAGCGTCCAACTTCAGCTCAGGTCATGATCTCACAGTTCGTGGGTTCTAGTCCCGCATCGGGCTCTGTGCTGACAGCTCAGAGCCTGGAGCCTGTTTCAGATTCTGTGTCTCCGTCTCTCTCTGCCCCTCCCCTGTTCACACTCTGTCTCTGTCTCAAAAATAAATAAACATTAATTTTTTTTTAAAAAAAAAGTCTTTTTGAATCTTAATGTTCATCAGCAGATATTATAAAAATTATGGTTATGTATAATACGGAAAATTAAAGAGTCATGAAGCATCTATACATCTGTAAACATTTCTCTTATGTACTAGTAAATGAAAAAGCCAGGTTTCAAGACAGAATTTACTGTAAGACAAGTTGATGTTAGAGATAACTGAATAGATAAGATAGGTAGACAGTAAGTTATAAAATAATTAATATTAGTTATAACCTACAGAAGTATTGACTAACACTTTCAATGTTGTATATATTTCTAGTATTTTTAGAAAACTTGAATAGAATGTATTTACTTTTGTAAAAAGATTAAAGCTATGTTCATTAAAAATGTACATTTTCTTTGCTTCACGGTCTTTTTTTGGTAAGCAATCACCAAATTATTTATAAAATAAATTCCTGTAAAAAGTGCTAACTTTCAATGATTATTAATTCCTTCTTCAGTTAGGCATAAAAAGATAATCCAAGAATGGGCTTAATTAGTTTATTTCTGTCTGTTACAAAATGAAACATAAGCCTCATTTGTGAAAAAAAAAATGAGGAAATTTTATATAATTTTCCAGGGGTAATATTACTAAATCTTACTATTATACCTTATTGACAATTTTATAAATAATCCAAAAATCTCTGTAGACAGCATGCCATCTTCCAGGGAGAACTGGAGTATAGTAGATTCATCGATGACCAGAAAACGCCTACCTAAGAACTTTGAAATTCATAGCATGTGAAATAATCACCATTTCACGATATAGGACATCTATCTCTATGACAGAAGGGCATAGAAGTTTCTATATTATATTTGAATACTTCTTGACCCAGAACAATCCAATTGTGCATATGAGGGTACAATGATTTACTCTTGCTGTAATCACTAGGATGAGTCACGAAAAATCAGACTCAAAAGGCCAGAAAGAATAAGAAGGCTCTTTTTAGTAAAGGGCTTATTTTAGTACTGTTTGCTTCTTGCTACACTTTTAGAAATCTTGCTCCTCTTATAAATCTTCTTAGTCTCCTCTCAATCCTCTTTTAATATGTTGGTACTTTTAAGAAGATAAAATTGATGCCAATGTTCCCTGGCTTTATTGCCTTAAGGGAAGAGAGAGAGAGAGAGAGAGAGAGAGAGAGAGAGAACATTCAAGCTTTAAGAAAACATAAGCTAATACAGTGAATTCAATTAATTAACAGCAAACTGTACACATACAAAATGAAATAACACAAAACTACTAAAACTTCTAAACAGTCAGTTTATTTAGGAACTCTCCGTCCCCAATTTCTTTTTTTTATTAGTCTTTCTTTTTCTATCATTGTTAAAGTATAGATAATATCCCAAATACTTTTAAATAATATTTAATAATTAAGTAAATAGAGTAATCAAATGTACAACTTCTACTTTTTAAATGTTTATTTATTATTATTTATAATAATGTTTATTATTCTGAAAGAGAGAGAGAGAGCATGAGCAGGGGGAGGGGCAGAGAGAGAGAGGGAGAGAGAGAATCCCAAGGAGGCTCCATGCTATCAGTGCAGAGCCCAACTCAGGGCTTAGTCTCACAACTGGGAGATCTTGACCTGAGCCGAAATCAAGAGTTGGACGAGTAACCAACTGAGCCACACAGGAACCACATTCCACTTTTTAGTAGTTGAGCAATTTTTTTTTTTTTTTTTTTTTTTTTTTTTGCTAATTTGAGGTTACCTGAGGGTGAGTTGAAAGGAAAAAGGATAAGAAAATCAAAAATAGCATACTCGACTCTCAGCACCTTGACTTGACTCAATCTGAGGGCCCAACACTGTTCCATTACCCCACACTGGGCTCCACATTGTGAGTTCTCAAATTCTTGATTACCGCACAACTGTATTCCTCCAGTTCTTTCAACTGGTTTAACTTCTTTTTTCAATCCACTAAATCTTCCATTGCCTTGGTCTCTCCTTTTTCTCTGAATCTCCTCTTCATAGCTCCAGCTACTGTTCTCAACTTGTTCTGAATAAGCCACTTTATTTTGTCATCAGTTTAGTTCTCTCACTAATAACCTAGGCTTCCTGTTGATCCACTCTATTGGGTGACCTCATTTCATCAGAATTCAGTGAATCCCATTTTTTTTTTCTTTCTTTCTTGAAAGAAAAAAAATACAGTGTATTTGTTTCTTCTGCCTGCTATAACACATCAACACAAACTTCATGGCTTAAAATAACACACTTCTCTTAAAAACAATCACACTTTGGGGGTGCCTGGGTGGCTTAGTCAGTTGAGCGTCCAACTTCGGCTCAGGTCATGATCTCACAGTTTGTGGGTTCAAGCCCCACATCAGGCTCTGTGCTGACTGCTTGCTCAGAGCCTGGAGCCTGCTTCAGATTCTGTCTCCTTCTCTCTCTGCCCCTCCCCCGCTCATGCTTTGTCTCACTCTGTTTCTCAAAAATAAATAAAATGTAAAAAAAAAAAAAAATTTTTTAAAACAATCACACTTTGTAGGCTCACCCAAAATCAGTTTCCCTGGACCAAAAGCAAGGTGTTGGCATGGCCATGTTCCTTCCAGAGCTTCTATGGGAAGATCCACATCCCTGCCTTTTCCAGTTGTTAAAGCTACATTCCTTGTATTCTTTGGCTCACAGCCCCTCTCTCTCCATCTTCAAAGTCAGCAACATAATATCTTGCTTCAGTTCCTACACTGCCTACTGTCTCTGTAGTCAGAACTCCCGCTGCTTCCCTCTTATAAAGATACTTTTGATTACATTTACAGCCTAACCAGGTAATCCAAAATAATCTCACCCTCTCAGGATCCTTAACTTTGTCACATCTACAAAATTCCTTTTGCTACAAGGTTGCAGTGATTAGGACCTGGATACTTTTGAGGGCCACTAGTCATCCTACCAAATTCAATTATGATATTGATGCGTGGTATTACAAATCCTTGGTCTTTGCTGTTAGCTAAATCTCCAACATGGCCATCGTTCTGCTTAATGGTACATTAAGAGTTACAGGGCCCACTGCACCATTTCTTGTCTCACTTGCAGCAAGTGATTTACCTACAGGGTTATTCTAGTAGAATCTCTGCACCCAGTGCCTCATATTGCACTCGAATTCTTAGATTAGGATTAATTATTCAAGCACAAAAACAGTACTTTGGGCCTCTCTAACCTCTTGTATTCTCTTCACACACTCTTCTGAAAGATATCAATGTCCCATATTTCAGAAAAAAAATGTACTATTTCTAACATATTATGCTCTGTCATGCCTTTTCATATGTGGTTTCTTCTCTCGGAAACTTCTCTTTGCATCCCACTTAAGTAATTCTATCATCACTGTTTACTTGGTTAGTTTTGTCAAACTACTGTTATTTCCACTTCAGTGAATGTCTGTTAAACAATTACAGGTGAACAATTAACACAGAATATTACCCAACAGAACATGATACCTCAACCTTTAACAGCAACACCACCAACAGTATTAAATCAGTCAAGTTCTTCATCATGCTCGAACAGAGTATTCTAAATCATTTCTACCATACTTCAGGCCACATATCTGAATAAGAAAACTATGCAATATGCCATCATATTTTAAAAAGGTAATACAGGGGCATCTGGGTGGCTCAGTTGGTTAAGCATCCAACTTCAGCTCAGGTCATGATTTCACGGTTCGTGTATTCAAGCCCTGTGTCAGGCTCTGGGCTGACAGCTCAGAGCCTGGAGCCTGCTTCAGCTGCTGGGTCTTCCCCTCTCTCTCTCTGCCCCTCCCCATTCACACTCTCTCTGTCTCTCAGAAATGAATAAACATTAAAAAATTTTTTTTAAAGAGGTAATACATTTAACTAATTAGAAAGAGTAAAAAGGTATTTATAGTTTTGGAGAATGACTAAAATAATCCTTGCATAGAGGAAGCAAAGATTTGTTTTGCCAAAAAAACAAAATTTGTATCTAAGAATAATGGGAAATAACGTTAAGACTTCTGAGTAGAGAGCCTTCACACTTCACAGAGAATCTGAAGCAGAAGATGGTAAGCTTCAACTGAGAGCATGGGGAAATGTGCATATTCATATCGCTTGGAGGGAAAAAATCGACTGACTAAATGAAGGTACATGTGTTGGTTTAAGTGCTGTGCGTAACACATACGTTTAAATGGTTTTGAAACTACAATTTCTGTGAGATTTTTGTAAAGCAAAGGGAGAGGAACAAACATATCTGTGAAAGAAAAACTACTGGCCAGACACATGACAATGAAAAAAATGGACCTGAAGTATTTGTCTGGAAGTAGAAATAAGCGAATAACTTGGCAAATTAACATATTTAACATGTAAACTTGACTTTAGAATCTTGTATGAGATTCATAAGTAAAGTATGATATCAATCCATATAACAAGGAACCTCTCTTCAATATTTGGCTTCATGAAGAATGCAGGTAGATATCAGGGATCTGTTTTGGTTTGGTTTTTGTTTTACTATATATTTTTTTAGCTCTTTACGATGGCTCTGGTATACAGACAAATTTGAAGGCATTTAAAAGTTTAGCTTTATAAGGCTTAAAGGTATAAAAAGGAGCTAGAGGGAAAGATAATTTTAGTAATAAAAATAGTTACCAGTAATTTGGGCACTTCTGTTTTGAATGCACTGTTCCAAAATCTTTATATACAGTATTACATTTATTTGCTTTATTTATATGTTTATTTATGTATTTTTGGGAGAGAGAGAGAGACAAGTAGAGAAAAAGAGAGACAGAGAATCCCATGCAGGCTCTACTCTGTCAGAACAGATCCCAACATGGGGATCGAACCCACAAACCGTGTGAGATCATGAGCTGAGCTGAAATCGAGAGTCAGAAGCTCAACCAGTTGATCCATCCAGGCTCCCTAGTGTCCCATTTAGTTGTAACCATGGGCACACTACACTCTGTTATTACCTCCATTTTATTGATATGTAAGCAGAGCGTCCAAAGGTGAAAGTCAATTGTCCTGAGTGACAAGGTTGGAACAGCACTCAAATGTGGACATTAACACCAGAGCCATCATTCTTAATGAATGTAGAACAAAGTTTGGCTCTGTCTGACCTCAGATAACCAGCTCCAATGGCCGTTTCCGAAGGAAGTAATGCAGGAGACATGTAGAGGAAGGCTAATGCATATTCTTTCTCAAGAACACATTTTTCCTGTGATTACATGCATTTCACATGCTATGATAGTATTTGAGGAACAAATATTTCTCATTTCCACACTATTTTTCAGGGAAGTAAATAAATATTTTTGTATGAATTCATATGGATTCCAAATCCAGATTTGCTGAAACACTCCCCAGAATAATGGCGTTTCTTTGTTGAGCTGAAGAAATACTTCTCAAATACCCACATATCCACCCGACCTATGCCATCGTCCCACGTTTACATCCTGCCACCTGGGCGAAGCAGCACACAACAGATAAAGCCCAAAAACGACATGAATAAAATACCTAACTATGGCTTCACATTTAAAATGCATTTTATCAGTCTGTCCAGTCTGTACTCTTACTCCACAGCTTCAGAAGAAATGCCCTCTGGTACTCACTTTTGATATGGGATTAAAACTACAGGTTTAGCAGTTGAGACTACTGATAGATTGGAGTAAAGAAAATTCACTTATACAATCTCAGATTTTACAAATATATGTGTGTATCTCTCTCTCTCTCTCTCTCGGTTCTGATGAGCACTGAAATCCAGAGGCAGGAAATATGGTAAAAGTTTACAGGATCCAATGGGACCCCACACATAAAAGCATTCATTTCGGAATCCCTGTGGCTATTCGTTGGCTCTCATAGATGTTTTTGAAGCTTTAAGAGATTATGATTAAATAGGATTTTACCAAGAGAAATCTCAGCTCTTAGCTTCAAAAGTCATCATGAAAATATTCTCTGAGCTGCCAAATTCAGTTGGCACGAGTGAACAATGCTTTCACTTTCAAAATTCCAATTACACTGTTAAGAAAAACAGATGAAACAAATGTTCTATATTAGAGTCAAGCAAAAGAGTGCCTACAACAGTCTTTCCCAAACTGTATGCCAAGGAACATTGTTGCACAGGAATTTAATCCAGAAAATAGATTATTTTGGTCAAATACATTTTAGGAAATTCCGGGTAAGCAAATTAAATTGCTTTTCTGTATTACTTAGCAGAACCATATGAATAGATTTTGCTAATCTTTAAAGAGGGGTGTGGGTAAAATATGCAGTTTTTTCTAAATATATTTTATACAGATTTCTTCATATTCCACAATATCTAATAAGAGGATTCCTTCAGAAACTATATGTAAATGTAGGTCCATCTTGCAAGAAAGCAGTGAAGACTATTTCCTATTATTTCAATCAATACACACTATCAGATAGAATATTTTTTTAAATTTTTTATTGTATTTGATTTCAAAATTTAAAAAACTATTACAGAGATTTTCTCTCAATTGTGAATAAAATATGATAACCGTTCTTACAGAATACATATCAGTAGCCATTATTAGACATTTCAATAGGCTTCTACTGTTCCTATCTGCCCTTTTGTCCTACACTGCTTTTATCTACTCTCTTTCAGGAAACTGCTTATTCCCCTACCAAAATTCTATGTCATTATTGGAGATTTTAAGTACAGTTCTTTTTTTTTTTTTTTTAAGTACCAACGAGTGGACAAATAACCTACTGATGACTTATCATAACTACCATATTTAGTCATTCACACCGATAGTTGCATATGCACTGGGCATTGAAGTGGTAGAATGAGAACATACCAGTTCCTTTGCCTAGGGTTGGATTCATTCCATCATTAATTTGCTGGGGGAAATTACTTCTCTTCATCAGATTCATGTGGTACAGTTAAGGCTGACCCAGCTCACTGACCACTCCAACCCATTACCTACAGTCTTAACACCTGATTATGTAACAAAAGTAAGGTTGAAGTCCAGGGAGAGAGATAAAGAGAAACCTGGCTTGAAACTCATCTGAATTAGGTATCCAATGCCATAGAACATGAAGTTTCAATGGTAAACAGAGTTAATTAATTGGGCATTTAACTGTCAGGGTCAAGAAACAGTTTATAATCTAGTCATTGGTAATTTCTTCTAACTCTGTAGTTAACTATCTAGTAGAACACACATGCAATAGTCATTTCATCGTATCGTGGATGACAACAGAAGTATGCATCTTCTGTGTTAGTCAGTAAACTAATATCCACAGTAGCTCTTTGTATTTTTCACCCCGAACATATTTGCCAAGACTAGTTTTACAAACTTTTGAAACTTCCCATATTGTACTTCAGTGATGATGCTATGGTTTAACAATTTATAGCAAAGTTGATCAATTTCATATTGGAAAGGAATATTTTATATGCATTCTGGATAAACTCTGACTTCCTTAAAAGGGCACTCTAAGCTTTATCTGAAAAATGACTCCACATTTTGTTGGCTATTAGAGAAAATTTCATAACACAAGAGATGATGGCTGAATGGAATAATTTTTTTTTAAATACGTATTTTCATCTTCTCAACATTTTTCTTCCTTATGTCCTTTTCATTGTTAGTTGCCTACATGATTTCTTTTCACTAGCATATCCAAATTCATATTCTATAGTTACAACTTTCTTTTCAGGGATGGCTCACTTACTCTTTTTCATTCACTGAATAATTTTTACCCTGAAACTCATTTGATTTGCTTCTCCATTTCTTTATCCTTTTCCTTAAGTATTACCTTTCCATAGAGATGTCCCAATTACCATATTTATTGTTTGTTTGTCTGTTTGTTTGTTTGTTTGTTTGTTTTGAGAGAGAGAGAAAGAGAGAGGAGGGGCCCAGGGAGAGAGAGAATCCCAAGCAGGCTCTGTGCTGTCAGAGCAGAGCCCCAAGCAGGGCTGGATATCACAAACCATAAAAAAAAAAAAAAAAAAAAAAAGTGAGATCGTGATTTGAGCTGAATCAAGAGTTTGGCACTTAACTAAGTCACCTAGGTGCCCCAAAAACCGCATTAAAAAGAATCCACCTCTATTGCTGACTATCCTTTCTCCTTGCTTTATATTTCTCTCTAGTAATTACTATGTAAAACATTATGTATTCACTTATTTAACTACTTATTGTGTTTCTTCCAACTAAAATAAAAGGTTCAATAATTTGGAAACTTTATTTTGTTTACTGTTGGATATTCACCCTTGGGTACACAGTAAGTTCTCCATTAATTTTATTTTCTTAAACTTCTAAATTGCAGTATTTAGAATACTGAGTATTTATAAGTATTTAGAAGACTGAATAACTGTGAAATGAATATATGTGTTTTTACATTTAATTGAACAACTTTGGAGTGATTTAAATATTTTGTGAAGTGAGAACCTAGAGCAACACAATAGCACACATGAGCAATGGTAATTTTAAAAAAGATATGAACTATAGCATGCAAATGCTATGAAAATACATTGGTTGAGATGAACTGTATCTTGTTGATGAAATGTCAACTGATACATTCAATTTTTGTAGCATATGTTTCACCTTTAAAAGCATAAACATGCTTAAGATAAATCTAACATATCAAGTTTATAAAACAATTGTCTTTACTTATCTTTCCTCTTAAGCCAAGCTGCCTGTGAGCCACTTTAGAGGCCTAAAGAGACTAGCTGTTTCTCATGGCCCACATTTTGGAAAGCATTTTGTAAAGACCCAAAAGTGGTTCTTTCCCATCTTTGATTCCTCAGTGTCTGTAATGGTTTTCAGCACATAATAAGTATATTTAATGTTTCTCTTTTTTTTTAAATGTTTATTATTTATTTATTTATTTATTTATTTGAGAGAGAGAACACAAGCGGGGTCGGGGGACAGAGAGAGAAGGAGAGAGAGAGAATACCAAGCAGGCTTCGTGCTGTCAGCGCAGAGCTTGATGTGGGGGTTGAACTCATGAATCCTGAGATCATGACCTGAGCCGAAATCAAGAGTCAGCCACTTAACCATCTGAGCCACCCAGGCACCCCTAATGTTTCTTTTGATTACATTAATTAAAAAGTAAATGACAGAATATATAAATACACATATAGAGTGGTGAGGGAAATAGATTGATCTTAGAATAGATTCATTTTTTTAAACCCTACTGACATTTCCACCATACGGTTCCCTTCCTTGATTACTGCCCGGTTTGCAGCAGTGCAGGGGGCTGAAGGCGGGAGTATCACAGCAGAGAATAAACTCTCCATTTTCAATGAATGGTTCTGCTGGTGGGAAATGATCTCCAAGTTCCAAATCTGTGATTAAAGGAACTCCTTTATATCATCATCTTAAATAATATCTACTGGAAGTATTTTAATGATAATCATTTGTCTTATGTCAGTTTTCTGATTCCTAAATAATGGTGAAGCTCTTATAGTTTCTATTACATTGCCTTCAGAATCTATTTTGGGAAGAGCAAACCCAAGTAGAAAAGACTAAATTGCTTTAATGTTTTGACAGAAATGTAGTTGTTCTCGCTGTAATATTTGAAGGTGACACCTTATAGTAGGTGTATTTGCTCTACATAATGTCAGAAGTTAGTGCTTTCCTCCTACTTTTTCTTAACTTTTTTTTTTATGGTTCCCTGAACTCGTTCCTCTATATGCCAGTATATCAAGAAAAGTTCTGAAATTATGTATTTACTCCTCATAGGAAGGAATCTATATCAATTTGATAGTTTTCCTAAAAGAAATGTTATTATTGAATGTACTTATAATTTAATGAGTAGAAAAGGCTTACCTTGTGAATACATGCATATATATATATATATATACATGCATAAGTATAAGTATATACACTTAATATCAAACTTACTCAGGGGTTCTGTCTCCTACTAGCTATAACTGAACCAAGAATTAACAGGAAAAATTTGTCCTTTTTGTTTCTATTAAGAAAAATAGAAAACAGAGGGAAATAATATAAATATTTTACAATAAAAGCACAGTTTTAAGAAGACTGTTGGTTAATATACATATCATAATTTCACATTGATTCAGTTTAATAGAGTAGTATGTGTAAAATACTGATATAGCCGCAGTGTGTTCAATAAACAGAGCAAATTATCCGCTATCAGATGAAAGCATACTCAATTTTACTTTTGTTTAGAATGAGCTTCCCGCCTAATTCATTTCTTTGTTTTTTAATCAGCTATAGGTTTATGCTGGCATCTATGTTATTCACTTATTTCCATTGTTAAACTTTATTTGAATTGCAAAATGCAGTCATGCGGCAATTAGCTTTGAACCAAGTGAACCATTCCTTACAGCCTCTTAATCTATACTCTTTCCGTCATAGCCAAGTAAACCTCCAGAAATTGAGACTTTTCATTTAATAAGGAAAGAATAATAAAAAAGTTGATAAGAGAAGTAAGAAGATTAAGACCAACACATTCAGGTTTCAATCTTAGAGTTTACCCGCTTACATAGGAAAGAAAGGGAAGAAATTCACTTCCCACAAAGACAGTATTATCTGCCATTAGATGAACTGGTTTAACTTTATCAAGAGAAGTAGTGACCAGCTTAATCAGGTCGGCAGGTGCTTGGGCATGAGGGAATAAATGTGGGAGAAAGATGGAACTGGGGAGTTGGGGGAGTAGGAAGACACTTGGGTTTCTTGGCAGCTTCCAGTGAAAAATTGATTATAATTCAGAATCCTCAAGAGGCCCCTGGGAAGTATCGTGTGCTTCATGATATGCCGTCCCTGATACATCCTTGTGGGTATTTTTAGCCGAATAGAGTAGTCCCTGTGGTTACACTTATTTGCAAACATTTTCATTTATACATAACACACAACAAAGTGTTATCAATGTTACACAGCAAACAATTAAGAATTTAATGATTATAATTAGTCATTTTAAATTAAGTTTTATTACAAGACTCTCCAAATTTTCATGCAGATATTCACAACAAAAATAATTACAGTGAATTTGCCTAAGAAGGTAAAGAAGTCATTAATTTAGTGTTCCTTTCATTATCTTAGAACTTCCTAAAAAATAATTCTCAATAGCTTTTTCCTTTCAGAAAGTGACTTCATATTTTAGAAATCTAAGTAATAAATGTGCACTGATCACTTAGTATATGAAACATATATGCTAACAATAATTATAGCCAACATAATAAGAATAAAGCACAGTTTATGACCTCAGAGTGGCTACAAACTGGTACAGAACACATACACATGAATGGAATGTTACATAAAGAATGATAGGTATCATAAGTTATTGTATGAACAGTTCACAAAAAAGGAATCACTGCTGTGGGATAAGGAGATGACTTCATTGTTCCAAAGGCCTTTGAAAAAGAGTATATTTCAACTGATAAAATGGGAGGAGATCTAATATGAACAAATAAACAAGAATTTTATGCAGAAAATTATTTCAATCATGCTTCTATTGGTTTTCAAAGTGATTTATATTCCCTGAATTTCAGTGTACTTATTGCTTAGTTATAATTAAAATGCCTTTTTAACTTATAAGCTGCTGTGTAGATTAATGTGTATATGTAGGTGAGATATGCCTGGAAAATGTAGGTTCTCAGTAAATATTAAATGATGTTGAACTTTAATAAAAATTATAATTATTGAATCTGACTATATTCTAGATCTGTGTTATTTTACATGAGTTATCTCAATCCTCTACAAAAATTATAGGGGGATATAAATTCATTTTGAAAAAGAATATAAATAGTAAAAAGACCAAACAATTAAATGGAAAAATTATATTATGAATCAAAAATTAATTCTAAATTGTCTTATTAAATAGAGATACTGTATTATATTTCCTAAGTCATTTAAGTATAGTGTGCCTTTAATTACATTTTGCAGCAAACAACAAAATACTGGTCACTGCAGAAATGGGAAAGCAATCAAATGAATAAAACTCATATAGAATTTATTAATTATCATTTATCAATATTGTAACAATAACATTATAATTATTTTAGTCATTCTCTAAATTTTAAGAAAAAGCTATAGCATTTGCTTAAATACATTTTAATTATGTCCTATTCTATCCTTCAATATGAATTTCGCAGAAAGTGTGTGTTGTTTATAAACCCAAAACTTTTTTTAAATGTTTATTTATTTATTTTTGAAAGAGAGGGGGGAGAGAGAGAGGGAGAGAGAGAGAGAAAGAGAGAGAGAATCCCAAGCAGGCTCCACACTGTCAGCGTAGAGCCCAACACATGGCTTAAACGTACGAATTGGGAGATCATGACTGGAGTCAAAATCAAGAGTTGGATGCTTAACTGACTGAGCCACCCAGGCACCCAACCCAAAACTTTTTTCATTAGAAAAAGATATACAGGGGCGCCTGGGTGGCTCAGTCAGTTGAGCGTCCGACTTTGGCTCAGGTTACGATCTCACGATCCAGGATTTCGAGCCCCGCGTCGGGCTCTGGGCTGATGGCTCAGAGCCTGGAGCCTGCTTCCGATTCTGTGTCTCCCTCTGTCTCTGCCCCTCCCCCGTTCATGTTCTGTCTCTCTCTGTCTCAAAAATAAATAAACGTTAAAAAAAAAAAAAAGATATACAAAAGAATACTATTGTGTCACCTGGGTGGCTCAGTCGGTTAAGTTACTGACATCGGCTCAGGTCATGATCTCACAGCTTGTGGGTTTGAGCCCTGCATTGGGCTCTGTGCTGATGGTTCAGAGCCTGGAGTCTGCTTCAGATTTTGTGTCTCCTTCTCTCTCCACCCCTCCTTTGCTCGTGCTGTCTCTTTCTCTCTCAAAAATAAAACATTAAAAAAATGAGTAAAAATAATAATACAAATAAAAGAATAGGTCTTGGAAGGAAGAAAAATATGTGTGCGTGTATGTGTGTCTAGTTAGAAAAGTCTAACTGCTATAACAAACACGGTAAAAATGTGCATGCATGCTATCTTGTAAAAGTAACTTAAGTCTTCCTTATGTTATAGGAATGAAGGAGTGAGCAACTCCTCTTCCACATAGTTTTCTTCAAGGATTGAAGCAAGAATTTTCAAACTTCTACTTATGACTTCCAGTGTCCTCCTGGACAATATGCAGAAGACCCAAAGGAAGAGGAAAAAGGAGAAGTGTGGAAGTTTATAACAATATCCCCAAATTTTGGGGGATATTATCAAAATGTGAGGTTTGTGCTCCCCACCCCCCTAAATCTACATGGCACTTAGTCAATCCAGTGGGGTGCAGGTGATGCTCTGTGACCTCTGAGGCCAGTTCAAAAAAGGAAATCCTTACTTTTGCCTGGTATTCTTGAGATGTTTTCAGTAGAGGAAGGCAGATGTCATTTGAAAACTCCAGCCACCCTGAGTCTACCTCACTGGGGAAGACCATACACACGTTCCAGGCACTATTCTCAAATGAGCTTCTAGTTGACAGCCAGCATCAACAACTAGCCATGTGAATGATCTAAGACATCTAGCCCAGGCTAGTCTTCAAATGATTGCAATTTCAGGGAAAACTCTATTCAAGAACAGCCAAATCAATCTCTTCTCAAATTCCTAAGCATCCGCCAAATTTGAGAAAAATAAAGTGATTATTTTTAGCTGGTAAGTATTGCAGTAATAGTATCTATTAGCGAAACACATCTGAAAGAGGCACACTGTACTTCCATTAACATATCATCTTTGTTTGGGCTCTGTAACAGAATAACAGACTGGATGGCTTACAAATAAACATTTATTTCTCACAATTCTAAACTCCAGGAAGTCCAAGACTATGGCACCTGCAGATTCAGTGTCTAGTGGGGGTCTACTTCCTGGTTCACAGATGGCCATCTTGTTGCTGTATTCTCATGCGATGGAACAAGTTGTAGGAACTCTTTGGGATCTCTTTTATGAGAACGCTAATCATATTCATAAAGGCTCTACCCTCATGGCCTACCTCCTTCCAATGTCTCTGACCTCCAGATACCATCACATTGTGGATTAGGTTTCAAATGTAAATTTTGGGGGATACAACATTCATTCCATACCACATATCATTGGTTAGAATTCAGTATCACAAGCACACATAACAGCAAGGGAAGACTGGAAAACATAATCTGTATGCCCAAAAATATTTAAGGAGAATGTGAATTTGGCATGCATCTTCAATTAGACATGTGATAATATTTGCGTTAAGGGTGAGAGAGAAGGAATAAGCAAAAGAGAGATTATGCATTTCCTGTCATTTTTTGCTTCCAATTCTTCTTCTTTGATCTACTGAAGAAGGGAATAATACATAAAAATACTAGTAAAAGTGTACTATTTTCCAGAAAAAAAAATTTATAATCTCAAATATCTTTCTATGGTCTAGTTTGCAATGTCCTAGAATTTAACTTTATACTTTAAAAAGGCCATATAGGAGGGTCACCTGGGTGGCTCAGTTGGTTAAGCTTCTGACTCTTGGTTTCGGCACAGGTCATGATCTCATGGTCATGAGATCAATCCCTGCATGGGGCTCTGCATTGAGCATGGAGCCTGCTTGGTATTCTCTCTCTCTCTCTCTCTCTCTCTCCCTCTCCCTCTCCCTCTCCCTCTCCCTCTCCCTCTCCCTCTCCCTCTCCTTCTCTCTTTGTGCCTCCCCTGCTAACACATGTGCCCTCTCTCTCTCAAAATAAATAAATAAATATTTTTTAAAAGGCTATATGGGAGATTTCTGTTCTTGGTAGAAATTCCAGACTGCCACAACTCTTTATTTTTTTTTTTCCTGTCACTTACTTTTCTAATAATTTACTTTTAATCTGTCAGTCTACTCAGTAGTCTTTGGGCTACTTTTCTTATGCTTACATAGGACCAAATACATAGCAGTTAATAAATTGTTGCTAACTGAGAGTGGGAAGAGAGAAGGAGAAAAAAATAAGTTATTGAGCACATAATAATAGTTATATGAACTAAATGCCATGTATACTGTCAGCTATTGTACTTGTTTTTTTTTCCTTTAAATATAAGACAATCTCTTATGATTTATTGTTTATTATTATACATTTTTCACAGATAAATAAACTGAACCACTGGACTACACTAAGCAACTTTACCATTGTTATCCATCCCTGTATAAAGTCAATTTTTTAAAAAAATTTATGTCAACAATGTGATGAAGATTAGGATAAACTATGTATTTCAAGTGTTCCATTCTTATTTTATTTTTTGAGCAGCATTAGAGGAGGGACCAAATAGATATTTCAAAGCCACTTCCCGCCTGCAAACCTTTTTTTACATTGCAGCATTTTCATATACCGTGCCAAAGATAATGCTAAAAATTATGCATTAGGCTAAATTAGGCTAAAAATTATGCATTAGGCTAAAATTAGGCTAAAAATTCTGTTTTGACTCATCAAAGATAAAAAAAAAAAACAACACTGAAGTTTTGAATTGAATACAGAAGGTATAGGAAGAAATGGAACATGTCTCCAGTCAATAAAAACTATCCAGATCAAAACTATATATATATTTTTTAAACTCCATTCTTATCAAATTGATTATAAACTCTACAAGAGCAGAGACTTTCAAATCCCATTCCTTTATCTCAAATGCTTAGCGTGTTGACTAGTCTATACTATCTGTCTAATGAACAAATAGACCAAATTGTAAGGCTGGACCAGACATCTAATTCAGCTTTACTATCCAGAACAGAGTATATTTCACCTAATGAAATTAGTCTCTAGTTACTAAAACTCACTCCTGACATGTTTTGACCCTCCATACATTTAAACACTTTAAATATTCTAAAGATCTAATAAATGGAGGGACTGTGAATGAAACCCAGTTATATCTGACACCAAATTCGATTTCTTTTCCACTATATATTAGGGGCACAATGAAAGTTACTTGAAAATCTACTACATACATCAATTACATGTTTTGATTTACTCAATGGACTCTACTCAGAATTCTGTGTACTTTTACTTGATGTACTAAATACGAGAAAGTTATCCTTGGGCACCAATGCCATGATTTAATAAATTGATTTTAGGTTTTATTTTATATATATGTTACATAACAATATAATAATATATTAATTAATGTATTTAATATAACTTAAATATATTATTATATGTAAAATACAACTTAAAATCAATATATTATGTAAATAGAATATATTATATAGAATATTATAATAGAATTATATATAATATATATTCTATATTTTATATATATATATATAAAACTTCTTATGGAAAGATTGCCTTTTTAATGTCATATATATTTTGAAATTTTAAGTGTCATCTATTAACACATTTTACTGATGTCAGAGGAAAACAATGCAAAAAAAAATCTATTTTGAATAGATGACCCTCTTTATATCTTAAGTAACTACTATTGGAACAAGTGGAAAACACCCATTGTATTATACAGTCCTGACTAGCCAACAATTTTGGAAATGTGGGAGATTTAACACATTCCTATGGCTACCCTCTCCCATTTTACACCAAAATGTTAATTACTCTGCTGGAGCCACCAGAACAAATGTGCAGCTTTAAGACTGTGAGCAAGGCCTAGCACTAAAATGAACAGAAAATTTCTGTTTCTGAGATTTGGTGAACCAGTCTTGGAGAATATCCAGCAGTACGGATTTGGGAAGAGTGTGGCCTATGGATAAACATGAATAATCCAAGACATATTACTCCATGAAACAAAAATTACCAGTTTTCTTGAAGGGAAAGTCTCCCAAACCAAAAAATCTCAAGTGTAGATGGCTTTTTAATAATCCATCTTTCTTGTGGATACACAGATTAACAAGTAAATCATATCACATTATCAATTTCTTGAGAATATTCAGAAAAGGGGATACGTACAGGTAATTATAGTCCTGATTAAAGACACAAGACCTCAGAATCCATCATAAATTTTAGTGAACTAGACAATAATAGAAACTTTTGGAGAAGCACCAGGAATTAATAGGGTTGATTAATGTCATGTGGATGATCTAGTTTTTTTGTTTTGTGGGAAGATGAGTAATAATCCATTTTTCTATTCATAAAGTTAAAAAAAAAAAGCATTTAACCAAAGCCATGTTTAGCTTCTGAGTAAAAGTTTCATCGGATGTGATGTTCAGAACTTTTAAGTGAGTTAAATCCCACAGAAAGTATGTGGATTTCACTTATTCATGACTGTGGATAAAATACACACTTGATTTAAACTGACCATAGAAAACATTTATACTAATGACATTAAAATGGGCTGGTTTGGGGGTGCCTGGGTGGCTCAGTCGGTTAAGCATCCAACTTCAGCTCAGGTCATGATCTCACGGTTCGTGAGTTTGAGCCCCTTGTTGGGCTCTGTGCTGACAGTTCAGAGCCTGGAGCCTGCTTCGGATTCTGTGTTTTCCTCTCTCTCTGCCCCTCCTCCACTCACACTCTGTCTCTCTCTGTCTCTCAAAAGTAAATAAAACATTAAAATTTAAAAAAATAAATAAATAAAATGGATTGGCTTGAGCGTAAAATTACCTACTATAGTTTATTGTGTTTTGCACGTAATGCCTCTTAGAGAAAAAGCTGATAATCATTATCATATTTAAATGTCATTATAAAGAACTTAAAGATACTAGTGGAAAATATAGAAGCTGTTTTATTTTGCATTAAGTTAAACTCTATCCCTTTTGATCTACAAACTTTATTGTCACTGTTACTTTATAAGTCCTATTTATACAGAGTCCTTTGGGTATTAAACTGTTGTTTTTTCTGCAAGTCTAGTTGCTTCTTATAAAACCTTTTTCTCTTGGTTCATTGACAGCTCATCAACCAACATATCTCAGTAGTGACAAACTCTGATTGAAGCACATATCTTGATTTCTCTCAGAATCTCAGTATATTTCTGATTCAATACTGACTTTACTGTTATTAGTTCATCCCCTCTTTTACTGTCTCCTCTCATCCATCAAGGATAAACTACATGCCAGGACTATAATCATTTGAACCGAGAGAAGAAAAAGGAATAAAAAAGCATTAGTTCACTGTAATCCTGCTATCTTCGGACTTAGCTTGCTGTAAAGTTTCTTTCCCAATGATTACAGCCAATAATAAATTATGCTATTTCAAGTTTCTAATAAGTTACTGAATATTAAAATTAGTTATCATTTGATAACAGCCAAAGATTTGTTCAATTTTTCTCTGGGACGTTTCAGACTGCCAAATCGGGAAGCAATCTCTATAATAAAATGTCATGTTATAAATATCATCTGGTGTGATATCAACTTAGCATATCAGGCTAAACTTGTGTTTTTAAGTATTGTAATGCTTCAATTGACAGAATAGTGCATACTGTGTCACATGAGTCTTGTCTGTTAAGGAAAATTTGAATTTCATTACAATATGATTCCTTTTATTTAGTATCTGACAGTTTATGCCTAGCATTTCAGAACAACAATTTCTATAGTCTAAATAAATTTAATGCTGAATTTAGGTTCTAGGAATATATATTTCTCTCAAGTTAAAATAAAACAAGATTATAAAACAGTTTGTAGATCACAATAAAATTACTTTACAAGTTTATAAGTAGATATATATAAAATCTCTTTTTCGATGTATCCTACATTTACATATATTATAGATATATAAATACATAAATATGTATGCATAACACAAGTTTTATAAATATTTATATATGACATATATAAATGTGCGATAAAAGTATCTAGTTAACAGGCAAGCCACATGTTGGAACAGAACATAAGAGCTAAGAATTTCACAGATGGGATTTTTATCCTGCTGTAAAACAAACCTAGTAAGGAAAGTAATTGTAGACTACCTCGAAATAAAAAGCAGACCAGCCTTGGAAATCCCCTGAGCAGACAAAACCAGTTTAGTCATCTAAACCAAGCTTAATTTAGCTTGTTTTGCAAGGCTAACCTCACCTGAATCATTTCTTGCTTCTGCCTCTGGAAATCATAAGCAAAACCTGAACTGTTTCCCAAGGTTGATCTGAGGTAACCACTGACCAATCCCTATCATTTAAGGAAATTCCAATATTATAAGCAAACACTGTGAAGAATAAACAGTCACTGCTTTTTCATAACCAGCCTTATAACAATATACTACTGAGCCTCATTCCGCGCTGTGGGGTGACTGTTCCAGGTCTATATACTGCTTTTTTGGTGTGTGAAAGGTAAACCTTTACTAATTACTGCTTTGGCGACTCATCGATCTTCGTCCTAATACTTGTGAACTTCTGACAATATTTCCCACTTTATACACGAATGTGGGTGTTAATAGTAAGCAGAATAATGAAACTCCTCCCCGCCAAAGAAAGATATCTACACCCTAATCTCTGCAACCTGTGAAGATATTACTTCAGGTGCCAATGAGGAGTTAAGGTGGTTGATAGAATTAAGGTTGCTAGTTATCTGACTTTAGGGAGAGAAGCCTAGATTTTTCAGGTGACTCCAGTGTAGTCACAAGGATCCCAAAAGTGAATGAGGGAGTCAAAAGATTCAGTGAGTGTGACACAGCATGAGAAGGACTCAATTGCTCGTTTGTTTTTAAGACAACGGAACAGGACCATGAGTCAAAGAACAAGTGGCCTCTCGAAGCTGGACAAAGCAAGGAACCAGATTCTGCCACAGAGCCTACAGAAGGAACAGCCCTGCCAACACCTTGATGTTAGCCTAGTAAAACCTGTGTTGGATTTATAATCTAAAGAAATGTGAGAGGGGTGCCTGGCTGGCTCTGTGGGTTAAACATCCGACTTCAGGTCTGGTCATGATCTCACGGTTCTTGTGTTCGAGCCCCACATTGGGCTCTGTGCTGACAGCTCAGAGCCTGGAGCCTGTTTCAGATTCTGTGTGTGTGTGTGTGTATCTCTCTCTACCTCCCCACCCCCTCCCACTCTTCTCTTTCTTTCAAAAATAAACATTAAAAAAAAGTGAGATAATCAATGTGTGTTGTTTCAAGCCACTAGGTTTATGATACTTTATTACTTGTAGTGGTAGGAAACTAGCATTGTTATGCAATAGAAAATTAGTATGTTTACGTTTTAAAATATTTTTCTTTTAATCACATCAATAACTTATCCAATTCGTGTAATTCAGGAATATACTGTTTATTTATTTTGCCTTAAGAGGAAACCTTTTTGCCTTTCTATAGTTAATAGATTTTCAGGTATCATTTACTAAAAAAAAACTTACTACCAAAATATCACTTATAAAACAGAATAGTTTTTCCTAATTATAAAAGCATATGGTGTCTGTGTGTGTGTGTGTGTGTGTGTGTGTGTGTGAGTGTTTAAAGGGGAAGTAAAACTAGGTGCCTGTAAAGGATTTTTTTATTCTGCTAAGGTTTGCATACATACCACAAAACAGTGTCAGACATGCAGACATACACACATTTTATTTTTAATGAGATAAAATTTATATACAGTGGAAGGCATAGATCTTCTGTATCATTCAGAGTTTCGAAAGATGTATAAATCTAGGTAACCAGTACACTAATAAAGGTATAGAAAATCCCCATCCATGGGGTGCCTGGGTGGCTCAGTCGGTTAAGCGGCCGACTTCGGCTCAGGTCATGATCTCGCGGTCTGTGAGTTTGAGCCCCGTGTCGGGCTCTGTGCTGACGGCTCAGAGCCTGGAGCCTGTTTCAGATTCTGTGTCTCCCTCTCTCTCTGACCCTCCCCTGTTTGTTCATGCTGTCTCTCCCTGTCTCACCAAAAAAAAAAAAAAAAAAGAAAAAATAAAAAAAAAAAAAAAAAATCCCCATCCTTCCAGAATGTTTCCTTGTGCGTTTTTCTAGTAAATCAGAATCAACCATCACAACCTACCCTCCCAATATAGGTTCACCTATTCTCCTGTTGATGAACAGTTGACCTGTTTCTTGTTGAGTCTGTGGTAATCAACCTGCTAGAAACACTTGAGTACAAGTCTTTTTGAGTACATATTCTCGGTTAACTGGAATAGGAATGGCTGGGTTATAAGGCGGTCGTGTGTTTAATTTTATAATAACTTGCCAAATAGATGTCCAAAGTGTCTATTTCACACTCTCACCAGGAAATGTAGGAGGGTTTATAGTTAATTTTGTGATCAGTATACATCCTCTGAATCTGTTTTGTTTTTTATTTCAATTGGTATTCTATGTCCTTATTACTACTCTTAATGAAGCAACTCGTCAATTTTTAAAATCAAATCAGCATAGTTATAATTGGAGTTAAATCGGATCTATAGCTTAAATGAGAGAGAAAATTAGCATTTTACCTATCTTAAATGTACATATATGTAGTATATTTTGTCTTAATTTATATTATTTTTTTTAATCTTTAGTGCAGAGATACTCAATATCTTTTGTTAAATGTATCCCCAAGTATCATATATTTTGGTGGTATACCAGATAGAATTATTTATTTTCATTTTATTGTCCAATAGCTTGTTGCTATTATATATAAATTAACTGAGTTTTATGTTGTCCTTTTATCTTTTCTGACTTTATATTTGCTAAATTTAATTACCAGTTCCTTTTCATTTTTATGGATTCCTTAGGATTTTCTATGTTATCAATTATGATGTCTATACATAAAGGCAGTTTCATGTCTATATTTTCAAAGTTTATGAATTTTTTTGTGTGTGTATTTAACTGATTAGGATATCCAGTGGAAAGTTGAATTATTGGGATGTGACTTCCTTTGTTACTTTCTGATATTTTGGAGAAAGCATTTAATATTTCACCATCACATATGGCATTAACAATAGGTTTTACATACATGTTCGTTATCAGATGAAGAAAATTTCCTTCTTTCTCAACTCAGTTGAGAATTTTGACATTGACGTTTCACATTTAATTTTGTTCAGTGCTTTTCTGCATCTATTAATATGATCACATGACTTGTTCAGACAGTTTGATGATTAGTTTTCTAAGCATACATTCCAGTAATAAAAACAAATTGTTCACGTAGGAAATGCCATAGGATTATTCTGACCTTTTTTTTTTTCTTTTTTTTGTTCTAGGCCCTTTTTCAAGGTCTTTTTTTGTTTCTTTTTTTTTTGTTTTTTAAATATATGAAATTTATTGTCAAATTGGTTTCCATACAATGCCCAGTGCTCATCCCAAAAGATGCTTTCCTCAATACCCATCACCCACCCTCTCCTCCTTCCAACCCCCCATCAACCCTCAGTTTGTTCTCAGTTTTTAAGAGCCTCTTATGCTTTGGCTCTCTCCCACTCTAACCTCTTTTTTTTTTCCTTCCCTTCCCCCGTGGGTTCCTGTTAAGTTTCTCAGGATCCACATGAGAGTGAACACATATGGTATCTGTCTTTCTCTGCATGGCTTATTTCACTTAGCATAACCCTCTCCAGTTCCATCCACGTTGCTACTAGGGCGATATTTCATTCTTTCTCATTGCCACGTAGTACTCCATTGTGTATATAAACCACAATTTCTTTATCCATTCATTAGTTGATAGACATTTAGGCTCTTTCCATAATTTGGCTATTGTTGAAAGTGCTCTTATAAACATTGGGGTATAAGTGCCCCTATGCATCAGCACTCCTGCATCCCTTGCGTACATTTTTAGTAGTGCTATTGCTGGGTCATAGGGTAGATATATTTTTAATTTTTTGAGGAACCTCCACACTGTTTTCCAGAGCGGCTGCACCAGTTTGTATTCCCACCAACAGTGCAAGAGGGTTCCCATTTCCCCACATCCTCTCCAGCATCTATAGTCTCCTCTTTGTTCATTTTGGCCACTGACTGGCGTGAGGTGATATCTGAGTGTGGTTTTGATTTGTATTTCCCTGATGAGGAGCGACATTGAGCATCTTTTCATGTGCGTGTTGGCCATCCGGATGTCTACTTTAGAGAAGTGTCTATTCATATTTTCTGCCCATTTCTTCACTGGGTTATTTGTTTTTCGGGTGTGGAGTTTGGTGAGCTCTTTATAGATTTTGGATACTAACCCTTTGTCTGATATGTCATTTACAAATATCTTTTCCCATTCCGTTGGTTGCCTTTTAGTTTTGTTGATTGTTTCCTTTGCTGTGCAGAAGCTTTTTATCTTCATAAGGTCCCAATAGTTCATTTTTGCTTTTAATTCCCTTGCCTTTGGGGATGTGTCAAGTAAGAAATTGCTGCGGCTGAGGTCAGAGAGGTCTTTTCCTATTTTCTCCTCTAGGGTTTTGATGGTTTCCTGTATCACATTCAGTTCTTTATCCATTTTGAGTTTGTTTTTGTGAATGGTGTGATAAAGTGGTCTAGTTTCAACATTCTGCATGTTGGTATCCAGTTCTCCCAGCAACATTTGTTAAAGAGGCTGTCTTTTTTCCATTGGATATTCTTTCCTGCTTTGTCAAAGATTAGTTGGCCATACTTTTGTGGGTCTAGTTCTGGGTTTCTATTCTATTCCATTGGTCTATGTGTCTGCTTTTGTGCCAATACCATGCTGTCTTGATGATTACAGCTTTGTAGTAGAGGCTAAAGTCTGGGATTGTGATGCCTCCTTCTTTGGTCTTCTTCTTCAAAATTACTTTGGCTATTCGGGGCCTTTTGTGGTTCCATATGAATTTTAGGATTGCTTGTTCTAGGTTTGAGAAGAATGCTGGTGCAATTTTGATTGGGATTGCATTGAATGTGTAGATAGCTTTGGGTAGTATTGACATTTTGACAATATTTATTCTTCCAACCCATCAGCACAGAATGTTTTTCCATTTCTTTATATCTTCTTCAATTTCCTTCAAAAGCTTTCTATAGTTTTTAGCATACAGATCTTTTACATCTTTGGTTAGGTTTATTCCTAGGTATTTTATGCTTCTTGGTGCACTTGTGAATGGGATCAGTTTCTTTATTTGTCTTTCTGTTGCTTCATTGTTAGTGTATAAGAATGCAACTGATTTCTGTACATTGATTTTGTATCCTGCAACTTTGCTGAATTCATGTATCAGTTCTAGCAGACTTTTGGTGCGGTCTATTGGATTTTCCATGTATAATATTATGTCATCTGCAAAAAGTGAAAGCTTGACTTCATCTTTGCCAATTTTGATGCCTTTCATTTCCCTTTGTTGTCTGATTACTGATGCTAGCACTTCCAACACTATGTTAAACAACAGCAGTGAGAGTGGAAATCCCTGTCATGTTCCTGATCTCAGGGAAAAAGCTCTCAGTTTTTCCCCATTGAGGATGATGTTAGCTGTGGGCTTTTCATAAATGGCTTTTATGATGTGTAATTATATTCCTTCTATCCCGACTTTCTTGAGGGTTTTTATTAAGAAAGGATGCTGAATTTTGTCAAATGCCTTTTCTGCATCAATTGACAGGATCATATGGTTCTTGTCTTTTCTTTTATTAATGTGTTGTATCATGTTGATTGATTTGCGAATGTTGAACCAACTCTGCATCCCAGGAATGAATCCCACTTGATCATGGTGAATAATTCTTTTTATATGTTGTTGAATTCGGTTTGCTAGTATCTTATTGAGAATTTTTGCATCCATATTCATCAGGGATATTGGCCTGTAGTTCTCTTTTTTTACTGGGTCTGTGGTTTAGGAATCAAAGTAATACTGGCTTCATAGAATGAGTCTGGAAGTTTTCCTTCCCTTTCTAATTTTTGGAATAGCTTGAGAAGAATAGGTATTATCTCTGCTTTAAACGTTTGGTAGAACCCCCCTGGGAAGCCATCTGGTCCTGGACTCTTATTTGTTGGGAGATTTTTGATAACTGATTAAATTTCTTTGCTGGTTATGGGTCTGTTCAAGCTTACTATTTCTCCCTGATTGAGTTTTGGAAGAGTGTGGGTGTTTAGGAATTTGTTCATTTCTTCCAGGTTGTCCAGTTTTTTGGCATATAGTTTTTCATAGTATTCCCTGATAATTGCTTGTATCTCTGAGGGATTGATTGTAATAATTCAATTTTCATTCATGATTTTATCTATTTGGGTCATCTCCCTTTTCTTTTTGAGAAGCATGGCTAGAGGTTTATCAATTTTGTTTATTTTTTCAAAAAACCAACTCTTGGTTTCGTTGATCTGCTCTACAGTTTTTTTAGATTCTATATTGTTTATTTCTGCTCTGATCTTTATTACTTCTCTTCTTCTGCTGGGTTTGGGGTGTCTTTGCTGCTCTGCTTCTATTTCCTTTAGGTGTACTGTTAGAAATTGTATTTGGGATTTTTCTTGTTCCTTGAGATAGGCCTGGATTGCAATGTATTTCCCTCTCAGGACTGCCTTCACTGCATCCCAAAGCGTGTGGATTGTTGTATTTTCATTTTCATTTGTTTCCATATATTTTTTAATTTCTTCTCTAATTGCCTGGTTGACCCATTCATTCTTTAGTAGGGTGTTCTTTAACCTCCATGCTTTTGGAGGTGTTCCAGACTTTTTCCTGTAGTTGATTTCAAGATTCATACTGGTCTGAAAGTATGCATGGTATGATCTCAATTCTTGTATACTTATGAAGGGCTGTTTTGTTTTGTGACCCAGTATGTGATCTATCTTGGAGAACGTTCCATGTGCACTCGAGAAGAAAGTATATTCTGTTGCTTTGGGATGCAGAGTTCTAAATATATCTGTCAAGTCCATCTGATCCAATGTATCATTCAGGGCCCTTGTTTCTTTATTGACCATGTGTCTAGATAATCTATCCATTGTTGTAATTGGGGTGTTAAAGTCCTCTGAATTACCACATTCTTGTCAATAAGGTTGCTTATGTTTGTGAGTAATTGTTTTATATATTTGGGGGCTCCCCTATTCGGCACATAGACATTTATAATTGTTAGCTCTTCCTGATGGATAGACCCTGTAATTATTATATAATGCCCTTCTTCATTTCTTGTTACAGCCTTTAATTTAAAGTCTAGTTTGTCTGATAGAAGTATGGCTACTCCAGCTCGTTTTTTACTTCCACTAGCATGACAGATAATTCTCCATCCCCTCACTTTCAATCTGAAGGTGTCCTCAGGTCTCAAATGAGTCTCTTGTAGACAGCAAATAGATGGGTCTTATTTTTTTATCCATTCTGATACCCTATGTCTTTTGGTTGGCGCATTTAGTCCATTTACATTCAGCGTTATTATAGAAAGATATGAGTTTAGAGTCATTGTGATGTGTGTAGGTTTCATGCTTGTAGCGATGTCTCTGGTATTTTGTCTCACAGGACTCCCCTTAGGATCTCTTGTAGGGCTGATTAGTGGTGATGAATTCCTTCAGTTTTTGTTTGTTTGGGAAGACCTTTATCTCTCCTATTCTAAATGACAGATTTGCTGGATAAAGGTTTCTCAGCTGCATATTTTTTTCTGTTCATCACATTGAAGATTTCCTGCCATTCCTTTCTGGCCTGCCAAGTTTCAGTAGAGAGATCCGTCATGAGTCTTATCGGTCTCCTTCTATATGTTAGAGCACGTTTATCCCTAGCTGCTTCCAGAATTTTCTCTTTATCCTTGTATCTTGCCAGTTTCACTATGATATGTCGTGCAGAAGATCGATTCAAGTTACATCTGAAGGGAGTTCTCTGTGCCTCTTGGATTTCAATGCCTTTTTCCTTCCCCAAATCAGGGAAGTTCTCAGCTATGATTTCTTCAAGTACACCTTCAGCACCTTTACCTCTCTGTTCTTCCTCTGGAATACCAATTATGTGTAGATTATTTCTCTTTAGTGCATCACTTAGTTTTCTAATTTTCCCCTCATATTCCTGGATTTTTTTATCTCTCTTTTCCTCAGCTTCCTCTTTTTCCATAATTTTATCTTCAAGTTCACCTATTCTCTCCTCTGTCTCTTCAATCCGAGCTGTGGTCGTCTCCATTTTATTTTGCAGCTCATTTATAGCATTTTTTAGCTCCTCCTGGCTGTTCCTTGGTCCCCTGATCTGTGTGGCAATAGATTCTCTGCTGTCCTGTATACTGTTTTCAAGCCCAGCAATTAATTTTGTGACTATTATTCTAAATTCGCTTTCTGTTATATTGTTTAAATCGTTTTTGATCAGTTTGTTAGATGTCGTTATTTCTTGGAGATTCTTTGGAGAGGAATTCTTCCGTTTTGTCATTTTGGATAGTCCCTGGAGTGGTGCAGGACTGCGGGGCACTTCCACTGTGCTGTCTTGAATAACTTGCGTTGGTGGGAGGGGCCACAGTCAGACCTGATGTCTGCCCCCAGCCCACCACTGGGGCCACCGTCAGACTGGTGTGCACCTTCTCTTCCCCTCTGTGATTCACTGTGATTCACAGGGATTCACTGTGGGGTGGCGTGGCCCATCTGGGCTACTTGCACACTGACAGGCTTGTGGTGCTGGGGATCTGGCGTATTAGCTGGGGTAGATTGGCAAGGTGCACAGGGGCGGGAGGGGCAGTCTCAGCTCACTTTTCCTTCGGAGATCCGCTTCAGGAGGGGCCCTGTGGCACTGGGAGGGAGTCAGACCCGCTGGAGTGATGGATCCGCAGAAGCACAGCATTACGTGTTTGCGAGGTGCAAGCAAGTTCCCTGACAGGAACTGGTTCCCTTTGGGATTTTGGCTGGGGGATGGGCAAGGGAGATGGAGCTGGTGATCGCCTTTGTTCCCCACCAAGCTGAGCTCTGTCGTCCGGGGCTCAACAACTCTCCCTCCCATTGTCCCCCAGCCCTCCTGTTCTCCGAGCAGAGCTGTTAGCTTATAACCTTCCAGATGTTAAGTCCCGCTTGCTGTCAGAACACACTCCGTCCGGCCTCTCAGCTTTTGCAAGCCAGACTCGGGCCTCTCCTTTGCCAGCGGGCTGCCCCTCTGCCCCGGCTCCCTCCTGCCAGTCTGTGTAGCGTGCACTGCTTTTCCACCCTTCCTACCCTCTTCCGTGGGTCTCTCCTCTATGCTTGGCTCTGGAGAATCTGTTCTGCTAGTCTTCTGGTGGTTTTCTGGGTGATTTAGGCAGGTGTGGGTGGAATCTAAGTGATCAGCAGGATGCGGTGAGCCCAGCGTCCTCCTATGCCACCATCTTCTTCTATTCTGACCTCTGAAACAAGACTGGGAGTATTCATACTTCCTCTTTTATTTGGAAGTGTTGTAGATCCTTTAGGAAAGAGCTTTAATAAAACAGACATATATATTTCTTTCTTAGTCCTTACCAAAGAGATGTATGGCCCAAGAGGACTAACTCTGTACTGGGGAAATACCCAGATCTAGGAATACCCAGATCTTTGGGAGGTTTGGATAGAGGGTCTGATTTGATACTAAACAATATCCATCAAGTGACTGAGCAATCAATCTTATCAGAAGCTTAATTTTCCCAGTGCCATTAAGTCAAAGAATTGGGCAGCCTCAGAAGATTATTTCACTGGATATGATATATTCAGAATTGACCCAGGAAGACCAGGGGACAAAAGTAAGCTGCATAAATGGTGGTTTCAATTCTCATATTATCTATTGCTACTGCACCAATGTCTCTCTCTCAGCTCATACCTAGGGCCTCATGGGTGGTCCCTATGAAGAGCTATGAGAAAAAATTCCTGGGCCTTGCTCACAGATTGTTGACACAGTATGTTGGAGCAAGTCAAAGATAGAATGCTGATATCCTAGAGACCCATCCAAAGCTATTCTGGGAGATAAAGTGTAGAGAAACTGACCAGTGGGCAGGGCTTTTGGCAGTGGATCTGGTCAGTCATTTTGCAGACAGAGAGAAGCAGTCTGAAGGGAGGGTATAACTGGACCCCTAGGCAGTGGCAAATGAACTGAGTTTCATCAAGGTTTGGAAGGAAGATGGTCCCAGGTAAAATGAATGCTGACAGAACTGTGGGAGAGTAGGCATAAAATGTAAGAATTGATATGTTAGACAGTAATGTTTATCAGTGAGCATCCACTGCTGTCATGTGTGTGATCCGTTTAAGAATTTATAAAAGATGATGTTTCACCTGCACCTGAAGTGAATTTGTTTTGACAGAATTTGACAGTATTTTCACCTCTCCTTTTTTAAACTATAAAAATCTTGTCATTAAGAAATTTTATAATTGTATCTATTTAAAACTTATTTTGAGAAAATAAATTATTTATTTTTGTTATTTTATTATTTTTATTATTTATGAAAGAAATAATAACAGCTCAGTCCCTGTTAGAAGGCCTGAGAACCCAGGGAGCCAATGATGTAAATCCCAGTCAAAAGGCAGAAGACCCACGTTCCAGCTCACATAGGCAAGCAGGAAGAAACAGGAGGCAATTCTCTCTTCCTCCACCTTTCCGTTCAGGCCCTCAATGGATTGGGGAAGGCAGTCTATTTTACTGAGTTCACCAATTCAAATGTAATCTCATCCAGAATCTTTTCAGACTCAGCCAGAAACAATGTTTAATCTAGGCACTCCATGGTGCATCAAGTAGACACATATAATTAACCACCACAGACTGCTATAACAACATACCATAGACTCAGTGGTAAAAACAACGGACAATTATTTCTCTCAGTTCTGGAGACTGCGAAGTCTAAGATGAAGCTGTTTGCAGATTCTGTTTATGGAGAGGGCCTGCTTCCTGGCTTGTAGACAGCTGACTTCTCACTGCATTTACATGGCCATTTCTCAGTGAATGTCCTTGGGAAGGGGTGGGGGGACACTCCTGTGTCTCTTTCTCTTCTCATAAGGACACTAATCCTATCATGAGGCCACTATTCTTGTCACCTCATTTAACCTCATCAATTACGAATTACCTCACCTCCAAATATCATCTTATTGGGTGTTAGGACTTCAACATATGAATTATGGGGGAAACATATTCAGCCTGTAACACAAAGGAATATAAACCAGATTTTGTGTTTGAGACAAAGCCTGTAGAAGCACTAATAGAGATGTCTGCTAATACTCCAAGCTGTGTAACCTCCAATCCCCCAGGAAAGAATTTGGCACAAAAGCTCAACCACCCAAACTATGAATAAACATTGAGCATATGAGCATCAGTCACCTTAAGTTTCACGGATTATGCTGAATTTAGTTTCTGTAGACTGGGATGCACATACTAAAAGGAAACTCTAATCTCCTTAAGCAGAACAAGGATAAAAATAAAGTTCTAGCAGAGGTCACTGACATTCCAGCAGGGGAGTCCAAGCAGCTGAGGTAGTGATAGGCTTTAACACCAATTTTAACATAACAACGTCCTTCTTGCCCATCTCACTCTCATTAGCTCACTGGTTGCTTAGCTAGTGGAAGGAAATACATGTAAATGTTTCACAGTATGTGTGTCATTAGTAATTTCTACCAGTATGGTCTATCCTTTGACATCTTGAACTGAAGATTGTTACCTTTAACCTCACCTAGTACCAATGATAAAACAACTGCAAAAGAAACAACAAACAGCCAGGTGGAAAACATAACTAATTCATAGACATGAACAAATCTCTGACATTGACAACTGATGTGATTGCCCAATAGCCCGTGAAAGTAGCAGTCGTGGAAGCTTTTCCTGGTCCCAACAGCATGTGCTCCCTCTTGCCAAAATGTTTCTAGTTACTGGTTCTTCTGAATGTCTGAACAATGAGGAGAAAAGGAAAACACTGAGCTGTCAAACGTGGTACCATGATTCAAAGGAGAAGGTGTCACTATTCTGTTGCTGCATAAGAAATTACCACAAATTCAGTGGCTTAAAAACAAAAACAAACAAAAATATGCATTTATTAGCTCACCATTCTGCAAGTCAGAAGTGTGAGATCCTATATAGGGTCTCACAAGGTCAAGATCAAGGTATCAGCCAGGCTCAGCTCTCATCTGGATGCTCTAGGGAAGATCCACAACTAAACTCATGCAAATTGTTAGCAGAACTCAATATTTAGTTGCAGAAGCATAGTCTTTTCTTGAATGGCTGTAGATCAAGAGTGGCTATCAACAAGTAGAGGGGCCTCTCAGAGCCTTGAACACTGCCTTTTCCATCTAGAAACCCAGCTAAAAACTGTGTTGAGTCCCCCTATTTCAAGTTTCTCTGACCACCATCCCCTTTGCTGCAACCTGCCATAGAAAACTCTCTGCTTTTAAAGGGCTTATATGATTCAGTTAGGTCTACCTACATAAGTTCTTTTATGATTAACTCAAAGCCAACTGATTGAGGCAGGTAACTGACATCCATGTATGTTAACTACAGATAGATACTTAAGATGTAGCAACTTAACTACCTCTGCAAAATGCCTTTTCCCATCCAACGTCATATCATCACAGGCTTGATATCTCATCATTGTGAACAACTCTAGGGATTAAGGGGAGATATTTGGGGGCATCTTAGAATTCTTGTTATCACAGAAAATAGACAACTGCTTGTGAAAAATAGTTTAGATAATACTTTTTCACTCTGTAAAAGGTAACAATTCTCTCTGACCACAACTGACAGGTATTCTGGGTATGGCTCACTTTTCCTGTCTACAGCACTTCAGTCAGCATCATTATCCATGGGCTCATAGAGTGTGTGTGACTTATCGACATGGGATCCCAAATAATACCACCATGGGCTAATTTTATGGCCAAGGAAGTGTGGCAATGGGAACATGATTATGGATCCACTGTTCTTAGCATATACCACATTGCCAAGAAGATGGCAGCCTGATGAAGCATTGGAATAGCCTCTTGAAGGTGTAGCTAAGGAGCTAGAGTAAGTCATCTATAGGACTTACTATGAAGTTAAAGTCCTAGGATCTGGTATGTAGCTCAGCCATCTGACATTATATGTTTCGCTGTCACCAATAATTAGATCACATGCACCTGGTGTGAAAGTTAGTGTCTCTGCTCCCCATTACTCCCAGAGACACCTAAAGAATTTATACTTCCGTCCTCACAATTGTAAAACTTGTGGGTCTAGACATCCTGCTTTTCAGAGGAGTAGATATAGTAAGATTCCCACTAAACATGAATTTTCATTTGTCACCTCATCACTTTGGACTCCTTATTTAGACAAATCATGAGGCGAAGAACGAAGTTATCATACTTGCAGGGTTTTCACCTTGTTTTAGTATATGTATACATTTGTTCTATATATACATATACACACACACATACACTTATTTTACTTTCCTAAAGACACATGTTTTCTGAAATGAGGCCCATATTTTGCATCAACATCATGTTACTAATGTTATGTCTAAATTATAAACTCCAGTAAGTCTCTTTGGTTCATGGACACTCACAATAATCATCTAAAATCATCAATAATTTATTCTGTGCAATGATCCAGGAAACACATTGAGAATTTCCCAGAAATATTAGAGTCAAGATATAATATAATAAATTATTGGCATAAAATGAGGCTAGTGAAGGTAAAAAGAAATGTTCAGCAGTTCTAAAATGAAGAAAGAGATATTTTAGATTATAGTAAAATGAAAGATGGGGACAAACTTTATACCTCTGATATATATCTGCAAAAGAAAATGTAATATATAAGTAAAGCCATAACTCTGTAAGAAATACCTTATCAAGTAATACTTCAGTAAAGTCATCGCTTCCTGAGAAATCACTGAGATATTTACATCACTGAGTACACTGAGATACTACATCACATGTAGTAGCCCACCCATTTGTGGTACAAAATATTGCTAATAAATTTTGGGTAAAAGCAACTCAGTGGAAAGCAAATTAGACTCCACAGTTTGAAAAAAATCATTTATATGAAAATTAACCTACTCTATTGTTTCTGTTTTATATTATTTTGATAAAACATGGGTCCGATTTTCAGGCTTTCAAACATTTTAAATAATTTTTTATTGTGTTTTGTAATTGAGGGAACAGAATTTTCTCCTTTTGTATGCTCAATATCTACTACTGCAGCAATAGAAAATGAATAAAACCAATGTATTCAGGTATACCAAATGTTGATTTGTGAAGTAATATCAGCCAATAATGTTAAGTTTTTTCATTGATTTTCCTGGAAATATTTCACTGTTTATTCTGTTACACCTTTTCCATGTTCTGGTACTCAGCATGCTTGAATCAAATGGTTTTCATGGTGTTGGATTTTATGCCACGCCAATCTTGCAATAACTGTGGACAAAGTATGAATAATGTATGTTGAGTGAGCATTTGTGTAAGTGCAAATATTTTCATTCATTGCATCTAGCTTTCATATAGAAATCTGTCCTTCTACTTTCTGTTTTTGGTCTTCATTGACAAGATTTTTTTCTCAGAAGTACCATCTGGACACATTACAGGGCAGAATTGAAGAGAACAGACCTTTGGAGTCAGGCCAACTCTAAAGCAGGGGCTTGAATCCCAATTCAAGACACCAATTTGCTGAGATCTCTTAGGCAAGCTGTTCAAATATTTCAAGTCTTCATTTTTCTCATCTATAAAATGTGAAAAGTAAAAAGTCTACTTTCGAAACATGCTTTCCCAAGTGCCTGATGCATGGTAAGTATTCCATAGATGTTACTTATCATTGTCCTTATTATTGTTATTAAATGAAAAATTAATGAACTATAGATAAGATCAATTGGAGAAACATCAAAAGATGATGTCTCCTAACTACCAATTTCTTGGGCCATTGGTTTTGAAAATAAAGATTAAATCAGCCATACTCAACCCCAAACAAAAGTTATGTTTTTCTTGTTATGGCACAAATTCCAATACCTGGATTTTCTACTTCATAATTTAAAATGACTTTTAAAAATGGTATATGTTCCATGATATTACAAGTAAGAAAATTCTTATATGTTTATGCTTTTACTTATTAGTTTTGGAGCTATGAGAATAACTCCATGATTTCAAATTTGGATGTTTAGAGAATTCAAATGAAATTAATCTTTGAAAGCGTTCAACAATTAATTTATTTTTTTTATTATTTTTTAATTATTTTTATTATTTTTAATTTTATTTTTTAAAAATTTACATGCAAATTAGTTAGCATATAGTGCAACAATGATTTCAGGAGTAAATTCTTTAGTGCCCCTTATCCATTTAGCCCATCCCCCCTCCCACACCCCCTCCAGTAACCCTCTATTTGTTCTCCATATTTATGAGTCTCTTATGTTTTGTTCCCCTCTCTATTTTTATATTATTTTTGTTTTCCTTCCCTTACGTTCATCTGTTTTGTCTCTTAAAGTCCTCATATGAGTGAAGTCATATGATTTTTGTCTTTCTCTGACTGACTAATTTCACTTAGTATAATACCCTCCAGTTCCATCTACATAGTTGCAAATGGCAAGATTTCATTCCTTTTGATTGTCGAGTAATACTCCATTGTGTATGTGTGTGTGTGTGTGTGTGTGTGTGTGTGTGTGTGTGTATATATATATATATATATATATATATATGTATATACCACATCTTCTTTATCCATCGATGGACATTTGGGCTCTTTGTGTTCTTTGGCTATTTTTGATAGTGTCGCTATAAACATGGGGGTTCATGTGTCCCTTTGAAACAGCATACCAATATCCCTTGGATAAATACCTAGTAGTGCAATTGCTGGGTCATAGGGTAGTTCTATTTTTAGCTTTTTGAGGAACCTCCATACTGTTTTCCAGAGTGTCAGCAATTAATTTCTATTGAAAGTTTACTATTCATTTGAACAGTAACACCAGTTTTTGTTCATTTTTAAATTTTCAACGTTTAAAATATAGTTGACCCTTGAACAACACAAGGGTATGGGCACAGTCAAAAATCCAAATAGACCTTTTTGACTCTTCCAAACCTTAACTACTAAAAGCCCACTGTTGACTCAAAGCCTTACAGATAACATAATGAACACATACTTTATAAAGTAAGTTAGAGAAAAGAAGGTGTCATTCAAAACCTCATAAGGAAAATACCTTTACAGTACTGTAGTTATCCTAAGAAATTCATGTGTTAGTGAATCCATGAAGTTCAAACCCATGTCATTGAAGGGTCAACTGTATTTGAGAACAAAAATGGTTTATGTAAATACATTAATTTCATTTCATTGTATTGTACTGTGATATTCACAGGAAAAAGCATTTCAAATATTTCATTTAAATGAAATCAAATGCAAATAAAGTTGGCTTCTTCGGATGTATTTTGCCCAGAGGTTCTTGAAAATTTTATAGAAAGCCCTTAAGAAGATAAAAGTGGTAAGAGAAATATAGTAGTTGCTATTGTTAATACTGGAATCCCAAGAAATAAATGTCCTCCAATTCAGAAAATTCCCTACTGCTTATAAATATTCATATTACTCCTTCCTATGAATATTTCTAACAATGTTCATTAAAACAGCCAAGGAAACATTCAGTTGAAATTCTCCAACTTCAAATACTGTAGAAATTTATCTCAATGAGGTAACTATTCCATTCATGCATATGATGGAGGGGGGGTTGTGTGTGTGTGATTGAAATTAGATTTTATTTTATCTAAGAAAACAATAAAGAATGTGTAACTGATCTTGGAGAAAATTGAAAAACACAGAAATTTCTACTCATACTTATGTTTTTCACTAAGTACCAAGCACTGTGCTGGGTTCTAGGAATATAGAAGTGAGATATATAATATACTATATGGTACATACTCACACATGTATGTATATAATGTACATATACATATATGTAAGGTGTGTGTAAGGTGTGTGTATATGCATATAAACACATTCCTTTTTAAAAGTATGCAGTTAGAAATCCATAAATGTGGTGAGGATGATAACACTAAAATTGCGTTTTACATACTGATATGCAAGCATTCAAAGAGAGAGAAAGAATAAAGACATATCTCTGTCTACAACTATGGTTTGTCCAGAGGGGAAAATCAAATATGTGGGAAATGTGATAATTTTGATTGTTTTATTGTCTTACTGAGTCTCTGAAGGTAATGATTAGCCTTGTGCTCACTGGCTTCTATTCTTCCGACTTTGGTGATATTTTCAACCATTTGTGCCAACTCTTTAGGCCAGAGCTAGTGTCCACTGAGGTGCTACCTGGGTCATCTTATATTAGGCATGAAGTGATTTAGTAAGAGATTCTGCTAATGACATTATGAGTGGGTAGAAGAACATACTATTTCCACTTTTGACAAAGGTAATTCTTACACAGCCCACAGTGTTAAAAATGGTCACCCACCTCTGGTCGAACTGAGAGTCAGGAGTGGCAGAAACAGTGTAGCCGAGATGCCAAACTTTTAGGTCAGCATGGCAGAGATATGTATGGAATTAGCAGACTAGAAAGCCGATGTTTTGACCAAAATGAAATCGAGTCTTCCTTGAAAAGTAATGACAAAACTTACTATTTCTTGCACTAAAATATACTAATTATATACTCTGTGCCACCTATAGTTCTAGGTGCAATTATATCTCTGCACAAAACAAACTGGCTTTTGCCCTGATGTTTGTATTCTAGTATACTCATGGACTTTATCTAGAAGTCACTAAGAAAAATCTAAATCTAAAACTTTACACAAAACATACGTGAAATTCCTTGTTCCAAAGGTATAATGATGCATAAAATACTCTTCAATAGACCATGTGGCATAAATCCACTCTTTAAAAAGGAAAACCCATTCGAGATCAAATATTTTCTCTCCAGTAAGATGCCATATGTCACGGTAGAACAATTTTAGAAAATACTACACCCATATCTTCTTATTGACTAAAAACATGCATTAGCAAGTTAAAGCCTCTAAGATTCGCTGCAATGTGACAACTACTGCACTAGATTGAGTCCTGTGTTTTACAAACTTGAATTTCCTATAAAAATTGTTTTTTGCTGATCATCTGTCTTACAGAATTAATATTTCATGGCACAGTGTTTGAGACACCTTGGTTTAGTTAATATACCCACATAGATTCATATAAACCTTCAGAATAAAATCATGACACTCCTTCAAAGGTAAGTATGTGTGTACTGCAGGAAAAGAAATTGGGCAGAATGGTTATATTTCTCAATTATATCTACATCCTTCTGTTTTTCCCTTAATAATTTTCCTCTCTGGCATCATGAATGATATATGGTCATCAGAAATGCAAGTCACAAAGATATCAAAGATATATTATTTGCGATGTACATTTTATTAAAATTCATGTTACGTAAAACATCATTAAAATTCTTTTCATATGAGTTTTCTTATTGTTTTACCTTAGGAAGAAAAATAGGAGTGAATGTTTGACTCCAACCATGTCTACCTATATGGCATTTGTACTGGGAGAAGAAACTGTGAGAGTTTTCAGGAACCTAACACTCTCCACAAGGGAGTGTCCCTTGAAAACGGTCACCTATCCATGTTTCAATCATTGGAAGCCAGATCAGTAGAAGCATAAGCCTATTTTTAGGGCTACTACGAATCTATAAGCCTGAATTATGAGGGGGGAAAAGCCCAGATTTAGTTATTTAATGCATCTATGTTTGTTTTTGTATTTGTTTATTTTATATATATATATATATATATATATATATATATATGGAGAGAGAGAGAAAGAGCATGAACAGTGGAGGGGCAGACAGAGAGAGAATCCCAAGCAGGCTCCACCCTGTCAGTGCAGAGCCTGACATGGTGCTTGACTTCATGACCCGTGAGGTCATAACCAGAGCCAAAATCAACAGCTGGATGCTTAACCAATTAAGCCACCCAGGTGCCCCTAAATTTATTTATGATGAACAAAAATTGCATTTTCGAAAAGGACGTGAGGTCTTCAGATTAAGTCTCTGAAGGTGTGGTTGTCATTGGTAACTATTACATTAGGTTTTTCAAAGATTACAGAAAGTTTTAAAGTCAAGAATAATAAATATTCTTGCTGTCCACTTAGCATAGCATTCACATTTTATTTTGGAGGTCACTTGAATAACTGTCAGGAAAGAAAGCTATTAGAGCACAATTAGTTTTGATCAAGCTTAATGTTTTCTCCTAACTATTTTTCTTAACTTCAGAGAAGGTATTACTTTATATCAATTGATTAGGGTGTTCTATAACAAGGTTATCCATACTCAAAATGGATTAATTTTTGAACTGTTCCAGGCATGAGAAATCTCAAAAATTCCAAGTCATTTTTTGTACTAGCAGAATTTTAAAAATGAGAGAGAAGCAAAGAAGGGCATGAGATATGGAGAATACCTACAATTCCTAGATCTTGTAACAGTAAAATATAATTAGAACATGCAAGGAACAAACTGAGAAAATTGTTTCAACCCAAATAAAACCTCTTATTTCTTGAGTGACAAAGTACAAAACCATAAGACATACATCCTTCTCTAGTCTATACCCCAAAATATAATAATAATACTTGTTAAATATTATTACCATAGAAAATATGAGAACTCATAAATAACTACAAGATTGGATTAAATCAAATTTGATTAACACTTAGTGTTATTTTTTTTAATTTCACTAAATTAAGAAAAAAGTTAATTGAATAAACATCTGCAGACATTTTAGACAAGATGTTAGAATGAACACAATAGTTATAATCCTTCACTTGCCACTCCCAGTAAAATGAATAATTGAAAAAAAAAGATTGACAACCTGCATCAAAATGGAAAACAGGGTGCTTTTGTGGCTCAGCTGGTTAAGCATCCCGACTTTTGATTTGGCTCAGGTCATGATCTCATGGTTCATGAGTTTGAGCCCCACATCGGGCTTCTGGCTTTCTCCTGCTCTCGCGCATGCTCTCTCTCTCTCTCTGTCAAAAATAAACCTTTAAAAGAAATTTTTTTAAAGGAAAACAAAAGGTAAGTGTTATTAGTGTAACAGTTTCAATGACAAGTTTTGATAGAAGCATTGAGAACCTGTCTTATACCTCTCTTGATCCATCTGACCCTGTCTTCCTCTCCCATCAAAAAAGAACAAAAATAAAGATTGAGGAGATCTTTTAAAACTGTCCCTACCAGTCCCAACTAAAAGGATGATGGATGGAGGTAAGCAGTCTAAGTTCATTTCTTCTGACTGGTTAAAGAAGAATATCAGAGTTCAAAGACTTCCTCCTAATGTTGAAAGTCATGACAGTTGAGGTCAGTCATAGCAATATACCTGAAGTTTACATTTGATATCATTAACTATAAAAAGCAAAGAAAAGCCTCAACAAAGAAAAAAGCCTCAGGATATATAACAGAAGTCAAATATCATGTTCCTGTGAGTTCACAAAGCTGTTTTTCAGTTAAAAAAAAAAAAAAGTGTCTCTAAGGCATTCCTGGATATCTATGTATTTAGTTCTTCTTGTCCATTGTTCCCAGTGAACTAGAATTTTACCAACAAGTTTCAATATTTTTGCTTCCCTCCCTGGAGATTCTTATGGATAAATTTTGGTCAGACATGTCACTAAGTAATGAAAACTGCTATTCAACTTAGATACATGCTATATAACCAAATACAGAACAGGAGTTGTCTACCTCTGTGTATAAATACATGGATGATAGTAAAACATAGATCTTTCCATTAATCAAACAACTTTATCAAGATTCAAAGAAAATGGGAAATGCCATGATCTGAAAGGGATTTGCTCCTGGAGAATATGAAGTTAAACATACGACTAATTTAAACAAAATTCCATAAAAAATCATATCTATAAAATTTAAAGAAAAGAGATTTGTAAGTTTAGGAAATATTATATGAGTAAGTGAGATGATTATTGAATTAAAACTACAATGGTGTCTGTGAAGAGCAGGTAGATACTGATGAAAATAATATTAAAATTTAAATTTTTTTAATTTTTCTTTATTTATTTTTGAGAAACAGAGAGAGACAGAGAGCAGCAGGGGAGGGACAAAGAGAGCGGGAGATACAGAATCTGACCCAGGCTCCAGGCTCTGAGCTGCAAACTGTGAGATCATAACCTGAGCCAAAGTTGGATGCTCAACCAACTGAGCCACCTAGGCGCCCTGAAAATAAGATTAAATTTTAAAAAGAAAATATAAAGTTACCCATAAATAAAAGTGGAAATATTTTCTTAGAAGTGAGAGAAAAAATAATAGAGAAATCTTTCAATTTTTAAAGGATGGGGGAAAAATCATGAAGTTTTGAAACCAAATTTAAACTATAATTGTACCACAGGTATAGTTGGTTTTTAAAACTGTCAGTGAATAGCCAAAAAATTTATTAAACAAAGTTACCTAGTACATGGGTTTTTTTTAGATTACACAAAAGATCAAGAAAATCTTAGAAGGGAAGGAAGGGGAGCACTGTCCTATTATACTACCAAAAGTTAATAGTAAGCCATGTCGTCAGACAAAGTTAATTTTGAAAGAAGCACTCCCAAAGATGGATACCGTAGTATACTAGTATGCCATATTGTGTCTGACAATGGGGAGGAAACTCATTTATATGTACACATATTTTAAAATGTTCCCTTTAACCTAGTATTTCTATTTCCAGAAAACCATTCTCAGAATAGATACAAAAGTATGAAAAAAAGACTCAGGTTCATCTTTGGTCATTGACGCTTAGTTGGACTTGAAGAATAAAATTATTAAGCGCTAATTATATATCTGCATGAGGGGATATTATACACATTCAATACTTATTAAAACCATAACTATACTAAAAGGTTCTCAAACCATTGTATGACGTGTAAAAAGATCAAATATGAGCTGGATAACAGTATCGAGCAGTTTTTGTTATAGCTATAGTATAGCTATACACCTAAATAAATCACAAAACACACTGATCAAATTTTCTCTTGGTCTTGAAATTATAGAGGATTTTAATTTTTTTTATTATGCTTTTCTATATTTTCATATTTTCTGCAAAATACATAAAGTGGTTTTCTGTAATCATCAAAAACTATATTATTAACATCAATAAATAGGACTCTAGATATATCATTTTGACGTTTTCATGGAAAATTTATCAAACAAAATGAAAGAATCTATAAAAATCCAGGAAGGATAATATTAAGTTACCTATAAAGGAACAAAAATCTAAGCAATATTATTTGTTCTTCTGCAACACCAAAGTATAAGAGAAAATAGAATAGCTACAAAGCTCTGAAAATAAGTTTGTGATTTCAAAGCATTGTGCACACAACCATAAGACAGCCATTCTCATATTTGTGTGATCTTAGAAAACACATCAACTGTGTATCCTTTTTAATGAACTTATTGACTATTAATTGGCAGTATTAAAACTAGTCATTACATGTACGCTAATTATAGCTTAAGTTTGGTTACAAAACTAATTAGAGTCTGCTATGTAAAAAAAAAAAAAAATTCAAATAGCCTAATTTATCACTTCATATAAAATTAACAAAGTCAAGTAGACATATGAACCCTGAAAACATAATTCCCCAAAAGCACTGAAGTTATCTTTTTAAATTACTTTTTTTATAGGCACTTAGTTTAATAGAGATATAAGAATCTCTGAAAGGAATTCCAAAGTCATCAATAGAATAAAAAAAAGTCATTTCAAGAATTTTGCAGAAGATAATAGTAAACCAAGGCCATATAACAGAATTATAACACAAAAGAAATCAAGCAAAATGTAAGCTCACAGACTAGTATCAAAATTCAAAAATGAAATAAGTTGGTAAAAAAAAAACAAAAAACATGAATGTTAACAAGTATAAAAACATTAAATTCACCTATTGAAAGTAAAAGACTCTTGTATTGGACTATAAAGAAAATTCTATGGCATCTAGGGGCGTCTGGCTGGCTCACTCAGTTGGGCGTCAGACTTCAGCTCAGGTTATGATCTCACAGTCCCTGAGTTCGAGACCCGTGTCAGGCTCTGTGCTGACACCTCAGAGCCTGGAGCCTGCTTTGGATTCTGTGTCTCCCTCTCTCTTGGCCCCTCCCCTGCCCCGCTGTGTCTCTCTCGTCTCAAAAATAAATAAAAACATTAAAATTTTTTTTTAAAAAAAGAAAATTCTATGGCATCTTTTTTTTTAAGTTTATTTATTTATTTTGAGAGAGAGAGCCCACGTGCGTCAGAGCATGTGAGAGGGGCAGAGAGACAAAGAGAGAGAGAGAATCCCAAGCAGGCATCAGGCTGTCAGCACAGAGGGGAACATGGGGCTCATTCTCACCAACCAGAGAAATCATGAGCTGAGCGAGATCAAGAGTCCAATAATGCTTAATAGACTGAGCCACCCAGACTCCCCTACAATATCTTTCTTATTAGAGACATTCCTAAATCATCTAAACACATACACATACATACATACAATAGAGCAATGGAAAAATGATAATTATCCCACAAAGATTAGCTATTATATAGATATATAATTTATAGATATCTTATATTAAATATAAAAATTATATTTATATATAATGTAGTATGCTAGTATAGACATATGTGTATATATAATCATGATGTCATTAACATTATATATTAATATGTTAGATATAACTTAATATATTATATATTATATTTATTTACATATAATATAGTATGCTGGTATAGGTATATATGTATATATAATTATATAATGTCATTATACAATATATAATGTAATTACTATATATATGTGTATATATATATATATATATATATAATGATATTATTCATAGACTATAATAGAGAAATGGCCAACAATTCAGAATGGTAACAAAAATATGAAGTATTTGTATATACTTGACAAAGAATGCCAAAGGCTGTATTAAAAACTATTAATGCAGAAAAAAACAATTTGCAAAATCAACATAAATGGAAAATATTATATATAGTAAAGATATGGACCCCTCCAAAGTCACTGATAAATCCAAGGTGATTAACCAAACACTACTAGAAGTTTATTTTTAAATTTGACTCAAACAGTTGAAGCGACATAGGAATTTCTAGTGCTCGTCGTCCACCCTGAAACATCAGTTTGAACCAAGACCTGAGCATGAGAAAATCTTCACAGTAGCCAATAATCCGGATGTGGGATTGCAGCCCGTGAGGGAAGACAGAAATAAGAAAGTTGCACTGCGAGGGGGTAGGGAAGAGGAATTTACACTACTCCTGTCACTGCTCCCCCAGGGCCAGGCAGTGGAGCTCTCACAGGACACACTACCTTTGGGTAAGGACAGTGAGCACCCAGCTTCAGGACGGATTCCAGAGCTGACCTGTCTGGGCACGAGGCTGACTACCCCAGCCTTGGGTGGCTCCTGGAGCTCCTGTGGATTCAGGACCCAGGCTCACTCGGGCTGCCAACTTGGGCACCCCAGTCGGAGTAGGATGGACTCCAACCACCCCAAGCTTGCATCTAATTCTGGCATGCTTGCTTCTGTGGCCCACGGTGGTTCCTGTAGCCCCAGAGGCTTCTAAAGCACCAGGCTCCCATGAATCCGGGCCACCAGCTCACCCCAGCGCCTACCGGCTCCCGGGCCCCAAGAGGCTCTTGAAGCTAGTAGGCGGCTTTCCTGGCACCACAGGCTTCTTTGGCTCCAGGTTTCTAGAAGGCCAGCATAGACGCAGGACTCCCTGGCCATCTGTGCTATAGCCAGCTCCAGTAGCCCCAGGCAGCCCCAGGAGTCCTAGGTGGCTCCCACAGCTCCAGGAGGCTTCCAGAAGGTGCCTGTAAAACCAGGGTCCCTGTTAACCCTAGTGCCACTGGTTTCCAAGTTCTGGGCCTCTCTGGAGGATGGGTCGCCAGCTGGCTTTTATCAGTCCTACTAAGAAAACACTGGGTAGGCAACACCTGGGTGGCTCAGTCGGTTAAGCATCTGACTTCGGCTTAGGTCATGATCTCACAGTTCCTGAGCTGACAGCTCAGAACCTGGAGCCTGCTTCAGATTCTGTGTCTCCCTCTCTCTCTGCCCCTCCCCCCACTCATGCTCACTCTCTCTCTCAAAAATAAATAAATATCAAAAAAATAATAAAAAGAAAGAAAACACTGGGTGGTACATATAAAAACAAACTCTAAAAGCTAGATTAAGTAGAAAGACCAGCTAAGGACCTTGAAATCCTGGGTTTTCTTTTTGCTTCATATACCTCACATATGTAACTAAAGATGCCAACAATCTGAACTATTAACAGACGTAGATAAAAACAACCCCAATGAAAACTTGTCCTCTAAAGAAAAGGTCAGGTTAATTACACAGAAAACTTAGAAGACTTAGACAATAACCACTCTCTTCTAGCCAGATGTCACAGGAAAAAATATATTCATCTATCTCTATGCCCATGCATGCCAACGAAGGCCAAAAGCCTAGGTTTCTCCACCCTTGCTAAGCTTAAGGAGGCAGCTAACATACTCACCAATCACTGCCAGGGTGGTGGCAGAGAAAGGCTAAGAAGGGAGCTAAGTCTTTCATCCCCATCAGGCAGTAATGAGCCATCTCTCTGGTAAAGATGGTGAAGATGTCTGGACTTTCACCCCCATCCAGCAGGAATGAGTAGTATCAGACAGTAGTATCAGAGTAGTATCAGAGTACCAGGGTAGTAACAGAGAGGGAGTAGTGGAAAGTCAGTACTTTCACCAGCACCCAGCAGTTATGAGGTTGCTACTCCCATGTATCAGTGGAGGCCTCATGGAGAGCAGTAAGGAAACACTCATGCCCTTCCCAGCTAGAGAGGTTGGTGGAGGACCAGTAGAGAACCAAAATGACCATCCCTACCCAGCAATAATGTGGATTCACCAGGTGTGTTAGCAGCGTCCAAGTAGGGCACCTGGACTTCCATCTCCATCTGGCAATAAAGGAGTGGGAACCCCCTTTCCCTGACAAAGTGTTTTCGGAAGAAGCCAACTAAAACAGAAGGTTTAAATAAAAGCCAGAATCTTATAACACTCATCATGTCCAGGTTTCAGTGGAAAGTCACTTGCCATACCAAGAACCAGAAAGATATCAAACTGAATGAAATGAAAAAAGACAATAAAGACACCACTGATATGACAGACATGTTAGAATTATCTGATGAAGATTTTAAAGCAGTCATTATAAAGAAACTTCAACAAGCAACTAGTAGCATGCTTGAAACAAATGGAAAATGGTCTCCGCAAAAAAGTAAACTATCAAAAAAAAAAAAAAAAGAAAGAAACTATCGATAAATAGATGACACAAAGCAAAACCAAATGGAAACTTCACAACTGAAACATATATAAATTCTACAGATTAGAATGCCTACCACAACCATCACAACCATGATTATGAATCAGAACGCTCAACAAACAAAAATGGCAATTCTCCCAAACAGACATATAGGTTTAATATAGATCCTACGAAAATCTAAGCATGATTTTCATAGAAGAAAGATAATTTGAAAAATTATATAGAAAGGCAAAGGACTAGAATAGCTAAAATAGAAGCTATTCTTCTTTCAAAAAGAAGGAGGAATCAATCTGTATGATCTCAAGACATATTATATAGCTACAGCATTTCTGATGCCCTAGTATTGGCAGAGGGGGAGACAGATGGATCATTGGAAGAGAGTAAAAAACCCAGATAGAAGCTCACACAAATATGCCCAATAAGAATATAAAGATGGAAAATAAGCACAAGAGAAGATAGCAATATCACTGGCCATTAGGAAGTTGCTTATTAAAACGGTCATGAGGTACAGCTCAAAGCCTGGAGCCTGTTTCAGATTCTGTTTCCCTCTTTCTCTCTGCCCCTCCCCCCAATCACTCTCAGTGTCTCTGTCTCTCAAAAATGAACAAACATTAAAAAAAAAAAAACCTGTAATGAAGTATTACTACATGCCTATCAGAATAACTAAAGTAAAAAATAGTAACACCAGATGTTAAGGATACAGAGATGCTATATCACTCATACAATGCTGGTAGTAATGTAAAATCATACAATCACTTGGGTAACAATTTAATGGTTTCTTAAAAACAAAACATATTATTATCATTCCACTCTTCAAGGTATTTCTGGAATTTATCTCATACAAATGAAAACTTATGCTCATGCAAAAGTTGTGTGAGAATATTCAAAGCAGTTTTATTTGTAATAACCAAAACCTAGAAACAACCCACATACCTTTCAAAGCAGGTTAATACCTAAACAAATATCTATACCATGGAATGGTAGTTAGCAATAAAAAGAAACTATTCATTTTTCTTTCAGTGTGTTAAAATATACAAAATGATATGTGCACAGTATAAACTCTATTATGTAGATATTCTTTGTATGTGAGGTTTCACACATACACATTTATTTGAATAGCCTGGATATAAACATAATAGTAATTAATACTACAAAAAAGAATTGTATCTGAGTAATATAATCATAAGCTATACTTTTGTTTCTCTCTCTCTCTCTCTCTCTCTTTTTTGGTTTTTAGTTGCCTCTGTCTTATAAAATTCTAAAATTTACATACTTTATATTTTTCCTTTTTTATAAAAATGCTAAGGTTTTAAAACTAAACAGCAATTGCAAAGAGCTTCACTGATAAAGCACAAAAAATCATTATTAATACATTGAGAATTTTTGCTGAATGCCTTGACTTTAGTTTTTATAATCCATAAAAAGGAAGTTATAAAAATATGTCAAAATATTTACAAGGACATAATAAAATAATTTGAAAAATGCTTGGTTAATTTCAGAGGGCCAATTGACAGGGAAGAAAAAAGCAGATATGTTTGCTGAGTTGAGAGGAATATACACAAAGAATGTTCCAGGTAAAAGTGTATCTGTTATCCATCGACAACGTAAAATACAGAGGAAAGATAAAAAGAATGGCCATAGTAGATCTTAGACTCAATCTTCTCTTCTATAACAAATTCCCAGAGGAATTTTGGTCCAAACTATTGACAGGCTTTTTATGAAGTTTTGCTGAGCAGAAATTTTCTAAACGGAGGCCTAGGAGAAAGCTGACATCAAGTATAATGCATCAATGCTTCCATTAAAAGAACTAGAGAGACCATCAGTAGCAGTGAGACATATGGTATACCTACCCAAATTCCTTATGCTGAGGTTGGCTCAAACTGAAGTATCATGGGAATAAATTCACCACTACACAAAATACTTTCTGCATTTAGAATTCTTGCTTATGCATCACCTACATTTCTTAACTGGTTTATACGATTTATGACCCAGGGGCAAATCTTTTATCTTACATCTCTTAATGTGGAAAGAAAGACTCAGAGAAATCACATGCTTTGATGTTGATCCCATTGGAACCAAGATTTCAATCTGTCTTCTATCTCAAAGAGTGTTTTCACTTACCTCCCCTTAAATTTACATAAATGTGCTGATGCTTTTTCTTTCCTGAAACTTTCTAGAAACATGTACATTGAGAAAGGATTTGCATTTGGGAATGGAGATTTGGAATAAATATTGTGGAGGGAAAATCCATGGCATTATTTCAATAAAGATTTTAAAAAATAACAGGATGGTAGGTTAAATATGCCCACAAATTTTTCTCCCTTAATGAAGTAGAGTCTATCTGCCCAGCCCTACAGTGTGTACTGCCCTTGTGACTTGCTAGGGCCAATAGATTGTGTCTGACGAAATACTGAATGACTACTGAGTCAAGACTTACGAGATCTTGTAGCTTCTCTGCTTGCCCTCTCAGGGTATCAACCTCCTGGGCAAAGGCTCAAGATAGAATCCTTCAGGATGAGAGATCTATAGATAGAGAGACTCAGCTGTCATAGGCTTGCCAGCCATTGGGGTTAAAGGACCACCACATGTAAGGTGTGCAGAGACTACTTGGCCCCAGTGGACATAGCTAGTGACAACAAATGCTGAGTGAAAGAAAGTAACTGCTCAAACTGAGCGGTGCCCACATTGCAATCCCACAGAATCATGAACTAATGAGTAGTTACTTACTGTTCTAGGCCACTGAGTTTGGGGGTGGTTGTCATGCAGCAATAGATAATCGTCACTGATGATGGAAGCATTTTAGGTCATCCTAATGTACCTTCATCACGGGATTTGTACTGAAAGCATTTTATGAAAAGCAGAAATAAAATCTGTTCTCATTGGAAGATAATTTGATGATTCATTAATGAGGAAAATTCATTATTTCTGAATGAATGTGAGTTGTGATAAAAGCTAAACCAGGCAACGAATTATATAAGATGCTAATGCACATTTACATAAATACTATCTTATAGCCATTAAATAATATGCATGAAAATAATTTGTCATGTGTTATTCCATTATCTAAATAGAGAAAACAAAAAAAGGAATTGGCTTTTTACAAAGGCATATGCTAAATGAAAAGCCATTATTAATACTTCTAGTCTTATGTTTTGGGTTCTTAACCATAAATATACATTTAATCAAATAACTTATATAACTGTATTTTTGTAAATTGATCGGAAGCCTTCAGTTACCACCTTCCTCTTCCATTGTCTAGTTATTTCATTGTTTCTCAATATATAAATCAAATTTTCAGAGAAAACATTATAATATGAAAGCTACTTATAGATAATTATGGCTTTTGTATTATCCCAAGACATGTGCACAAATTACACTTGAACCAACAATTTACTAAGAAAAATATAGTTGCTTTACTACCAGGGCTTTTCTCTATATGAGGGGTTCAGGATCAGAAACCAAAAGTGTCATGCCTAAAACAAATACACGATCAATAAAACCTGAAGAATCAAACTGAATTTCTTTCTCTGTTTCCAACTATTCTGTCACTTATAATTACCATACAAAGATATTATAAGAAGAATATCAAATAACATAGGGAGAAATAGTGTAAGTTAACAAATATAAGGAAAAGAATCAACAAGTCTAGAAAAGAAAATAATCGGATGCAATTTATATAGCATAAAGGTCAATAAAAATCTAACGAGAGAGGTGTCTGGGAGGCTCAGTCAGTCAGTCATCTGACTTGATTTCGGCTCAGGTCATGATCTTAACCATTCCTGAGATCGAGCCTTGTGTCAGGCTCTGTGCTGACAGTGCAGAGCCTGCTTGGGATTCTTTCTCTCTGTCTCTCTCTTTCTTTCTCTCTCTCTCTCTCTGCCCCTCCCCCACGGGCATGCTCGCACTCTCTCTCTCTCAAAATAAATAAACTTTTAAAAATGTAAAAAATAAAAATTAAAAAATTAAAAAAAATAATGAAGTCAGAAATGTATTATATCCAAGTGTCTATTCTGGTCCCTAAATTTCACCTGGGACTTCACAGAGGGAGAGAGCACTGGAGAGAGGCAACAGGAAGAAAGTAAAAAGGAGTGAGGAAAGAAGGGTGAACAGGGCTGGGAAAGAAATTCTCTGGTTAGTGATGAGATCCAAGGCAAGGAATAAACTAGCTTCCTGGAGGTACTGACTCTGTCGCAGTAATGGGACATATAAATGAAAAGAAAAAAGAAAGACGGAAGAAAAGACATTTAGACACAATAAGCCACAGGAGAGTTTTGCCGGCAAGCTGGACAATTTCCAGAGATCAGAATTGCAGGGGTTGTTTAAGTTCCTACGAATCAAAGAAGAGAGACTTTATTTAATAAATAGGGCCTTTAGCAGCAACATAAGAAAAGCTATAACTTAAAACTATGGCTAAATTAGCCCTAGGGTACAGACTTCTCCAGGTCCAACCTAAAAGAGTTTAAAAATAAGCCTTAAAATATCAAATAACCTACAAGTCATTTAACTATCAACCAGAAGAAAGAAGTCCAATCTCCTTATAAGGGGAGAAAAGAAAGGGCAGACAGAAAACATATTTGATGTTTTGGAAAAAAAAAAGATGAGTCATTGTCCCATATTTTCCACTTAGGAGCTCTGTACTTCTGAGTTTCCGGTTTTTAGCCCACAAAATAGTGATGACATCACAATCAGTTACTGTGAAGAATAAAGTAATATGTGAAACTTCTTTTTAATGTGTATAAAAATCAAAGTAAGGTATTAATTGCTCATGCCCTATCAGTAAATTTACTTTATTCTCTTGTTTCCCTCACTATATCAATGTTCTATTATTCCCTCTTTGTTAGGTTTTTTATCTGTTTTTTTTTCTTAGTCACCAAGCTTTCTTTCTGAATCACACCAGCAAAAAAAGAGAATGTTATGGCATCATTAAAAAAAAAAAACCTCAAACATTTAACTGTAAATCACTAAATAAATGTAAGGTATGAGTGATCATTTTCCTTTTAATTTATAACATTAATGGAGTCCCCAAAGATAGAAGACTAAATGTGATTACACTAAATTCTCTTAGAGGTAATTCTTGGAAAATTTAATGACATTCTTTGTGTATGCCCTTGTACATGGGATGACTTTTGTATAACTCAAGATCCTTATTACCAATGGTTGTAAGTGTCATTAAATTGGGACTGAGACACAGAAGCTCTTAATTACACAGAATGTCTCACCTGCAGTGATTTTCATCGCAGCATAATCTATAATTGAGAAATTTGAAAGCTAACTAAAATATTCAAACCAAAGGAGATGGTTAAGACAGTAAATTTTTATTTCAAAACTACTTTTAAAATATAAAAAAAAAACCCAACTATTACATGATAGGGTAAATGTTTATATTTCAGTAGAAAAACAGAATAGAATACTGTATGCTATTGTTACAATATTAAATTAAAAATTACTTCCTCCTCCCATTTCCTAAACATTCTTTTTTTGTTTTTCTTAGTCTTTTTTTTTTTTTAGTGTTTGTTTACTCTTGAGAGAGACAGAGAGAGGGAGAGACAGAGTGTGAGTGGGGGAAGGGTGGGGAGAGAGAGAGAGAGAGAGAGAGAGAGAGAGAGAATCCAAAGGAGGCTCCAGGCTCTAAGCTGTCAGGAACTCACCAACTGTGAGATCATGACCTGAGCTGAAGTCAGTCACTCAACTGACTGAGCCACCTAGGCACTCCTAAACTTACTGTTTTTAACGTTTATTTATTTATCTTGAGAGAGACAGAGAACGCAGGAGGGGCAGAAAAAGGGGGAGAGACAGAGAATCCCAAGTGGACTCCACAGTGTCAGCATGGAACCCAGTGCAGGGCTCTATCCCCCAACACTGGGATCATGATCTGAGCTGAAATCAAGACACAGATGCTCAACCAAATGAGCCACATTGGTGCCCCCCTAAACTTTCTTGATTAATAATTTCATAGGATTTCAGGGACGCCTGGGTGGCTCAGTTGGTTGAGTGACCAACTCTTAACACCTGTTCAGGTCAGGATCCCAAGAACCCTGGGATCAAGCCCCTGGTCGGGATCTGTGCTGACAGTGTGAAGCCGGTTTGGGATTCCCTCTCTCCTTCTCTCCCTCCCTCTCTCTCTCACTCAAAATAAATAAATAAAACATTAACAAAACAACATTTAAAAAATATTAATAATTTCTTAAGATTTCTTAATTATGGATGGATTACCTCTTTCTTTTTTCCGCAGTTATTCAAACATGTTCCTAAGGTACCTCTATTTATGTTCAACTGTACTAAGCACCCATGTACTGTCATACATACAGAATTTTTGTTTGGGTTTCAGGTACTCATTCAATAATATTTGCAGGGAATTTTCATATGTAGTACACCTTTCTGCCACTCTCTTCCTCAGAGGATTTTTTTAAAGAGGAAGGTAGGAAGGAGCACATTTATCTATAGAGTTCCAGTAATGGCAATAGGAAGTGCTTTATTACCCCAGGACACTTCTATGTGACAACTACACCCCACCCTTTACTCTCAAATGTGAAAAATAAAAGGCATAACCCCTAAAATAAATAATTCCCAGAAATCCTTTTCTATATAAATAATTATTCTATTTCTTTTTTAAAATATTGCTATTTTTGAAAAACGGTATATTTTTGAAAATTACCTTATTAAATCTCAGGTTAGGATTAGTACACACTCAAATTCTTGCAAAAATAAAATGATACTCCAGTATATTTTATTTTTTTCAGATCTATTAAGATATATTTGAAATATAATAATGTGTAAGTTTAAGGCGTACACCATGAACCCAGTAGATTCCTTACTAACATATAACACCCAGTGCTCATCCCAACAATGCCCTCCTTAGTGCCCATCACCCATTTAGCCCATCTCCCCACCCACCTCCTCTCTAGCAACCCTCAGTTTGTTCTCTGTATTTAAGAGTTTTTTATGGCTTGCCTACTCTGGTTTTATCTTATTTTATTTTTCCTTCTCTTCCCCTATGTTCATGTTTTGTTTCTTAAATTCCACATATGAGTGATATCATAGGATATTTGTCTTTCTCTCAGTGACTTATTTTGCTGTTAGCTCAGAGCCTAATGCGGGGCTCAGTCTCACAAACCGTGAGAACACAACCTGAGCCAAAACCAAGAATCTGACGCTTAAACAAATAAACCACCCAGGTTTATTCAACCAGGTTCAATTCAACCACTCCAGAACTTATTCAACTTACAGATGGAAGTTAGTACCATTTGACCAACACCTTCCCATTTCCCCCAACCCCTAGCCTCTGGCAACCACCAACTTACTCCCTGTTTCTACAGGCTTGGCTTTTTTTTTTTAATTTTTTTAACATTTATTTATTTTTGAGACAGAGAGAGACAGAGCATGAACGGGGGAGGGGCAGAGAGAGAGGGAGACACAGAATCGGAAACAGGCTCCAGGCTCTGAGCTGTCAGCACAGAGCCCGACGCAGGGCTCGAACCCACGGACCGCGAGATCATGACCTGAGCCGAAGTCATTCGCCCAACCGACTGAGCCACCCAGGCGCCCCAGGCTTGGCTTTTTAAGATTCCATATAGTTTAGTACAACTTTACTGATAGAAAATAGATATTCTTTGTTGGAAAAAAAAAACCCAACAATTCAACCAAGTTTAACTTGCTTGATTGAAAACAATAACTCCCTTACTGAGAGTAATTAAGACATCAGCATCAAAGCACTTCACACTTAAAAAAAATAATGTCACATTTCCCATGTTTGACCGTTCTTTTAATCTCTATACAAAATTGAATGTAATTCAAAAATGCTTGCATTTCTGTTTGCACAGATGCATATGAAACATATTACAGTAGGTGTGTGATACACATTTTGACATTAAAAATGGAGTTCTAGGAACCTTTAATTAAAGTCACAACATCAAACAAAACATCTTCACTACAGCTTTCATGTTAAACTTTCTTTGTTTCTTTTCAATAATTTTTTTAAACAAATATCCGTATATGTAAGGTATGAATAATTTTGAATAAATAATACTCATTATAATATTCATATTTCTGTACATTCAACAATTTAGAGAAGACATGATGTTTTATGGCCCTCTACTTGATGCTTATTGACAAAATACAGTAGTATTCTTATGAACAAAAACACCCAGAAAATGCTACCTTTAGCAATTTATAGCATTATTCTTAAAAAAAAAAAAAAAAAAAAAAGTTGAGGAAATTTCAGCTCTCTTTTAATATTCATTTTAAAAATAAAGTGTTAAATTTTTGAAATTTGACAAGACAGCTAAACTGTTATTGGTTTTAAGTGACTTGCATCCCATTTTTTCCTTCTTATTCTAATAAACTGACGTCAAAATATGTAAAAGCAAACGTAGTCATTAATGCTGATAAGTAGCTTCCTAGAATTGATGACAAAGAAAGATTCTAATTTGTATTCAGCTACAATTTTGACCGAAACCTGGATTTTTGTAGAGCTAATTTCAGAAGAAAGCCTGATGTACTTATTAAGGTATAGATTCTTCAGGGAAGAAATTGGCATGCTATTGCCAACTCTTTAAGTATAAATAGTGCCAAGATTATAGATGTTATTGTGCCCTTACATACTTATCAAGTTTGTAGATCTTCTTGTGCTCTTTTAAGGAAAGAGTAGAACCTTCTAACTCGAGGTAGACTCCTGAAGAGTGGCATTCCTCATTGTTCAGAAACTTTAACCCTACTTCCTTAAATTAATTTTATTAATTATAGTTACGACAGTATTAGACCTGAGAGGAAATAAAAATGTGTATTATTTTGGGGGCACCTGGGTGGCCCAGTCGATTAGGCGTCTGACTTCGGCTCAGGTCATGATCTCACAGTTCATGAGTTTGAGCCCCGCGTCGGGCTCTGTGCTGACAGTTAAAGAGCCTGGAGCTTGATTGGGATTCTGTGTCTCCCTCTTTCTCTGGCCCTCCCTCCCTCGTTCTCTCTCTCTCTCCCTCTCTCTCTCTCAAATAAAAAAAAAATTTTTTAAATGTGTATTATTTTTTTCTACACATATTCTCCATAAAAGGTTCTCCTTTATTAAAATGTCTTAATAGTTGTGAAAAGATATTGAAATTGAGTATTTTACTAGAATAAACAAGAAAAGCAGATAGATCAAATTTTGGTACTGCATTTGTTTATGCATATATTTTGTGGTTACCCTATGTTTTCAGGCACTCCTTTTCTCCCTGGTACTAGTGTCTTGCTTGGTACTGCTAAAGTTAAGTAAGGGTAGTTATATATCACTGTCCTTTGTTTAAAAAGATGGTAGAATCTGTTATGAGCTCCAAAAGTGAAGTGATATAACTGGCAAGTTATTTCGGCTGAAAGAGAACAGACCACTCTCTTACTTTCACCTGAGTTGAGAACAGCTACATTAATAGAAAAATTCTGCTGGTACAAGGGAAAAAAAAAAGCAAAAAAACTCTGTAAGCCTCATACAATAGTAAGCTTGTGCTACTTTTTATTTAAGCAGAGGGGCATTGCTTTATTTCATGTTCAGAGTCATAACATCAGAAGTAGCTCTATCCCCTTTTTAAAAATAGAAGCATTGCCATTTATTCAGAGAAGTTAGGCACAATGTCCAGTTTATTCAGGAAGAGAAGGATGAGAATCCAAATCCAGACCTGCTGGTTCTTCAACTACAAGATAGCTTAAATGTCACCAATACGAAGAAGTGAATAGCTGTGATCAGTATAGGTTGCTATAGAGGATCCAGCACCCTAGGAAGGATGGTTTAACGTCTGAGACAGCAAAATGAGGGAGTAAGAGAAGCTCAGGTGATGGGGCTTTTACAATTGAATCAGTGCCAGCTGAGCCAATGACATCCTTCATGCACTAATTTCAAGATTCAAGGTATCCTCCCTCTTCTGGCCTCTTGTCCTCTTCCTCTTCCTCCTCACTAGCTTCTTCAAGTGATTCTTTAATGTTATCATAGAAGTTCTCCATGCACATGCAGCTCTGTCCATGGAATATACTCTGATAGATATTTTTTCTCTTATGTCTATGGCCAAGGTCTGTATAGCCTCTGCTAACAGATCAAATGCACTCATACTGACCTATACTTACCTTGAAGAATATACAGCTGGGCTACCGTGATGTCATGACAGGCCATGGATTTGATCTCTCTTCCTTCAGTAGAACCTAAATTCCCTTAAATCTACTGAGCATCAGTTTCACCAGTTTTAAATATATTACAGTATTACCTATTTCCCAAGACGGTTGCAAGAATTGAGGAAGATAATATTTATTAAGAAAATAGCTCATAATCTATGTTTAATAAAATGTTTCTGAAATTTTCATGTTTAATCCAGTTTTTTTTTTTTCCAATTCACCCACAATTCTTTCCAAGGATTGCCATTTTTTGGTTTTTGAGCCCTTATTCAGGACAATGTCAAAAACATGAGAAATTTTTGCTGGAAGAAAGACCTCTAGCCATGGTAACAACATTAACACCTTCTTATTATTTATAATGTGCTCATTTTCTTTATATTCTCTATCTCTGGGAAACCTACAGGCACATTAAAATCACAGAACTCGTCTTTGAGAATTGTAAAGTTTTTCATTGTCTCCTTCAATGTTATAAAACACAAATAACTCTAGTGTATGTGCACAACTTTCTAACTCCTGATCTCTACCATATACAGAAAATAAGTAGGGCTCAAAAATAGCTTATGGGTATGGTCATTTTCTACAGTTCCTTTCCCAAAGCTGTGTTATTGTATAGTAATTGATTAAATTGAGATTATTTCAGTTCTTATTTGATAATGACCTTGCTCTTCCTTCCTCTCCAGCATCCAGTCTATTTGAAGAAATCTTTCATTGCCTAGTGATTTTACAGTTAAAGCTGATGGATTCGGTACAGATTGTCCAAGTCATTTTATCTTTACTTACAAAGGAAACCTACTGGGTGATGGAACGATGCTTGATAACACTAACAGTGCACTTCATTTGTAGTTATTAAACACTCAGCAGGCTCCTCACCACACTGACATTTGTTCCCCAGTCAAGGCTCCTGTTTGACATGGTCCCACTGTGTAAGGTGCCATTTACTGAAAATGAGAATTCAGCTTGGATAATTAATAAATGTCATGATGCTCTCAAACAAATGCATCACTTGATATATGAAAAATAAAATGCACAATCCAAGGACAAACAACATGAGTTCTCTTGCTTGGCATTTAAAGTTTCTAAAGGCTTAACTGGACATCTGGCCCTGTCTTTTTCTTAATACAAAATCCCAAAGAGATGGTATGAGTCTAGATTAGCATACCAAAAGACATAAACTCCCAGGTAACTAGACTGGCAATTTAACATCGATAAGACAGCTCTACCTCTGACTTACTGTGTGACTTTAGACATGTTACTTGACTTCCATGAGGTTCTGTTCTTACATCTGTGAAATGGGTATAAAAATGCATCTAATCCTTCCCAATGTGTAGTTAGCAAACCAATGGTGAGCCATGGGTTTATTTTAAGAGACGAATTCATGAAATTTCTAAAATTTCCATAATTGTTTTTATTTTCATGAGAACTAGAAAAAAAGAAATAAAATTATATCTTTCTCATCTTTTCAAGGATAACATTTGTCAAAAGGAGGCTGCAATACATAGGAATATTCAGTTTTATTGAATTTAAAAATATATCTAAGTAAATAATACACAAAAGGCCTACAAATACAAAAATACTACATTTGTACATAAAAATCTATTTAAAGTATTTGGAAAGCGTTGGCATGACAAGAGTTTTACTGTTGCTGTTTTTCTTATTATTGGTGGTGGTGGTGATGGTGGGAGAGGTAATAATAATAGCAGCAGTGAAAATAGTAATGGGATATTGACTGAATGTCTGCTTCCAGTTATTGGTTTTGCTTGTTTTGCTTTAAATTCTTTCTACCCACTTCTTCCTTGCAAGAAATTAAAAATATCCTATAGTATCATAACAAAAACATTAAAAGGTTGATGACTGTCATATTCAACTCCAAGTTACTGACCCCACACAAATGTCAAGCTATCCTGTCCAGGAGGTTCAAATGGATAGTTAATTCATGACCCAATGCATTCAACAGAAGGACTAAAATACTAAATAATATGGATCATGTGGATATACTTTTTTAGTCCAAAAATTTTTTTTTGTCATCTATCATTTCATTTGACATTTACCATGGTAGTAGAAGCAGACAAGTAATAATACAGCCATTAAACAAATGAGACCTGGTGAAATTAAATGCATGACCAGAATTCAACCAAGTTGTACTGGAAAAAGACTTCTCCCTCATTGTAAGAGAAAAACAATATTAATTTTTTTTAATACAATAGCCAGAAAATGTTGAAAAACAACATAGAAAGATTTTGTATTTTGAAAGCAATTTTTCCCTTTGAGTTTAATTTCTTTGCCAAGAAACAAAATTTTATTTTGAAAATACGTGTGCTTTTATAATTGTAGAGAAGTTTGTAATGTGAATTCAGTTAGCCTGTTTAAAAACATTTGTTTTCTTTCAGAGGAAAAAAATGAAGCAATTAGATACTGAATATCTTATATTTTAGAGGATTACTGGAGAAAAAGTAAACCCATACTCCAAATTAAGATGCCATTAGAAAATATTGAAAATTATTTAATCTTTATTTAATTAAAATGCATTAAATGATTTGCATCTTGAGAAAATGGCTACGTTTGCAGCTTTTCTCCTGTGCTATACAATCAGCAAGCAGCCTTTATTTACATTAATGCCTATCATTATTATGCCTCACTTTTCCCCAAAGAGGATGTAGGAATAGTTTGGTTGATTTACTTAGGAGGCCAAAAGATTAATTCAAGTATTTAAACACTCATTTTCTAGGAATACATAATGTCTCCCATTGTGCAATGGTATTGATCTGAGGGATAGTCTTTGTTTAGTCTAATTAACTCCTGTACCACAATTACATCTATTCTTTGAGAGACCTTCGAGGGAGGCTCCTTCCTATTTTTGCAGATTATCTGCTTTTGACATATTTGCTTTATATATATATTAAACCAATGATAAATATAAAGTATATTTTAATGAAAATATGTCAAAAATAGACTATATATAAACTAAAGAGTTGCACTACTTTATCTATCTTGCAGACATGTTCATCTTTTCTGATAATATCTTTAGGTGACTTTCTTCAGCACATATAGCCAAGAAGATCTCCCTTTTGAGGACAGAATCTTGAAACTGCATTCACCTTCTCTATTTTCAAAGACTCAACCTCATTAAGTATTCAAAGAAACTTAAGCAGATGTCATCTATCCAACCTCTTTTAAGCAAAAGTGGAACTAAATTATTGAATACAAACTTTTAGCTTAAAAAGGACACACATATAATAAGAACCGCATTGACCTTGTGCCACAGTGTAGATACTATTCCAAGAATTTCACATGTAATAATTCAATAAAACAAACTGAAAAAATAGGAACTCGTGATTTACATTTAATAGACATGGAAACTAGTACCATGTAGTTAAATAATTTATCTAATATTGCATAAATGTTGAGTGACAAATTATAGGCAAATCAATTATCACCCAAAGATGTTTGCATCCTAATCTCTGGAATTATAACTATGTATGTTATATAGATGGCAAGGGGGAGTTAAAATTGCATATGGATTGATGGGGCTAATCTTTCAGCTTCAAGAGATGGAGATTATGGGGCACCTGGGTGGCTCAATGAATTAAATGTCCAATTCTTGGTTTTGGCTCACGTCATGGTCTCACAACTCATGAGTTCGAGCCCTGCATGGAGCTCTGCTCTAACATTGCGGAGCTTTCTTGGTTTTCTCTCTCTCCCTCTCTCTCTCTGCCCCATCGCCCTTCACACCCTCTCTCTATCTCTATAAGTAAATAAACTTTAAAATAAAGAGAGAGAGAGAGAGAGAGAGAGAGAGAGAGAGAGATTATTGTGGATTATTCAGGTAGGCCCAATATGCTCACAAAGATCTTTTTTTAAAATGGAAGAAGAGTCATTGTCAGTGGTACCATATGAGAAAGTTTAGCCAGCCATTGATGGCCTAGGAGATGACAGGTGGCCATGAACCAAGGAACACAGTCAGCCTCTTAAAGCTGGAAAAGACACAGAAATGGACTTTCCCCTATAACCTCCAGAAGGAATGAAGCCTTGCTAGCACCTTGACTTTAACCCAGTAAGACCCATGTCAAACATCTGACCTCCAGACTGTATGATGATAAATTTGCTTTATGCCACCAAGAATATCGTGATTGTTTACAGCAGCAAAAGAAAACTAATGTGCAAAATAAAGAATTCATTTATTTATTCTTTTGTTCATGAAATCTTTGTTAAATTCCTGTAATATGTTAAACCTTTGTTAAATTCTGTAGTTGTTCTAGTTCCTTGGGATACATCACTGAACAAAACAAGTAAAAATGTTTTTCTCATGGAGTTTACATTTTGTTGGATGTAAGGCAGTGGAAACTGAAGCCAGGTAGCCAAATTCCAAATGACTCATGTTATGTTATCCAATCTCCAAAAAATGTTGGAATTAATGTTACCCTGATCTAAAACTTAGAAGTTGTATTTAGGAATAAAGATATTTTAGGAAATAGAAATGTCTTTATATCTTTTTAAAACATACTTAGAATCTCCTATCATTACATATTTAGCTTCTATATTAAGCCCTGGTTTAATTTACTAACTTTCGTTTTGTTTCTGCTGAAGCAGGTACCAGGAGGATAAAGAAAGTAATTCTTAAAAATGAACTCTGGAATTGATTTTAATAAGTGTTCTGAACAAATGTAACTTATTCTAATATAATGTGGCAGGTAATGTAAACCACTGATTTTACAGAGACATAAAATCGTGGATTTTGAAAATGTGGAACAAGTACATCTGTATTATAACAAAAAAAAAAGAATGCTGAGTTCATTTTTTAAATAGTATGATAACTTGAAACCTATCTTGATGATAAATTTGATGAGACTGTTCCATATTAAGTGTTAAAAAAGTGATGAAATTTCATCCTGAGGCAGTTATTTTATGGGTCGTACTTCTGAACATGCTGCAAACCTCATAAATCATGGGAATTCAATTTTAACTATACCTAATTATCTATGGATTTACTATTTTATTTTCACATAATGCCATGAAAAATTTTGTGTGTTTGAAAAACTTACACCACTCAATAAGTGAAAATGTATTTTATGGGAGGAGAAGCTCAGTTGAGAGATATATTCATGCAAAATCTCAAAATGTCACAAGTCATAAACAACTACAAGTGTCTGAGGCTTTTCCCTGAGCTCACACAAATTTAGTCATTTAAAAATAATCAATTTATTATGTTGAGTCTTCAATACTCAATTCAAAGTTTTTAGCTGTAAGAGAAAAATGAAAATGGGGGGAAAAAAGCAATAAAAACATACCAGGATTCTCTTTTGACTACTTTCCCTTACAGAGGTCAGTTGTTTAAAACTGAGGGAAAAAATACATTTATACAATATTACTAATTAAAATTTAACTCATAAAGTGAAAAACATGTTTGGAAAAGACTTTTTAAATAGGTGTCTGGCTCTTTAAGTGGATGAAGTATAAATGTTATTAGTGATTTTCTTTTGAATTCCATGGGTTGTGGGTTGTTTTTTTTTTTTTCTTTTTTGAGTATATATTTAATGGGCCCTAATTATGTATCAGCTACTCTGAAAAATGCTGAAGAATAAAAAGGTGGGTCAGTCTGTGCATTTTTTATACTTTGGGTATTTAGTTCAGTGCAGTGATTTTAAACAGCGTATGTATCCATGTTGGGTGAGGAGTTTCAGATTTTTCACACACACACACACACACACACACACACACACACACACACTCCACCCCAGGAAAATTTGGCAATATCTGGAGCTATTCCAGGTTGTTACAACTTGGGGGTAGGAAAGGTGCTACAGCTAATAGTGAATGGATTCTGTGAATGCAGTTAAACATGCTACTGTTCACAGAACAGGCTCCTACAACAAAAAACTATACAACCCCAAATATCAGTGGTGCCAAAGTTCAGAAACTGGGGCTGTACAATGACACCAGACTGAAAGTCAGAGTTAGGGCAAAGAATGGTGAATTAAGTTTCATAAGATCTGTCCAAGAATATCACCAAGTAATTTTTTAAACCTAAAATGCATGTAGTTTGGACTGGGGTACTGCAGACTTAAATTAAATTAAAAAGATCATAGGCATTGGATTAAGACACCTGAATTTAATAGTTACTTGTGCGTCATTTATTTTCCTTCTTTGTAAAATTGAGAAAACAAAATATCACAGAATTTTTCAGACATTATAATGGAACTACAGTATACAGTATGTGGGATATGTGGAAGACATTCAATAGATTTTAATTGAATTGCATTTTATTTGAGTTCTGCCCAGAGTAGAGCCTGAGGTCAGTACTGGCTGCAGAGTTGTAGGTGATATACTGGTATATTCGGGAGGTGTGAACCCTGAAGTCAGGAAGGGCACAGTTTCAAGAGTGAATCAAAAAAGAAGGAAATACCCTTATGAAGATAAATTACTGAGTCTGCTCAGGTCACTCTTGTGTGAAAGAATGGCTATTCTGGTGGTAACTTCAAAAAGTCCTCTGGATTCTTCCCAGAGTTTTACGCCTTGAATAAAGATGGTTAGGGATATTTATATCCAGAATGCCTTTCGTCCTTCTCTGAGAATTTCCCCCCAGGATTAATTCCCTAGCAATTTAGCCTTGCTTGCATAAAAGCTGAGGGCTGGAAGAGTTTCCTGATTTGGAGAAGGCCCTGGGTCAGATAGTTGTGGTGTCCATGTCAGAGATGGGATGTGGGCTTGGAGGGGTATTTCTGAGCTCCCACTGAATTACCTGCCACAGAAATCAGATGTGAGCTAAAAAAAAAAAAAAAAAAAAAATGTGGCAAGGACAAAAGAGGCCTTTTCTCTACATCTTTATTTTTAATTAAATATGATAATGTTTTCAATAATAACTTTAGCAATGTATACAAGAGCACTATAAATACAAAATGCCAAAGGATAGCATTAACCAAGATTTGTGAGTAATTTTATATAAATTGTGAACAATCTATTAAAAATTAAATTTAAGAATCCTGTTTTTCCTGATGATTAATGGATGATTGAAACTCAATAATCAAACAGAAACATGCAAATGCAAATCCAATAAATAATAGATAGCTGATAAAGATCACTGAAAACTGAGGAAAAAAAAGAAAACTGGAACTTAATCTACCTGTTAGTATGTGTTACCATAAAAGGATGACATATTTTTTAAGCAGACAGATCAGAGTTCAAATACTATCTCTGAATGAGCAAGGGCAAAGTGTTAATTAATTTGAGCTTCTTTCTTTACCATCAGAGGTGCATGTTAATATGCTTAGACAAAATTATTATTAGGAATGAATAATTTATTAAAAACTTGGCAAGAAATAAGTATCAAGAACTATGAAGGGTATCAGACTTTATCCTACTTTTAAGCTAACAAGTTAGCCTGTCACAGTTCCATGGATGATTGTAGAAGACATGAGCCTTGTGGGTTAGAGATGAAAGACAGTTTATTACTCACAGAAATAGCAGTAGACAGAAGATCAGCATTTTCCCACCATTTCCCAGTGCCCCAGTTCCCACAGGGTGACACAAACAAGGCCAAACAACACCTGCATATCAAGTGGGCTGTATTTTAGAGGGAGGAATCCTGAGCTTAGAGAACCTAAATTGGGGGCGGGGGGCAGGTGGGCAGTGAGCATGCTTGCCCTTTGCTCCAGAAGGAGACACTGATTTTATCTTTAAACGCTGTAAGCAAACCCACCCTCTGCTCCAGATGTGGGTACTATATCTTCCACTGCTGTTCACTCTATAGACATCTTAAAAATAGTCTGAGAAAAAGTGCTGTCAGCACTTTGATCACAAGATGTGTGGAAACATGAGACACCCATGGGGAATTGTCTCCCACAGCAGGCACTCAACATATTATTAATTCATTCTGTTTTTAAAGTATAATAGTGCCTCAGGATAAGAACACAGTTGAATGCGTCTTTCTATATATTCAATTTTATACCAAGGGTTATTTGAAAAATTAGGAAAATGTTACCCAATAAATTATTAAATAACTAATATAGGTGATATGTGATGAAAATTGTTGGAAATTTTGTTATTGATGGAACCAGTAGATTTAGTGGTGGATTTCAAAATTTAAATTTTGTTAGAACTCTTTAAGATATAACACATATAAAACGGCTTAAAGTCAAGAAGTAAAATAGTGATTCTTAAATCACTGGTAAATTGTTGCATCACGGAACCCATCAGGAAACTTGAAGTATTGGAATAAAACAAAGAAATAAAAAACACTCTCCAGACTTTCTCCTTGTCTCTGAATTATGTTTCTCTGTGGGTGTCAGTTTCATAGCATCACTATCCTCTGATTCAGAAGACAAAAATTCTCTGCTTTTCTGTACATATTCATGGCGCCCACCTCACACAGTTCAGTTACAGCAACCCAAAGAGAAACCTAGACTTTTCTCCCATATGAAGGATACAGACATTTAGTAAAGTAAATGATATGCCTTCTTCTGGGCTAATCAATTATGCAGGGCCCAGGGATGTGGCACATGGTGGGATGCAGTTTACATTGTTCAAAATATATTTCAAGTTGCCTTCTCTGTAATTTTGAGGCTAGGGAAAGGGTAAGAGACAGGCAGTTCTCAGAATGCAGGGTCAGCCTGACCTAATAACTCTTTCTCACGTATTTCCACTGTTCTTTTTAGTATATAATAGTTGCTTTTCAACTCAAATTAAAATAAAAAGCACCCTTTATCTTATTACCAATGGTGGGTCTGTAATCCTAACTCCTGGCACAAAAGAGTTCAACTGTCACTCAAAGTAGCAACTCAATTTCTTTTGGCTAAGACACCCTGTCAGTCATAGAGTCTGAGTTATTAACATCTAAATTGTAGGGGCGTCTGGGTGGCTCAGTTGGTTAAGTGTCCAACTTCAGCTCAGGTCATGATCTCACAGTGTGTGAATTCGAGCCCCACGTCAGACTCTGTGCTGACAGCTCAGAGCCTGGAGCCTGCTTCAGATTCTGTGTCTCCCTTTCTCTCTGCTCTTCCCCTGCTCATGCTCTCTCTCTCTCCTTCAAAAATAAATAAACATTAAAAAAAAATTTAAAAAAATAATAAATTGTAGAAAGCATATTTCAGTTTACAGAGATTTATTCTCATAATTGCATCTTTTTTTGTTGGTTGCCGTATTTGTTTTAATCAGCCTGGGTGGTGAGTAACCAATTTTGAAGATTTGATAAACAGAAAAAAAATTATATGGCCATAAACACTATAAATATGATAATAGTCTGTATAGTGGGTCTTAGGGAAGAGTATCCATTTTTGAACAGTTATATTTCTAAATCTACTAAATATTTACTCCTAGAATAATTATAGTTACTTGTACCTTGTTATATCTTCACATCTATTTAATAGACTCTTCATAAAGGCTGGTAGTTGCAAGGCAACTCATATGGTAGTTATTACCAGCCATTTGCTGTTAATGAGGAAATACTTAAAACAACGTAAAAGTATTACTAGGTACAATACCTTGAACATAAAATATCTTCATCAATATTTACCTTTGTATAAAATATTAGCCATTTTTTAAAATTTTTGCTATTAAGGAAAAATACATATACAAAACACTCTCATATTTCGAAAACAACAATTTTCAACTACATGAAGTGCAGAATACATGGCTCAGATTTTTGCTATTCTCAGAATTTGAAGGTTACATAATTTGTCTAATAAATGAGCCGTATCATATAGTGGAAGCTTATAAAATAAGTTTTGAGTGACATTATGATCTGTTGAATTTAAAAACACATTTATTTTGGGGGGTTACTTAATGATCTCTTGGATACATAACACTTAGCATTTGACTTCCTAGAACAGTAATATGCAACAATACCCTAGAAGCCTTTGTTTAATACTATATATATACATAGATACATACATATATATATATATACATATATATATATACACATATATATATATATATGTATATATATAATATCTAGCTTCTCATCATTGCCTGCATTTAAATGCATCTCTTTACCCCTCAAGCATAAATGGGAAATGTTAGATAACATTTTTTTAGATAACATTTTAAGTTGAGTAATAACTATTCTGCAAAATATAGCCTTCACTAAAATTGCCCAGCCAGAGGCATAAAAGATGAAGTGAGATTAGATAAGTAGAGAAGAAATGGCCTCATGGCATATTTTTAATTTTATATCTCTGCTTTACTTTTTAATTTCCTCTCGTGTGATCATTGGTCCATTCAAAATCCTGATGATATTTTAATTACATTCACTTAAGAATTAAGGACCTGTCTCATGGTTTAGTGGCTTGGAAAAACCACTCTTGGTTGGAAAAAGACATAAACAAGCAAAACTAACAGCACAGCACACACACACACATACCTGTGTGTACACACATACACATTCCAATAGTTTGTTCATACATGCGTAGAAAGTAGAGTTTGCACAGAAATTGTGCTGGGCAAAGAAGAGAGTCTCAATTAAAGCAAGTAAAAGAATAAAGCATCTTCAGAGGTATTGGTTCAGTAGAGCCAAATCAAATAATGTCAGGGGAAGAGGAATAAGAGAACAAGTAAGACAACTTTCAGGAAAGGCCTGTGAAATGTCTATGAGGTGATTTTAAATTTTGTCCTAAGGGTAATGGTGTGTATCAAACCGTCACGTTGTATGCCAGAAATGTAAACTATGTTATATATAAAATATGCCACAATAAAGCTAGGAAAAGAGGAAAGGAGGACAAAAAGGAAAAATGAAAGAAAGAAAGAAAGAAAGAAAGAAAGAAAGAAAGAAAGAAAGAAGAAAAGAAAAGAAAAGAAAAGAAAAGAAAAGAAAAGAAAAGAAAAAAGAAAGAAGAAAAGAAAGAAAAAAAGAAGTGGCCCTAGGGAGCTAAACTGAATAAAATGGGCAGGGGAGAAAAAGACTGATCCTAGGTGACCAACTGGAAGACAGGACTAACGTGGTAGCAGAGGTCAGGGGAGAGGTTCTAGGTGTATTTAGGCAGTATAGTCAGTAAGTAGTATCTGGTATTTGATGTAGGAGCAGTACTAAAAGGAAAGTCAAAATTTTCGCTACTTTGGAGAAAATGCTTGAGGTTAAACATAAGGGGGAAAATAATGAATGAGTTAAATCTTAGAAATATTATTTTTAAGTGCTTATAAGATACTCTAGTAGAGAAGTCCTGAAGAAAATTAGATACAAATCAGAAGAGCCACAGAAATAGGTCTTTTTTAAAAAGACATTTCCACGGCTCCTGGGTGGCTCAGGCGGTTAAGCGCTCAAATCTTGATTTCAGCTCCAGTCATGATCTCATGGTTTGTGGGACTGAGCCCCACATCTAGCTCCATGTTGACAGCATCAGGCCTGCTTGGGATTCTCTTTCTCTCTCTCTCTCTCTGCCCCTCCCCCATTTGTGTGTGTGCTCTCTCTCTCAAAATAAATAAACATCTATAGATAAATAGATAGATAGATAGATAGATAGATAGATAGATAAAGACATTTCCAGGATCCACATATATAGATAGTGTTTGAAGTAACAGGAGTAGATAACATCACCCAGAGACAGTATGTTGAATAAGATGAAGACCTAAGAAAGAAGGTTGACCACGTGTAGAGACAATATAAGTGTCTATCAAGAGAGAATGGATAAAGATGTTTTATAAACATATATGTTACATGTATTTTTGATTCATGTATAAATATATTTATTTACATATAATATTTAAATAGACATTAAATAAAATGTGTTTAAAATATTTTTAAATTATTTAAATAAATTCTAAATATATATATATGTGTGTGTGTGTATATATGTATATATATATATGTGTGTGTGTATATATGTATATATATATATGTATATATATACACACACACAGACATATATATAGATATATAGATAGATAGATAGATAGTTTAATTTATATTACAAAGGCATTTAAAAAAGCAAATCCTGGGTCACCTGGGTGGCTCAGTCAGTTAAGCCTCCGACTTCAGCTCAGGCCATGATCTTGCAGTTTGTGAGTTTGAGGCCCACATGGGGGTCTGTGCTGACAGCTTAGAGCCTGGAGCCTGCCTTGGATTCTGAGTCTCCCTCTCTCTATGCCCCTCCTCTGCTTGCTCTCTCTCTCTCTCTCTCAAAAATAAACACTAAAAAAAATTAAAAAAAAAATAAAAAGGAAATCCTGCCATTTGTGACAACATGGATGGACCTTAAGGGCATTATGTGAGATAAATCAGACTGAGAAAGACAAATACTGTATGATATCACTTATATGTAGAATCTAAAATAACCAAACTCATAGAAACAGAGAGTAGAATGGAGGTTAACAAGGGCTTGGGGGGGGGGGGGGGGGGGGGGGCAGGGGATGGGGGATGGTGGTCAAAGCATCCAAAATTTCAATTATAAAATGAATAAATTCTGGGGATCTAAGGAACAGCATGATAATTATAGTTAATAATACTGTATCATATACTTGAGAGTTTCTAAGAGACTAGGTCTTAAATATCTCCATCACAAAAAATGGAAAAGATAATTATGTGACATGATGGAGGTATTAGCTAATGCAATGGTGGTAAACATTTTTCAATATATAAGTGTATGACATCAACACATTATATATCTGAAGCTGACACAATGTTATATGTCAATAATATGTCAATAAAACTAGAAAAGAATCTTGACCTATATCAACAATTTACAGTCTCCTTCAGACTATTATGTAGCTGTCAGACATTTAGAAGAACAAATAAGAAAGTGTGTATCATGAAAGCAAATAGAGGTGAATACTGAAGAGATCTGGCCAAAGATGTCAAATGCTTCAGAGACATAAGGATGGAGATCAGCCTGAGAGATGTCCAAGAAAGGCTTAAGTTACTTTAATGAGATCAGCATGGACAATTTTAGGATCAAAGAATAGGTGAAGATTCAAAAGTAAAAAGAATCCGATCAGAAGGTTCTTTTCAAAGAGAGAAGTAGTAGCTGAAAAATGTAACAAGATCGAGTATACATTTGCTGTGGTTGTTTTGTATGTTTTAAGTTTATTCATCACTGCCATGCTGATGGAAAGATAATTAAAATGATGGAAAATTTTAAGACATAAAAAAAGATAGAAGGTACTGCAGAAAATCAAGTTTCTGAGCACATGAAAAAAAAATGAGTTATAGAGCGAAGTCAGAGTGATAACCTATACGTGCAGGAAAAGCGTTTACATATATGATAGGAAATCAGTGGAAAGCTGTACATGCAGATATATTTAAATGTTGAGGTTTAGTGGTTAGAGATTTTTCTGGTAAAAATTATACTGCTCTTAGAGCTAAAAGATGAATACATCTATTGAAAAGACAGAAGGAGTGGGCAGATTCTGTGAGTGGAGGTAGGTAAAGGCTTAAAATATCCTCTGTGGAAAGTTATGAAATATTAGTTAGAGATAGATACAGAATAATTATACAACACAGTTAAGGTAAGACACCATGAACATAGAGGATACTAGTCTGTACAACTGGTTGACTTCCTTCACTGACTCTAAGACCCATAGACACATTCGTTCAAAACTGGAGTTCGATCAAATAAGAATACAAATGAACAAAGAACAAGAAAATTAAAAATATTGTAATAAAATAAGGTTAAATAAAGCAAGAACTCAATATAAACCTTTCCTAATTTTAAAGCATATTTAAGGCAACAAGATTTTTTAGTGATAATTACTGCACAGAGATGTTACAATGATTAAATGACATAAATGTGTAATATCTAGCATACTACTAGAAAGCCACAGCACTCACAAGCAATCAGAGTAATGGTCTCTTTCCTTTTTTTAGCATTGCATAGAAAATAATGATGGATCTATATTCTTGAAATGATAGAAAGTTAAAAAAAGAAACAGAATTACCTACAGAACAAATTTTGAACCCCAACCATTGTTCTAAAATCATATTATACAACATTCCTTTAAATGCATTACAAAACATGAACAGCTGGTGTAGAAAGGAAGATTCTCCACCACTAAAGTAAATATAGGGATGAAAAGAAAACTAGTTGTGGATCATGAGGGCCAAAAGTTTTATTAGCATTTTATAATGTAAAGTTGCTTGAGTTTTGTAATGAGGCTTTGGAGAATACTAGAAGATAAAAAGTCTCTTAGGGTTTTCAGTAAAATGGGGTTTTTCTATGCTTGGGTACAAATATGAGGCTTCTACCGACGAGAAAGGGGGAGAAAAGCATCTGGGACTGAATTTCCCCCCACGGAAATAATAGAACATTTGACTCCATAATAGAATGGAATTTCAGTAACAGATCCCTGCTAGTTACTGTACTGAAACATAAACTTACAAATTTTACATAACTAGGATACAAAGCACAAACTTATAAATTTTACATCACTAGGATACTGTTTTAACATGCTTGAGCTGCTCTCCTATACTAATTTTACTGTCAATATTTTCCAGTTATCTTTGTAGTGCTACCATGTGTTAAACTGGTTTTTTCATTATACAGAGACTCAACATATGCTACCCGGTATTTTGGAAGTCTGTAAGGCCCTAAAGACACTGAAAAGCTATCTTATCTGTGGAAGTCCATGGAAAGGCTTGATACCTTTTTGGCACACAACCAAAATAAACTGTTAACTTGGCCATTTCTTCTAATGTAGCATATTCCATGATGCTCACTAACATAACTACATTATTTTGATGATAGATATGACTTTAATCCATTCAGAAAAGTCAAGGTGGACTCAGTATGCTAATGTCAGAAGTTTAAAAGCCTATTCTACTCATCAAACAAATCTGGACATTATTTCTAAAATACAAGGCAAAATCACAGAGAAATAAAATGTACCAGTATAATTATATTATCCTATTTGTGTCATTTATTGACAGTATTTCATTCAAATTGATTTTGTCTGCCTATCTACTAAATTCTGGTATTTTACCTACTTTGGTTATTAAAGGCAAACAAACATCAGACAGATATAGTTTGGCTCAATTTACATTGATTAGTAGAATTCAAGACTACAAACCCTATTGTCTTACATCACATATATACATAAATTTCACATCCCATTTTACTAACAATTTTGATTGCAAAATAGTGGGAAAGGTGCATTAAAAATTCTAGAATGTATGCGATAGTGTGTTACAGTCCAAAAACTATTTGGAGGTTGTACCACCCATCTCAGTCTTACCGCCATTTGCTTATGATAATGTTCTCAACAAGATTACTCTGGGAAAGACTTTTATTTTTCCACCAGAGAAGAATTGTATTCGATAAGTTCCTTTTCTCTAAAGTATTGAAGAATAGGTAAAAGAAGCTATAGTTCAGGCCACATCTCTCTTTGGGTTATTTAAATCTCTTCCTTATTATTGAATCCACGTCTTCTACTAGATGCCATATATCCACAGCATAGCCAGAGAGGTCTAGCCAATTCTTCAGTGCTTTCCATTCATCTATTCAAAATGCTTCAGGGGAGTCTTAGCTCTATGATTATGTCTCTTAACTAACAGTGACAAAAGAAATCTGTTACTTGTTTTTAAACTTTTCTTCTATATCATTGGGATGCCCTTATTTTTATTCAAATAGTAACAGAATTGGAATCCGGCTGGTCGTATTTTCACCGGCCAGATTCCAATTCTGTTACTATTTGCGTAAAAACAGAGAAACTTAATTTTTTTTAGGTAGCATTTTTTTAAATATTGTATCTCTCTCCCCAGTAGAATATAAGTTCCCAAATAGCACAAATTCATTTTATTGACATTTAGGGAAATCATGTAACCTAGGAAGATTCCCAAAAAGAATTAAAAGTTTATGAAAATAAATAAAAAGAATAGAATACATTTTTCTTTTAAAAATAAACTTGCAGGTATACCTACAAACACTTTTGTAATATTCAAATTTAAAGCCTCCAAAAAATAAAGATTAAATTCATTTTTAGAGTGTTTTATAGATAGAAATTACAAATCATTCTAAGTGATATCAACATTTTTTTTTCATTAATATTATGAAACAAAATGTCATGCTTGAAACTCTCAGCTAGATCCCATAGTTAATTTTAAGAGGAATATATTCATTTCCATGAAACATTTTTTTTGCATAAAGTTTCTTGTTTTTCTAATATTTTATGTAATTCTAAAGATTAAACTAATCATATAATTATCTGATATTTGAAAAATTTCCAAACTGGTAACTTCCTCTGTAATGGTAAATGATTAAACCTGGATAACATATTGGACTATTAATCATTGTACTTTACTTTTTAACTCTTGTTTGTACATGATTCTTCTTGTTGTACTATCATTTTCAACTGTAGTTATATGTTGAACTCCCCAGGCAGCTTTTTAAAAGATACTGATTTTTAGTCTACATGCCAGAGCTATTAAAAATGATTCATGGGTTGGTACTTGGGTATCAGCAATTTTAAGTTCCAGATGATTGTAATATATGACCAGGTCTGGGAACCACAATTTTGGTCAGAAGTATCCACATTTCTTAGGGGAAATTTAGGCTTGTTATAAAAGATCTGCAAGAACACAATGGAGAAAATAAAACCAATAACAAAACCTTTTGATTTCTAATAAGCTGGCTGGGCTAAGAGAAGAAATGTCTCAAAGTAACCAAAACAGAAGACTCTCAGGAATCAAGGGAACAGTTTAAATTACAACAATTTGGATGGAATAAGAGGAAGATGAGATTATTCATCTCTCTGGAGACTCACCGAGGCTGAAAAGTTGGAGAAGAGAGAGGAATGACTTTGAAGCAGATCTGAGAAGTCTGAGACGAGGGGATTACACCTGCCAATGGAAAAAGAGAATCAGCTTCTAAAATTTGCCCAGAATTATGCAAGCCAATAAAACACCTGTAACTGTTTAAGTGCGTGCTTTCTGTTGGCAGAGCTGGAGATCCTTCTCTTGGCTGACCTCACCTACTGGTTGATCTTTGCTGAAGGTCCCTTCTAAGGCTACCTACATGTTGTATGTGGGTGAACAAGAAGCACTGATGTCATTTCATGCAATAAGACTTTGCTGTGATCCATTTGTAGTATCCCAAGTTAAACTGCTACCTTGCAAAGCTTCAGGAAATGCATAATAGCTAATAGCACTAAACAGAAAGTGGCATTCTCAATGCTAGAAACTTACTGCTTATTAGAAAGGGAACATGCAAAGCACATGAACCTAAGTGGTAAAATGGCAAATCTATTAATGTCACATAACCATTCATAAATTGATCCTATTTTATCAATCATGTGATTCCACCCTACATCGTATAACATAGCCCGTGTCATGGCAAGATTTCACCTATTTTTGAAAGACTTAAAGAATGAAAAAGATTAGGTAAGTGTATTTTACATAATCAATATTTAAATTAATTGATCCTTTAAGTTCTTGGGTAGAACAAAAAGGAAGAGAAAGCTACCCCTTTTTCCTTCCTCCTTCCCTCCTTCTTCCTTCCTTTCTTCTATCTATGCTTCTCTTCCTTCTTTCCCACCTTTCATACCTTTCTATTTTCTTTAATGATTTTATATTATGATTTAATAATGAGTTGAGTCTAGATATCAGGTTCTAAGATGTTATTCCATTAAAGAGACACTATATGAGGTTCATTGTTTCTCCACATTTTATTTAGTTATTTTTTTTAAGTTTACTTATTTTGAGAGAGAGAAAAGTGTGAGTGAGGGAGGGCCAGGGAGAGAGGGAGAGAGAGAGAGAGAGAAAGAGAGAGAGAGAGAATCCCAAGCAGGCGCCACACTGTCAGTGCAGAGCCCGAAGTGGGGCTTGAACCCACAAACTGTGAGATCATTCTCTGAGCTGAAGCTGGATGCTTAACCAACTGAGCCACCCAGCCCACCCCCCCGTCTCTCCATATTTTAAAGTCTTTAAAAGCAATGCATATTGTAAATTCTTATTTATACAGCAAAACAATTATAGTAGCCATGTTGTCTCAATGTCACAATTTTTAACACATCATATTACAAAGGATCTATAAAAATTCACAAATAGATGCTTCTAATTATAGAAAGAGGTATGCAAATATCAGAAATAAAGCTGTCTTAGTCTCCTGAGATTCACCATTTACTCAGGCATTTAACTCTCTGGAAAAAGCTTAGAATTTTATGGCCTGAAAGATCAATTTCAGATCATTCTTTCCTGATGAAAAATTTCAATTATGCAAGCCCTTTGGGGTCTATAAAAACTTTTCCCTTGAGTCTTACTTCTCTCTGGCTCTATTTCCATCCTTTTATCCCAGCAGATGACAGGTTATTGCTAAAATAGATTATTTCTATAAAGATCATAATAAGCTCTTCAATTTACAATGCAGTTACAAATTTTCCCTTCCATCTTGAGGTGGTAGAAAAGTTTCAAACAATTTACGTAGACATTTATTTACAGGCTACTTAAAAATCAAAATTATATATTGAGACTATATATATATTCAGATCCACGTACTCCGTAAAAGGCCTCCAAGTTTCCAGTTCAACAGGGATAACTGTCACTTAATACGCAGTATATAATTTAGAAATCCATTCTTTACCTGTAAATAGCAAAAGGGCTCTATTTTTTAAATGACTTCTATTTACAGTTAATCCATCAAATAATATACACCATTTTTTCTTAACCTGAAACTTGTACTCATATGTATAAGGCAATTTCCTTGGTGCCACAACTCATACAGTATAGAAATAACTTCATTGCTAGGCTGTCAATTTCTTTATTCATAGAGTGGGAAAACAAATGATATACACCTTTGTACTTGATTCTAAGATAAACGTATTTTTTTTCACATATTAAACTTCCTAAAATCAACATTTACCTTACGGTCAATAGAAGAAAGAATTTTACCAGCTGTCCAGATATTACGTAGCTTCATCTGTTGCAAGTGTTCAAATTTAACTTAGAATACGCTGATATTTCTATTCAAAGAGGCTTTTCACACTACTTGTCTTTCCTTCCCAAAGCAGAAACTAGAACTCATTCGCCTAATAATCCTTGTAGCCAGAGTGCTGGCATGTAACCCAGGTTCGCTCAGTGAGGATATCCATGCTTTACAATTTAGAAGTTGAGCAACACGAAGAAGCACATTACATGAAGAAGCAGGTATGCACAGTATTGATCATTTAACATATGGGAGGATTAACTATCTGCCTCTTCAACAGTAGCAGGAGCAGAGTTTGTGTTCAGTCGCTGGCGTCAGTGATATATCTGTCAGCTCCCTCAATTCACTGATGCCAGTCTGGGGGCCAAGGAAATTTCATCAAATCCATTCAGATTCTTTAGCTCTCATAACTGCCTAGCACCCAAACCTATTTGATCAATTCCCTTTCCGCCTAATAGGAAGGAACAAGGACCCTTGAATATTGGACTTCTCATTAGATTGTCAACTCGTGTAGGTTATTTTTTTGAGCCACAAGTAAGTAAATATGAATCTCTGACTGTCTTAGAAATTACTATACCATGTAAAAAGCTACTGGACACTCAAAAGATTGCATGTCATATGGCATGCCAGGCAATAAATGGCAATAAAATTGCCAAATAACTCAGATTACTCAAAGAATTTCCTAAGGTAGACAGGTAGCTTTTATGAACAATGTATAAGTTAAGAAATATCACTCAAATGCTGAATGTCTCTGGGTCATAATCTTCTGGCTTCTCTGCAAAAGAATTTGTTAAACAGCTAAGAAGACTTAATTTAACTAGTGAAGTACTTTAAAATAATTTCAAGCAAATACTTTATAACCAAAAAATATTTAACCAAATACTATTAACTGAATTTCAAAGCATAACCTAATATTCTTTAATCTGCCTTGAATTTTCCCAAGTGTAAACCATAATTACGAGGATGAAAAAGAAATCAGGATATCCTTTAAAATTTGAATATGTACAAGATATAAATAAGAAGATTATTTATAGTTTTATGGTCTACAAATGACAGAGCTGTAAGACACAGAGTGCCCTTGATGGACATTGAAAAAGAAAAGACACAATTTACCAATATTGGAAATGAAATGACATGAAGTGAAAGAGGGATTCACTCTTGATCACATGGAGTAAAAAGATAATAAAGAACACACAGCTCTATGCCCACAAATTGGAAAGCTCCTATGGAATGCACCAATTCCTTGAAAGCCACAAATTACCAAAACTCATGGAAAGATAATCATTTGACTGCGCCATATCTAAAAAGAAACTAAATTATTAATAATACATTCCAAGATTATTTCTTTTTCTAAAATGAAAGACAGATATCAAGAAGTTTGTATATAGAATCTCAGACAACCACCTTAAGGCTTTGTGTGAAAACAAAACAAAACAAAACAAAAAGTTATTTCTATCCATCAATATGGCAGCTTATAAATATATACTTTTAATTCTTTGTGATATTTTCTCTAGGTTAGGGTTAAAGAATAGATGATTGACTATTAGCTTTTTTTAAAACTTATTTTTTAGAGAGAGGGAGAGAGAGAGTGAGAGCAAAGGAGGGGCAGAGAGAGAGGGAGACAGCAAGCAGTTTGTTGGGACACCTGGCTGGCTCAGTCAAGGGGAGCTTGTGACCCTTGATCTCGAGGTTGTGAGTTTGAGCCCCATGTTGGGTGTAGAGATTACTTAAATAAATAAATGAAGACCCTTTTAAAAATAAATAAACAAATGAATAATAAAAGCAGTTTATTGTAGTTTAACCATTTGTTCACTAATCAAAGGGAAGATTGAGTCACCATTTTATATTAAAATTTTCAAAAAAGATAAATGATGAGAATTGATAGAAAACCAGAATATTTTAAGAGTACAGATTCAAGAGTTCCGAGTGTACTAGTTTCCTATAATTAAAATAGCAAAATAACAAATTCCTGCAAACTCTTGCGAATACCTTAAAGCAATACAAATTCATTATCTTATGGTTCTACAGATCAGAAGTCCAGTACTGTCTCATTGGGCTACTATCAACATTTCAGGAGCCTGCATTCCTTTCTATAGACTCCAGGGAAAAATTCTTCTGTCCTTGTACATGGCTCTCTACTTCGGAGAACTGGCCACAGGGCATAAAATCATTCTCTTGCTGCATCTTCCTTGCCTCTTTTTCCATTATTGAATTTCTTTGATCAGCTCTTTTGCCTTCTTCCACGTTTAACTATCCATATGACTACATTGGACTCATCGGGATAATCCAGGATACCCTCCCTATATTAAGTCAACTGGTTAGCAACACTAATTCTGTCTGCAATCACAATTGCCATTTGTCATATAATGCTAACATATTCACAATTTTAACACCGGGATTTAAAATATTGACATCAGGAGTGGCTGGGTGGCTCAGTCGATTGAGCATCTGACTTTGCATCAGGTCATGATCTCACAGTTCCTGAGTTCAAGCCCCAGTTCCTGGGTCTCCGTGCTGACACTCGGAGCCTAGAGCCTGCTTCAGATTCTGTCTCCCTTTCTCTCTGCTCCTCTGCTGCTCACACACTCTCTCTCTCTCTCTCTCTCACACACACACACACAAATGAATAAATATAAAAAATAAAAAAAATAGGGGCGCCTAGGTGGCTCAGTCAGTTAGATGTCTGACTTCGGTTCAGGTCATGATTTTGGAGTTCATGAGTTTGAGCCCTGTGTCAGGTTCTGTGCTGACAGTTCAGAGCCTGCTTGGGATTCTGTGTCTCCCTCTCTCTCTGCCTTTCCCCGACTTGTGCTCTCTCTCTCTCTCTCTCTCTCTCTCTCTCTCTCTCTCTCTCTGAAAGATACATAAAGGTTAAGAAAAAAAATTAAAAATAAATAAATAATAAAAGGTAAACATCACTGGAGAGCCATCATTCTGCCTATCCACCAAGCTTTCCAATCAGATATGAGTTTTTATTTCGCCTTTCACAGAGACCGTTTTTGATTGAGGAAATGAAGACAATAAATATAAGGTGGGATAAACTCATACTGGGGAATAGACTCAAACTTACCAGCCTTTGGAATTTAATGATGCATAGACTTCTACCTTATTTAAAGTTATTACCTACTTTACTTGTTTATTGAAGAAACTGGCCTGATAGGATGCACAGTAGGAAAAAAAAAATTCTTTCCCATCATAGCTTTTAGATGAGTTATGTTGGAACTCTTCTCCCTGTGTCTGGATGATAAATCAAACAGAACCATAGCCTTTAAAATCATAGTCAAGCATTAATAATTTCATTTGTGGAGGTTGTAGCGACTATTCCACGCAAACTTTAAATTTGCAACCTCATTCTGGCCAAAGTTTCTTTCTCTTTAGAATGCAGGGATGCACCTGGGTGGCTCACTTGATTAAGCATCTGATATTTGATCTCTGCTCAGGTCATGATTTCATAGTTTGTGATATCAAGCCCCACATCCTCAGGCTCTGCACTGACAGCACAGAGCCTGCTTGGGATTCTCTCTCTCTCTGTCTCTCTCTCTCTCTCTGCCCCACCCCCCCTCAAAATAAAGAAATAAACTTTAGAAAGCAAATACATTTTTCCTCTATTGTAACAAATTTTGAGGTTCAGTAGTGTTTAATTGCTATCAATGTATAAATGATATTTCATAATTGGTACTAAAACATAGAACTTATAAAAGATACATCTCATGTGTTTAGCAAGCTAAATGTCATAAGTTTATTGCACTTGGTATATATTATACCAGGCCAATCAGGTAAGTGTCATGATTATAAGAGCACTGGAGGCCCACAGTCTGGGTCATATTCGTGGTACTCTCTTCTTAGTTCAGTATTCTTGAGCAACTCTTTGAGAATTTCTATATCTTAATGCCCTCAACTGTAAAATAGGGTAATGATATAGCTCAACCCATAGAGTTAATATTGAATTAATATATAAAAAGGCATAGAATGGTACCTAAGAATATATATACACTGACTATGAGGTTTTTGTGTTTTTTATTTTTATTTTAAAAAAAAAATTTTAATGTTCATTTATTTTTGAGACAGAGAGAGACAGAGCATGAATGGGGGAGGGTCAGAGAGAGGGAGACACAGAATCTGAAACAGGCTCCAGGCTCTGAGCTGTCAGCACAGAGCCCGACGCGGGGCTCGAACTCATGGACCGCGAGATCATGACCTGAGCCGAAGTTGGCCGCTTAACCGACTAAGCCACCCAGGCGCCCCAGGGTTTTTTAAAAATATATCATCACTTAAGTTTTTAACATGCTGAAGCAAGAATGTAGATACTTGGCATTTAAACTATGCATTGACTGACGTCTAATGCAAGCTTGAATATATGAAACCTAGCAAAGCTACAATCTTTCGCATCCCTAAAATTTAAAACAAAGGAAATAGGCACATAATAGAATACATTTCGCTTTGAGTGCTTAAAAAAGAACTATTCTTGAAGTAAATGTTATGTATTTGTGACCGGTAGTATTTAAAATTGCACATAACATAGTTATATTAGCAGGGCTACTTTCCAACCCAACTTTTAAAATAATTAAAAACATACTAAAGTAGGGTAAGAAGTGTTGACAGAATTCAGTAAACAGCTATTCCCTATTTTTTTCCTTATGAAGTTACTTTAAAAAAAGTTTGTCCCAAATAGGACGATTATACCAAAATGAGCTCAAAGAAGGAAACAATAATGTAAGATACTTATCATTTGTTTTATAGGTCAGCTTATTGATCTTAAGTATAAAACATTTCTGAAATTTTCTTTTTAGTACTGAAACTGTGGGAAACATATAAAATACTATAATCTGCATATTTTATAAGCTCTTTACATCCTCAATTTAAACTCTAATTAAATATTTTTTGTTGTTGTTTTTAGTGGAAAGCCCAGATATGACTAAGTAATAATAATATTACAAGTCCACTGGGCAGGGAGCCTGCACCAGGACAGTAAGTGCAGGCTAAGCAATTTAATTTAATTTTGCAAGTAGAGAGGTGTAAAATCCCAGGCTATGATAAGTCAAAGATAAATGAGAGAATTGGTATGAACTTAAAAAAGCAGACTGTGGCTAAATCTCTCTAGAACTTCCAGAGTTTCATTTATTAAATCAGTAAATCTAGGGAAATAAAACTTTACTAACATATTATAGAGACTAATTCTTTTTTTTAAAAGTTATATATTTTTAAAATTTTTTTTCTTAATGTTTATTTATTCTTGAGAGAAAAAGAGACAGAGTGTGAGCACAGGAGGGCCAGAGAGTGCCGGAGACACAGAACTGGAAGCAAGCTCCAGGCTCTTAGCTGTCAGTACAGAGCCCAATGCAGGGCTTGAACTCACAAACTGTGAGATCATGACTGGAGCCAAAGTCAGACACTCAAACCAACTGAGCCACCCAGACACCCCAGAGACTAATTCCTTTTTAAAAGTTTGCAAAAACATTAATTATAATCCTGGTATTAAAATCACACAAATATCTACGCACAGTCAATGCTTCATATTAGTAATAAGATCAGCTCCTATAAGTAGGAAGAGTAAGAAATTTCCAGGTGTACTAGTAGTTCAGGGATAACAAAGAAAATAAGAGGTCATGTTTATTGAGTTGTCATATACATACATATATATATATATATATATATACACACATATATATATGTATCAGTATATATCAGATATTATGAACATCATAAGCAGTTCAAAAATTTAAAGTTATTTTAATTTCTTACATGAAGGCTTAGAAAGAATATTGCTTGCCTGAAATTATAATAATCAAGGTAAAACTCAAACTCACTTCCTTCTGACACCATAGTTTGTATATTTTAATCAAGAGTTTAGGAAGGATGCTCCTCTAGATTTATCTTCTACTGTCTGATGAAGTCATGAAACACTATATTGTCATTTAAGATCTTAGTGGGTAATAAAATATAACAACAGCTATGTAAAAAATATAAATGATGATAGAAAGGAAGGAAGGAAGGAAGGAAGGAAGGAAGCAAGGAAAAGAAAGATAGGTGGCAGGTGATAGATTAGATAGATGGATAGATAGATGATAGATAGATATAGATGATAGAGATGATGATGATGATAGATAGATAGATAGATAGGTAGAACTAGTACAACTGATATTGGGTGACATCTTAGGGAAGAGAAGGACACTGAGAAGGGAAAACCAAGAAAGATAAATTTTTAGTGAGTTCCTAATATGAGACAAATACAATGCTGGTACTTTAATGTAACTTATTTGACTTGTTCCTAAAATAATTTGAGGAAAACCTCATAATTTCCATATTACCAATGAGCAAAGTGATCTCAACTAAAAAGAAAAACATAAATTACAGATAAATCATATTAGTCTCTTTTTACATTTAAGAATGCACAGACCCAGTGCGATTCAATTCTCCACTCATTATTTATATGGCAAATACTAATGTCTCTAAGCTTATGCACTGATGCATTTTATTTCCTAAATCACAGCTGCTCTTCTCAGAACAGACTTCTGCCCACCCCATCTTTATTTTCAAAAGGAATAGAAGTAGTTATTTTGAATCTTTTGCTTAAGCTGGAAAAACTGAAATTGCAGCTGAATTTGGTGCCTCACACAGGGTTGAACCATGAATGGACACTGTTCTTCATATGTATGACCATTACATATTCCCGGGGTGCCTGTGTGGTTCAGTCAGTTAAGCCTCTGACTTCAGCCAGGTCATGATCTCGCAGTTTATGGGTTTGAGTCCTGCATCAGGCTCTGTGCTGACAGCTCAGAGCCTGGAGTCTGTTTCGGATTCTGTGTCTCCCTCTCTCTCTTACCCTCCCCTGCTCACACTCTGTCTCTCCCTCAAAAAATAAATAAAAATTAAAAAAAAAAATTTAAAAATCCCTTGCAGTAGAGCCTCCTGGGTGGCTCAGTTGGTTAAGCTTCTGACTTCATGTCAGGTCATGCTCTCAAGGTCTTTGAGTTTGAGCCCCACCTCTGGCTCTGCGCAGACAGCTCAGAGCCTGGAGCCTGCTTCAGATTCTGTGTCTCCTTCTCTCTGCGCCTCCACCACTTATGCTCTGCCTCTCAAAAATGAATTAACGTTAAAAAAAATTTTTTAATTGCCTTGGAGTGAAGCATTCAGTTGAGAAACAGTTTAATTATTTACACCCAATATTATCTGAGATGTTCATATATTTAGTGGAAAAAATTAAGACAAATTTTTCATATTTATTTTAGGGAGGTTTTTTTTTTTTTTTTTTTTTTTTTTTTTTACTTTTCGTATAATAGGTAATTAAACTTCCTAGGTGATATTTTTTTTTTTTCCCAAGGGGGAAAAATTAGCTCTCCAATAAGTTCAACACATTAGTTTCAATTTTTAAAAGTGAAGTTGTTTTTGTTTTGTTTTGTTTTGTTTTGTTTTGTTTTTAAGTAGGCTTTACACCCATTGCAGAGCCCCATTCAGGACTTGAAGTCATAACCCTGAGATCAAGACCTGAGCTGAGAATGAGAGTTGGACGTTTAACTGACTGAAGCCACCCAGGTGCACCTAAAAGTGAAGAGTTTTAAGGTACACAAAGGCCTAATTTGAAATGAGATCACTATTTGATTATTCACTTAGTAAATATTTATTTCCTACTTGAGAGTCTTAGGAAACACAAGGATATATAATGTATGTGGCATTGCTTAAGGAAAGTCTATAGAAGAAAGGCTCTAGGGTCAATCCTAGAGAAACTCCAACATTGGATTGGATGTAAAAAGACTGAGCATGAAAAGAGATTAGAAGTAGTAAAAAATAAATAAATAAATTTTTGAAAAAGATTACATTGAAAAGTGAAAGATAAATAATAAAGAACCCTGAAAAATGTCTTCTGGTTTTAGAAACATAAAGACTACTCTTGGACACATAGGGATGGTTTTGGTGATACGACGAAAAAAAATCTAGATTTATGTGAATTGAGGAGTGGGTGATAGATCTAGGGAGAAATTAGTTGGAAGAAAAAAGAAGGGAGAGAATTGCCTGGATTTAGGTGTATGTTCTGATGAAGATTTGTGTATTTAATATTTTAAGCAGAAGGTAAGATAGAAGATCTGAAAATATTGATAGGAAGGATGCATTTGTAAAGGAGATGTTAGTTACAGGAAGAGAGAGTAGAGATAATTGATCAATGTAAAATTCCAAAGAAGTTTGGAAAGTATGGAATTCAAAACATAATTTAGGAGATATCCTGGTATTAGAAAGGACCACTTCCTCTATTGGAAAAATATTTATGTGGAAGAATGGGGTAGGGTGGTGGTGCAGAGCCTGCAAGTGGTTGCAGAAATGTGTGGCGTTTCTATCCAACAGCCTCTGTTTTCTTTGGAAAGAAAGACACATGGTCATCTGTTAGAAAAGGATTGAAAACAAGAAAGTGTAAGAAATAGTAAGATATAGAAAATATGTGAAATAGTTATTCTACATGATGATTTGGATTAACATTTCTGTTCTTAAATTAATGGAGGACATGAATTATTCTTCATAGCAAATCAGATTATAACAAAAAGAAATTTTTGACTCATTTATTTATTTTTACTTTATTGCAAAATTTATCTAATCAAATAAAAGGAAGTATATACAAATAAAGAAACTTTATATAAGCAATCGTCCAAAAGAATTAGATTGTTTCCAAAAAAAAAAAAATTCTATCTCTAATGGAATTTACTGATGCAGAAGGCTCTAGAGTCAAATATCGTGTCTGAATTTTGAAAAGGACTATATAACTTTATGACCAATTAAGCTGCTCGTAGCTATCTAGACAAACGAAAGGCAATTAGTCCTCATGTTTCAGGATATAAACGGAGAACCAGCACGCCTCTACCGCAACTGATTTCATTAGTTAAACGCTCTATTACTCAAATATCACATAAAATTATCAAAAATATCAAATATATGCAGTCCTAGGGATCAAAATGTCTATTGAGACAATTTTGCTACATTTTCAATATGTTATCTGTAAAAACTTAAATCATTTGTATGCTAAATTTCTATTTGTGTTGATTTTTACTCTCCAAACATGAAAAAGAAATGTTCCATAAAATAACTCTTAATAGCATAGAAAACCAAATTACATATTCCCCTAAAACTGTCTATTGAGGTTAACAGAAATGGTGGTATTGTTTCAGAACAGCATCTCTTAAAGCTTGATAAGAGCACTTGAAGTAGTGTAAGCAGTGGCTAAATCTATTTTTTTTTTTTTCAGGTAGGACTTAATTGCTCAGTACATTTCTTCAGTAACACATACTAAGCTGTCAGAAGCTCACAACTATCCTTTCTAAACTAAAGCTATCAGAGATGGAAATAATACAAAGAAAAAAGTCTTATAAATGCATATACATAAACACCTCTACAATATTGAAAATAGAATGGATTCAGAAGAAAGATATAACTTTCCAAAAACTTACTTAATCCATTAAATACTATTTCTTGCATATAGATTTTAAGTTGGTAGATAATCTATTGTTTCTATGATTAAAAATAGGCAATCAGTTGTAAAAACCTGCTATTTGGGTTTTTTGGGGGTGAGAAATTGTACCAATGCTATACATGTCAGTCAATCATCTACTTTTTCAATATCTAATCATGTGTAGATGATCCATAGTTAAAGTATTATGAATTTTCATCTTATTAGATTTTTCCATAATAATTGTTTCTCCAAAGAAATAATAAAAAAATACAACTCTGTACATTGCAAACTATATTTTTTCCACAATAAAAAAAAAACTATCCTTGGTTTATCAATAATAAATTATATATAATATAAATATATAATTTAAAAATAAATATATGTTAACACACACACATGCATACACTAATATATATTCTTCAATCTTTCTCATTTCAGACATAAGTAAATTCCCTCTCTTATTTCCAACCTTTGTGTATCTACTTCTTTGACAAGTATTAGGAGTGTAGGAAAGCCCTATAGTAAAGAGTGATTAATTCTCCCTAACGCATGCTTTAGCAGAACAATTTCCTTTCAGTGTTTTATACACAAAAACCTTCCTACACATAAACAAATGTAAAATCTCCACTGTAATGGCCCTTTAAAAAAAAAAAAAGGAGAAAAGAAAAAGGTGAAGGTGAGCATGAAAGTCTCGATATTTATGCATTTCCTGGTTAATTTATTGAACAATATACTACTCTCCTTAATACATTTTAGGGCAAAAGTTTTACAATGGGGTTTCCTGAATGGCCTAATTTACTTGCCAAAGGGAGTAAAAACGGGAGGTATATTTGTCTCCTTGAAAAGGTTATGAAACTATTTTGTAAAAACTTTCCCTTGGGGGCCTTCCAAAAACAACTGGGCCAATTCTGTGTCAAAACACAATGAACAAAACATATAAGACCAGACTTTTTGAACCAGCAGCTGGACTACCTGCGGCTCTCCTTAACAAGTGGGCCAATTCCACCTGGAAACAGAATGAACACAAGATATAAAAAGATCAAAATTGCTTGAACCAGCAGCTGTTCTATCCGCAGCAGTTAATCTTTCCTGGCAATCTGTTAGAGACACACATTCCTCAGGCTAACAGGACTAAGAACCTTTTTGCTGACTGCTGTGCCTCTGGGACATGCTCAGTTAACAGCTCTTTCCACAAATGCTGGGAATGTATCAGCTACACATTTAACCAATTTGGGGAAGAAGCACCTTTAATTTCAGTTTAGATGTAAAGAAGTGAATATTATGAGTTAGCTTCTCTAAAGGAATACAAAGCCATTAATTGTGTAAGTTCTAATTTCACCAATAAGATATTTGGACTAGTTTAGGGTGCACTAGTAACAGTCGTAAAATAAAACCTATGTTTTAGAATAGTACAACAATACAATGCAGTCCATCGCTTAATCTAAAAATTAAAGCCTGTATATAAAATGACACGTAAGTAAGCTTATTGTGTCAGCCATAGTTCTAAGTGATGTATAGATATTAGCTCATTTAATCAAGCATTTGAAGAGATAGGAACCATAAAGCCCAGGGACCTGAAGCACTAAGAAGTTCAGTAATTTATCCGTGACTTTACAATTCACACTTGGGAGGGCTGGGATTCAAGCACATGCTTTATGATACGACACCATGTTCTTGATAACGTGCAATGCTATAGGCAGATGAGCATTCATTGGAAACACCTCCTTCAATGAAATATAGACTGAAATGTGCATGTATGATATGAATTTTAAATTGTTTAATCCAGACCTTTACATATTAGCTACGGTTATGGAATTCATCTCTACGATTCTATTGTGCCAAATATAAAAAACTCTGTAACATGTTTAAAATATTAATAATATGGGACAATTATTTAACCATATTAATTACTATTTTCTAGTTTCAAGCTGTCCTTATGTGTACATAATATGTAAAAGTAATCTAGTGGTAGTATAAATTGTTCGTTTTGTGAAATATTATTTTTAATCAACTCATATGACCACAACATGAAGGTTATTTTTTTACCTTATGAGGACAAGCAATTTGCATGTGAAACCCAGATGTGAAATCCTGATTCAATTATACTTATAATCATGATTTTTAATGAAATATTAATATTATTTTGCCAGTTAAAAAAGATATATACAGATTTCATAGAAAGAACAATTCTGACAAAAATACTTCAACTTTGGACAGATTTTATAAATATTATATTTCTGTTTTGTATAAATGAGATAGTTACGAATAATCAGTGATATCAGCACAAATCCTAACACTTAGGCTACAAGAAAACATACTGTCTCCTGAGATTTTCCTCATTAGGTCACTTTCAGTGAGTGATAATTTTATCTGGTTGGGATCCATCTATTTCTGTAAAAACTAAAGATCTCAGACTCCACAGATAAAGACAGGTTTAAAGTCAAGCGTTGGCAGAGTCTATTTGTATAGTTTAGGACCTGGAACTATTATTCTTTAATTCTCGTTTGGATTATGGAAACGTAATAAAATTCATTTCACGTAATTATTATAAGTAATTAATACATAGTAAATGTAATAATACATAAGATACCTATATGCCAGGGACAAATACATACTCAGCCCACCAAAGAGATCTACCACCTCTGTTTGGCCAAGATCACCTTAGTTTTGCCAGGGAAATCTCTCAGTCTCAAACCAGGAAAGTTGGTCACCTTACACCACTCACACAAATACACCTTACATATATGTATCTTCATACATTTGAGAACACAATTAAAAATTTTAAAACTAGATAGATAGACAATTTAGCAATATGCAGTGCCTCAATTTTTCAAAATTTAACTTTCCTAGAATTTCAACAGACAATAATATCAAAGACAGGAGGGAAGCCTCTTTTTTAAGGCTCTCATAAAATGATTGTAAAAGTTAAAGACTCTCATAAAATGATTAAAATGAAAGATGTAATAATGCTAGGTGGACTTCATTCATACAGTCTAAATTATGAGCTGGTAGCTGAGAAGAATTTACAAACATGAACACACATAGTATCACTTATTGGAAGAATGAGTAGGGGAAAGATAAGGTGATTTGTCTTACCTCAAAGCAGGACAAGAGGAAATGCAAAAATTTGACAAGATGTAGCATTGTATTGATCATTTCTTTTAGTATTATTTCACAAGGATTTTATTCACTCAACAAGTATTTATTGAGTACCTATCGTATTATAAGAATATGATATTGAACAAGAGAGAGAATGCCCCTGTTCATTCTACATGAGAAGAACCAAAAAACTAAAGAACAAAAATAATACTGAGCAGTGTAAAGTACTGTAGAAAAAATAATGTAATTCAATAAAAAAAATGACTCAGAGGGCACTTAACACAGAATAGTCAGGGTTGGCCTCTCTGAAGCTGAGATCCGAATGATAAGTTACCTGCCATGTAAAAAGCCTGAGGGGCCTCCAAGTCCAGAGAACAGCAAGGCTAAAGGCCTTGAGGAAATAAAAGGTTTGGGCCTTGGAAGAGAAAAAAAGAAGGGACTACTGTGGTTGGAATGCATTGATAAAAAGTGATAGGAGTCTGTAGGAGTAGATAGTGATGAGACCATGTAGGCCATGAGACCATAAAAAGGTTGTAGTAAGAAGTTAGCAGAGGGTTTTCAGCAAAGAAGTAGCCTGATCGGATTTACATTTTGTATTATTTTCCTACTGGAACAAAATACTACAAACCAACGGCTTAAAACTACAGAAAATTATTCTCTCAGTTTTAGAGGCTAGGAGTTTGAATCAACGTGTTAGCCATGCAGGGGAAGCCTCCAAAGCCTTTAGGGGAGGACCCTTCTTTTCTTCTTTAAAGCATTTCTTTCCAGATAGCCCCAGGCATTTCTTCATTTGTGGCAGTGTAACTCTGATCTCTGCTTTGATCTTCTCTTGACATTCTCCCTGTGTGTTTTGCCTTCACAGGGCTATCAGTTTACAAGGACCCCAGTCATATTGGATTAGGGCAATATGACTCATCTCAATTACATCTGCAATGACCCTATTTCCAAATAAGGTCACATTCTGAGGTACTGTAGGTTAGGGCTTTAACATCATTTTGAGGATGACTGACCTATAACAACATGAGTAAGAGATCACTTAGTCCCTTTAAGGCAAAAGGAGTTTAAAGGGGCAAGGGTGAAAGGGAACCAGTTAGTGAGTGCAATAGCTAGGTAAAGATAACTTAGTGTCTTTTTCTAGGTTATTAATAGTGAAGCTTGAGAAAAGTTACTGTAAAGGGGAATGGACCATACTTGCTTAGGAATTAAATGGGAAAGATGAACAAAGAAAGACTTGATTATAAGTGGTGTTTTTAATCTTAACAACAGAAAAGATAAATGGTGATATTCACTGAAATGAGAAATATTAGAAAAAATAACAAAGAACAAATCTAGGGTGTAAAAGGCAGGGTGTGTTTGTGTGTGTGTGTGTGTGTGTGTGTGTGTGTGTGAATATGTGTCTGTTAAATGTGTTAAGCTTAATACACATATCAGATCTTCAAATGGGAGTATTTGAAATACCAGTCTGAAACTCAAAAGAGAGTCATATAAATGAGTGTTTCCATCACACCTTGATGGTATTTGTAACCACAGACTGGATGGGAAACCACAAGGAAGGCCAGAAATGAGCCCTAAGTCACTTCAACAATCTAAAAACAGAGCTTATACAGAAATTTTCTGAGACATCTCAGGAAAAATGGAGGTTTTTAGCAATAGAGCTGCTAAAAAGAGATAGAGATGAAATCTAAATACAATGGAGATTTGGGGTTTCTGTAAGAATGCTATTTGATAGTGGTGGTAGTGGTGATGTGATGTGTGTGTGTGTGTGTGTGTGTGTGTGTGTGTTGGGAGAGTTGTCTTGAAGATTCTTTTCAGTGTAAAGTTCAGTTCTATAGACACATAAATATACACTTGGTATTAAATGCTAGGTATAAACAAAATTCTGTGCAAGTGGCTATTTGTATGTATTGGTAATTGGGGTAGCTGAAGTTAAAGATCCTCTCCTCTAATCCATTCACTGTCTTTATTGGGAGATGGGGGCTTCTGGGGAAGGTCATATGACACAGCCTAATCTTGTAAATACACTCATAAATGTCCTTCCTGGTAGTAGTCTAATGATATTTACCAGGAGGAAGATGCTTATCTATGTAATACTCTTGCTTTTGGTAAATAAACTCAGAATCTATGGATTTATGCAAAATATCGCATAAACTGGTGTATAAAATGGAGAGATTTCATAAATTAAATGCTCTAGGATGTGTCAGGTAATATTTCACATGCTTCATTTAGATTCTCATCTGTTCAGGGCCAGAGAGTTCATACCTAATGTAGCAAAGGAAGGATCTGGGAAGACACCCTCAGTATGCCTGTCCTCCCTATATGTTCTCATTCTTCTGATAGCTTGCATATTTGAAATTATTAGTAATGCTTATTACTGGGTAAGATTTCTCATCCATATGTATCTGAGTCGACAAATTTGTCATTTTTGTTAGGTAATCTCCTAGCTCTTACAAGATCATCCCTTGGAGTTTTTCTTCATTGAGACTAAGAAACTGGAGCAGAAATGAAACCAGGAACCTGGAACTGTCACAGGGACCTCTAACCTTCACTGATAACTACTGCTGCATTGGATAAAAAAAAAAAAAACAAATTAATGAATTAAGATATTTGAGATCATGGCCCTTTATAGAAAAATTCACCTCATTTTCACACTATTCTCTATTATGTAAAAGTGCAGAAAATCTGTAATACATATTTGGAGAGTCCAAATAAAAATTATTAAAACTGTAAAACCGTAGGTGTTTAAGAAGTGAAACTTAAGCTATCAAGAAAATTTCAGCAACATATAAAATTCATTCCCTTAAGGTCCTAGGGAGATTTTATTGTGCCTGTATTGAAGACCAATGCTAAAAGAGAACACTCTTTATCAATTATATGGCCATTACTATCTAAATCACTTAATATGAAACTTGGTATTTTCCACCAAAACCCACAAATTACATAGGAATAAGTCTAACCTCTTTGGTTACTGAAACTTCTTTGGTTTCTGTACACTGAAAACCATAGAAAGCTTATGAAAGCAATTGAAGAAGACACAAAGATATGGAAAAACATTCCATGCTCATGGATTGGAAGAACAAATACTGTTAAAATATGTATACAACCCAAAGAAATCTACACATTCAATGCAATCTCTATCAAAATAATACCAGTATTCTTCACAGACGTAGAACAATTTTAAAATTTGTATGGAACCAGAAAAAAACCTGAATAGTCAAAGTAATGTTGAAAAAGAAAATCAAAGCTGAAGGTATTACAATTCCAGACTTCAAAGCTGTAATCATGATTACAAAGCTGTAATCATTAAGACAGTATGGTACTGGCACAAAAACAGACACATAGACCAATGGAACAGAATAGAGAACCCAGAATTAGACCCACAAGTGTATGGCCAACTAATCTTTGACAAAGTAGGAGAGAATATCCAATGTAAAAAAGGTAGTCTTTTCAGCAAATTGTATTAGGAAAACTGGATAGTGACATGCATAAGAACGAAACTGGACCACTTTTTTACACCGGACACAAAAATAAATTCAAAATAGGTGAAAGACCTAAATGCAATACAGGAAACCATCAAAACCCTAGAGGAGAAAACAGGCAACAACTTCTTTGACCTCAGCTACAGCAACATTTTAGTAGATATGTCTCCAGAGGCAAGGGAAACAAAACCAAAAACAAACTATTGGGGCATCATCAAGATAAAAACCTTCTGCACAGCAAAAGAAATAATCAATAAAACTAATAGGCAACCAACAGAATTGGAGAAGACATTCACAAATGACATATCAGATAAAGTGCTAACATCCAAAATCCATAAAAAGCTTATCAAAGTCAACACCCCCCCCCAAAAAAAAACAACAACAAATCAAGTGAATAAATGGACAAAAGACATGAACAGACACTTCTCCAAAGAAGACATCCAGATGGCTAACAGACACAGGGAAATATGCTCAACACCACTCATCATCACGGAAACACAAAGCAGAACCACAGTGAGATACCACCTCACACCTGTCAGAATTGCTAAAATTAACAACTCAGGAAAAAAACAGATGTTGGCGAGCATGTGGAGAAAGGGGAACTCTTTTGCACTGTTGGAGGGAATGTAAACTGGAGGGAGTGCAGCCACTCTGGAGAACATTATGAAGGTTCCTCAGAAAATTAAAAATAGAGCTACCCTATGACCCAGCAATTGCACTACTAGATATTTATCCAAAGGATATAAAAATGCTAATTTAAAAGGGCACATTCACCCTGATATTTATAGCAGCACTATCAACAACAGCCAAATCGCGGAAAGATCCCAAATGTCCATCAACTGATAAATGGATAAAGAAAAGGTGGTATGTACATATACAATGGAATATTACTTGGGGATCAAAATGAATGAAATCTTGCCATCTGCAACAACGTCGACGGACCTAGAATATGTTATGCTAAATTTAATAGATCAGTCAGAAAACGACAAATATATGGTTCCACTCATATGTGGAATTTAAGAAACAAAACAGATGAACGTGGGGGTAAGAAGGAAAAAGGACAAAAACATAAGAGACTTTTATTTATTTTTTTTTAATGTTTTTATTTTTGAGACAGAGAGAGACAGAGCATGAACAGGGGAGGGTCAGAGAGAGGGAGACACAGAATCTGAAACAGGCTCCAGGCTCTGAGCTGTCAGCACAGAGCCCGACGCGGGGCTCGAACTCACGGACCGCGAGATCGTGACCTGAGCCGAAGTCGGCAGCTTAACCGACTGAGCCACCCAGGCGCCCCATAAGAGACTTTTAAATACGAAGAGCAAACTGAGGGTTGCTGGAGGAGAGGGGAGGGGGATGGGCTAAATGGGCGATGGACATTAAGGAGGACACTTGTTGGGATGAGCACTGAGTTTATATGTAAGTGATGAATCACTAAATTCTAGTCCTGAAACCATTAATACACTATATGCTAACTAACTTGTATTAAAAAAAAATGGCATTTTCAAGTCACAAGTATTGGTTTAAACTAATGTGTTTGTTTCAAAATTCCTTCCCCTTTTTCTTTTCTTTAACTTTCCCTACCTCTCACTTTCCATTTCAACCACCCAGAGCTGTTTGGGGAAGATGGCCTCAGCAGAACACCAGAGAACAAAAGAGTCAAATATCACTTTTGGAATATGTAGAAAAAATTATTTTTGTTTTATCAATAATTCATATTATTTTAAGCATTCAGTCCATGTAATCATAGCAAAATAAATGGTCATGCCAGTATTTTTTTTTTCTTTCAAAATCACTCCAGACCTCACCCTCTGCTATTCTTTTCCCTGGGGTGAATAAGATTGGGGGTCTGTGTTCCTTCACTCATTGACATCTGCCGAGGTCTGATGTATGCTAATACGGCACAATTCTCAGCTTCTTCCTTCTTTGCTCTGCTAAGTTCCACAAAGGATAAGGTCCCATTGCAACTCTGCTAGCCAGGCCAAGCTGGTTATCACCCTCACGGCCTCTTATCACTTGTGAACACATCTGGGTGCTTGCTTCTGACCTGAAAAATTTATGTACTCTTTCCAAGGCCCTGGGCAAGCTGCTGTTCCTCCAGTCCATTCAACAGAAAAGGCCGTAGGGCTCCTTCTCAATGCCGCTACAATTATGAAAGCCAACTCTCTCCCACTATTACTACAATATGTTGGCAAAGCTACACTCTACTGGGCTTCTGTGAAAGAATTAGGACAGGAGTCCTCACAACACATTCATTCTCTAAAATATACACTCTAGGTCAAAGTCCCTTCTCTGAGTTTTCCAACACTGTTAGAGTTGACTGTTTTCTCTGATACCATTTCTAGCCCAGTCATGAAATCTTTACCAAGTCTAGGGTAGAAAACCTAACCCTTAAATTAGCAGATATTCTTCCAAAATCTGATGTTTATTTTTAAATAACCTTCACATTTGGAAAGCAGATCTACTTTGGGAGAGCAGAAAATCTTTTTTTTTTTTTTTTTTCAAATTATTATGATTTTAAGAAATGTTGAAACACTGGTTTAAAATTCAGAAAGTGATAATTCACTCCTTTGCTCTGTGTCCTGACGAGGCCACGTTTCTCATATAGCCCTAAATGGTTGAAATGGCATGTTGTGGGGGTGGGGGGGGGGGAGAATTACTGGAATGACTAATTACATTAGTTTAAGTCAAGCAATTTCCCTTGCTTCAGGGTCAATTCTGGGAAAAGTACAAGGGTGGTTAATTTTTGAGTCTCTTCAAATCCATGTATAAAAGCAAGTAAAGGAAATGGATAGCAAAAGATAAAACTCACAACTCTTAAAACCAAGTCAGGTGAAAAATTATTTTTATGAACTCAAAACTGCAAGTCACAGTACAAAATAACTGCATGGCATCAGCGTTTCCGCAGGAGAAAGCAAATGTTCACAACAAGAGATCTGATGGACCTGAGAAAGAAGAGCTCAAAGATAATCAGTAGGAACTCAATGAAAATCATGATGAGACAACTTTGGAACAGCAGACAAAATGGGGAGAGTTTTTGCCCAATCTAGAAGGGTTAGTGAGAGGGGTCCATGGTAACACCTGTAAGGGATCAGCGTAGCCATTCATAAACTTTTGAAACTGAGCATCCAGAACTTCTCTCCAGGATTAAGACCCTATTTTAAGGATAAAATGTGAAGAGTAGAATTAAAATTTAGGAGGAAAGTAATATTAGAAAGTGAAAATCCACAGAAAAATGGGGAAGGGGTGGTAAAGCCAGAAAATCTTAAAAATACAGGTCACCATGTTTTTGTTCACTACAAGAAAAACAAAAGATGAAGGTTTTTAGGAAAACAAAAATCAAATAAAATTAAACAATTGAAAGGACCAAGATTGTTCTGGATTGAATTGCATCCCCTCAAATTTCATATATTGAAATTCATAATCCCCTATATCTCAGAATGTCACCTTATGTGGAGACAGGTTTCTTTAGAGAAATCGCCAACTTAAAATGACATCATTTTAAAGTTGGGCACTTTTCCAGTATGACTGGTATCCTAATAAAAAGAAAAAAAATTGGAGATAGAAGCACACACAGGGGGAACGCCATGTGAAGAGTTAGAGTTATGGGACACCTGGGTGGTTCAGTCAGTTAAGTTCTGACTTCCTCTCAGGTCATGATCTCACAGTTCAAGCCCTGTGTGGGGCTCTGTGCTGACAGCTCAGAACTCAGAGCCTGCTTCAAATTCCATATCTCCCTCTCTCTCTCTGCCCCTCCCCTGCTCTCTCTGTCTCTGTCTCTGTCTCTCTCTCTCTCTCTCTCTCAAAAATAAAGAAACATTAAAAGTTAGAGTTTTGACAACACAAGTGGTAATATTTGCAATCCGATTCTAAGACTGTTGTGTGTATAAATTTAATGACAAATTAGGGGGATATTTTAAATCTCTCATCTATTATGTGTTCTTTGTAGCAAGAATTCTCAGAGTGGAAAAAGGAGATTTAGATTTAGTATAAAGGGTTAAATTTAGACACCTAAGCTTCATTTTAAACAGGAAGTATCAGTAAGAACAAGCCTGGCAAGAAGTGATAAGCTTTGAAGCCATGGGCATCCCTAGAGTTAAGATCATAGTTTGAAATTTTATTATCAGTGAAATGAGGACCCCTTGAAGAACTGCTGATTCCAGGTAAAGGAAATAAAATGTATAGGATAACTCTGGAATATGTTAGACATACAAAATATTGAGGAGGCTATCAAAGTCAAGTAGGGGCTTATCAGTCAACTAGGGTTGTCAAACAAAGAAGCAACAACAAACCAAAGGTACCAACTCAAAGTATCTTCAACTGACTTGCAAATAAAAGCCTCAAACAGAATAATGACTGTCATCACTTGAAACTCATTATGTTAATTTAAATTATGCATTGAAAATTATGTCAAAGAAAGAAAAGCTTAATTAGTTAACTTTGGAGGAATGAGTTCATTATTTTGAAAATGAGTAAATATGAGGAAATTACAACCATTCAATCTACTTTGCCTATATTAACTGTGGCACTGTATGACAAAATACTAAATTATGTACAGTGTCTCTTATAAAAAACATTTCACCTAATTAATAAGAAAGATGTGATTGAATTAGTATCACCATTTTTGTAACCATCCGATGAAATACTCGATATACTAGGCATTGAGTATCAATAACATCTCTAACACAATTACACATCATGCACCTTCTAATGTAAGAACATATCTCTATCTATAATCTTGACAAAGGGATCAGGCAAGATTCTGATCAAATCTCTGGATGCAGCTACTCATATGCAGTTAGCAAAACTCGGATTATTGGAACATCAACAGATAAATTATAAATAAATGAAAGCAGTGAAGGGGAACTCATAGATATAAAAAGAATTTAAAAATATGCCACAACTTTAAAAAAGTAGGCAAGACTATAGTGTCTAGGAATGTGCCTTAATTGATAAATCTATAAAGAAATTTAAGAAAGTTGTCACTATACAAGTCATGATTAAGGCTGCTTTGGGGGCAGGGAATGGAATTTGAAATTGGATGGCTCATATGAGGAGCTTCCAGGGTGGGTAGCAAAGTTATATTTCTTGACCTGGGTGTAAATAAATTATATAGCAACAACTATTTATTAAGTAATAACTTCTAATAACTCATTAAGTAATACATTTGTTCATGGTGATTTCTCTACCTATGAGTTTTATAATAAAAAAGGTAAAAGTGTGTATTACGCGACATGTACTTCATATTGAATATTTGCATTGTATACTCAACTTTACAAAATGTTATCACCCTTATTGCTATAATAGTAGATGGAAATTAGAAAGAAAGAAGACAGGCTAATAAAACAACATAGTCAAATATACCAAGGCTGAATGTAAAGCTGATTCTTCACATTAGGCATTAAAAACCCACTATATGACTGACAAGTAACATTTCTCTGATAATTTATGAGGGATGGAGAAAATCTTATTTTTCCTTAGCTATTTAAAGCTATTAAAAGTTATCCAGAGATGCCTGGATGGCCAGTCAGTTAAGCATCCAACTTCAGCTCAGATCATTATCTCCTGGTTTGTGGGTTCAAGCCCCGCATAGGGCTCTGTGCTGACAGCTTAGAGCCTGGAGCCTGCTTTGGATTCTGTGTCTCCCTCTCCCTCTGCCCCTCCCCTGCTCACACTCTGTGTGTGTGTCTCTCTCAAAAATAAACATTATTTTTTTTAAAAAACAGTTATCCAAAAATTCCTATTTAAAGCTATTGAGATATTATATATCTCTAGAGTCAATACTACTTTGGGAGGTAGGAGTAGAAACATGGAGCTTCCAGATAGTAGTCAAACTAAATATGTACATATCCCTATGCCATCCTACATGAATGACAAACACATCAGAGTACGCTTTCTCAAATCGGATGACATCTGCCTGTCTTCTTTTCTTACTAAGGTAACTAATGTATCTAACTCTCATACAATTCATTAGGATCTCAGGAAATGTTCTCTCTTGTCAACATCTGGATTCCTTGAATCTATAGCACACCCATTCTCTTTATACTTAGTGGTATCTGGAAAAAAAATTGCTCTAAACTTCTGTTCTTCAAGAGAAAAGAGAAAAGGGAGGACAAGTGAGGGAAACATGTATACCCATAACAGAACTGCTCCAACTAATGAATAAATAAGTGGGTATCTGAATAAATGAATATCATACTCAAGGAAAAGATGCTATTTATAATTTAATCATGTAATAAGCACTTATATATTAGAACTGGTCTAATCATTTCACTTTTATTATTTTATTTAATGTACATGACACCAGATGAGATAGACTCTGTTTCAATTTTTCTTCATTCAACATAAGCAATCAAAGCACTGAGAAGTTAAGTAGCCTTCACAAGGTTACCAATCATGTGAGATGAAACAGCCACATTCAAGGCCAAGTTATCTGGCTCTAGAGTTCACTTACCATTCTCCACACATCATACATTGGCTATGGAGTCAGGTATTCTCTCTGTAACTTTGTTCTTCCCACTATCCCTGAAAGTGTGTACCCTATCTATTGTATATTGTTATTGTGTTTGCTATTTTTTTTTTTAGCTTTACTATATTTCTCATTATTATAAAGGAGGAATGCTTTTCCCTACTCATATTCTTCCATTCTGTATGTAACTTCAGTAAATTTCATTTCTTTTTTCTCTCTGGCCTTTATAATTGGTCAATCTGGAAAAAAAAATAAGTGGGCTGTATTAAGCTTCGATGTGCCTATCCACGCAGGGCATGTGATTCCCACCACAGGCCTCCATGTCATAAATTATACAGGGCCAGATGGCTCCCTGTGTGGTGGTTCAGCCAGCTTTGATTTTGAGAGAAATATCTCTTAACATCCCCAAATGGGTTCAAGAGCAAAGAATATTGGGAGACAAAATTGACATTTTTGGGGAGCAAGTTCTTCATGAAGTGGTCTGTAGAATCTTTTTATCTGGACACCCATTAACTGTTTTGACATGAGCAAGAAGGTTTGAGCTTGGGAGTACTTAGTATTTTTACATTAGAAGCTTACCCCAGTTCGTGGCAGCTTTGCCCAAAGGTATTTTTTAAGAGAATGGACTGTAGTTGTAGGTACAAGCAGACTTTGAGTTTCCCCAAGCTTAAATAAAAACATAGGATGCAGCCAAAGGTTGAGGGCTTTGGTCTCAGCAGAGGTGGTAAAAAGATAGGTACACAAACGTGCAAGTTGACTTGCCAGGTTTCACAACTAAAAGTAAAGGATATTGGTTTAAATTTGGATTTCAGATAAGCGATGAATAATTTGTAAGTATATTAATGCACCAAATATTGGCAGCCCCAAAGTGCAGGCTACATAACTTCAGAGTCTTCAGCAAAGATAAAGGCTTTAGCAGGTGCAAGAGGACTTTAGGGCACCAGCTGCTATATCTTGAACATAAAATACTCACAGCAAATGTGAGCAGGTGGCAGCAGACTTGGGCAGATCCAGACGTCTTAGCAAACAGGTTACCCTGAGGCAAAGATGTAATTTTAATGTATAAGAGGGTTGCTTCATTTAGAGACCTTTGAGACATTATAAGATCGAACTCTGTTTGATGAATTAAACTGTAAGGAGTTGATCCATCCGCATTAGAGAGCCATTCCAGAGGATCACTGAAGATATAGCATCTCTAAGCTGGCTATTTCAAACTCTATTTGCAAACAGAGAACAGCAGAAGAGCTGACTAAATCTGGATGCCCACATCTTGAACACATGCTAAAGAAGTACCCGGTACCAAAATGAGTAAATTTAGCTCTGGAAGGATTAATTATATATGGCAAAAGACCCTTTAAGAGGAGGTAGGTTTCTCAGGCCAAAACAATTCTACAACAGTGAGTAGAAGCACTGCAGCATATGACCTAGGAATTAATGCTCTCTCATGGAAGAGGGAGATTTTTTTGTTTTTCTTTTAATGCTTAGAGTCTACACACAATTCATTATTGATAGGGTAGAGGAAGATAGTTAGAAATAAAGCATAAAAAAAACACTTGAAAATAAGTGCAGTCACTACAAATCTCTCAACTTTGTGAGAAGTCAGCAACTTCCCAAATGTCTCCATTTTTACTCTGAGAGAGTAGATTTGTGGATTGTACCACCTGATAATGTATAAGACCCAAATAAGTTTAAATTCACAGGTCATGAATTTCAGATAATTGACATAGGCCAAGTAGTATTCTAGTAAGATAAAAATAAAGGTTTTCTCCATCTTTCCTCCTTTATTTAAGTTTATACCATGATGTGAGTGTGTGTGTGTGTGTGTGTGTGTGTGTGTGTGTGTGTTAAATTTATAACTAGAGTTCTGGGTATATAATTGTAAATTATACCTGACATAATTAGCCTGGAGGCTTAGAATACATGTTTTTCTAATTTGTGCTCTAAATATGGGCTCAGTGCTGAGATCTTCTTATACATCTTATTAACTCATTAAATTCTTTTGTAGTACTAAGCAGTAAGCAGGGAGCCACAAAAGACCCCAAATAGCCAAAACTATCTTCAAAAAGAAAAACAAACAAACAAAAACAAACAAAAACAAACAAACAAACAAACAAAAAAGAAAACCAAAGCTGGATATACCACAATTCCAGATTTCAAGTTATACTACAAAGCTGTACTATAGTAATCAAAACAGTATAAAAGTAGACATATAGATCGATAGAACCAGATAGAAATCCCAGAAACAAACCCATGATTATATGGTCAATTAATCTTTGACAAAACAGGAAAGAATATGCAGGGGTAAAACTGTCTTTTCAATAAATGGTGTTGGAGAAACAGGACAGCTACAAGCAAAAAATGAAATTAGACCACTTACTTGCACCATACACAAAACTAAACTTAAAATGAATTAAAGACCTACATGTGAGATCTGAAACCATAAAAATCCTAGAAGAGAGCATAAGCAGTAATTTCTCTGACATTGGTCATAGCAACATTTTTCTGGATATGTCTCCTGAGGCAAGGGAAATAAAAGAAAAATAAACTATTGGGACTTCATCAAAATAAAAAGCTTCTGCAGAGTGAAGGGAACCATCAACAAAACTAAAAGACAACCTACTGAATAAGAGAAGATATTTGCAAATGATATATCCTATAAGTGGTTAGTATCCAAAATATGTAAAGAATTTATACAACTCAACACCCCAAAAGATAAACAAACCTTCCAAAAATGGGCAGAAGACATGAATATACATTTATCAAAAAAATACAGATAACAAACATACACATGAAAAGACTGAACATCACTCATCATAAGGGAAATTGAAGTCAAAACTACAATGATATATCACCTCACACCTGTCAGAACGGTTAAAGTGAAAAACATAAGAAACAAGTGTTGGTGAGGATGTAGACAAAAAGGAATTGCCATGCACTGTTGATGGGAATGCAAACTGGTATAGCCATTGCAGAAACAAGTATGGAGGTTCTTCAAAAAGTTAAAAAAAAATAACTACCCTATGATTCAGTAATGACACTATTGGATATTTACCCAAAGAATACAAATACAAAACACTAATTCAAAAGGATATATGCACCCCTACGTTTATTGCAGCTTTATTTACAATAGCCAAGTTATGCAAGTGACCCAATGTCTACAGATAGATGAATGGATAAAGAAGATGTGGTGTGTGTGTGTGTGTGTGTGTGTGTGTGTGTGTGTAGAGAGAGAGAGAGAGAGAGAGATCTATTTCTCTATATATGGAGATATCTCTATCTCTCTATACACACAATGGAATATTATTCAGCCATAAAAAGAACACATTTTTGCCATTTGCAACAACATGGATGGAGTTAGAGGGGATTATACTAAGTGAAATAAGTCAGTCAGAGAAAGACATATACCATAAGGTTTCACTCATATGTGGAATTTAACCATTTTTTCAAAGTTTATTTTTATTTATTTTGAGAGAGAGATCAAGAGCAAATGGGGGAGGGGCAGGGAGAGAGGGAGACAGGATCCTAAGCAGGCTCTGCACCATCATCGCAGAGCCCCACGTGGGGCTGGAACTCACAAACCATGAGATCATGACCCGAGCCAAAGTCAAGAGTCAGATGTTTAACCCACTGAGCTACCCAGGCACTACCATATGTGGGATTTAAGAAACAAAATAAAGGAAAAGAGAGAGAGAGAGAGAGAAACCAAGAAACAGACTCTTAACTATAGAGACAAAGGTTTGCCAGGAGGGGAGATGGGGAGGGGGAAATGGGTGAAATAGGTGATGGTGATTAAAGAGTACATTTATCATGATGAGTACTGAGCAATGCACCAAATTATTGAATCGCTATATTGCACAGCTGAAACTAACATACCGCTGTATGTTAACTATACTGTTATTAAAATAAAAATCATATTAAAATAAGAAGAAAACAAAGTAAAGCTAAAGAAAGATTTAATGTTAACTTAATACAACTTTTGAGACCCTAAACTACCACACTCATTTCAGTGAAAGACAGCTCATACTGTAGCTTCTAAAAATCCCAACCACACTCTGGCACTGAGAACCATCTTAGTGAGTTTGTCTGAAATAAGGAAAGTGGGGAGAATGAATTTTGGAAAAAAATTAACTTAATCATAGACTTTGGACTTTGGACTCAAGGGTAATAGAATTTGACTTTAAAATTATTTCAGACTTTGTTTCTGGATTTAATTTTTCAAAAGAGTTTAAGTCTTTAAGATATTTCTCTTTACAATTTGATAATAGAAAAAAAGGTTTTATTAAAATTTGGAGTATTTCAATGTGTGTCTGACATTTTATTATTAGGATGACTAGTATTTTAATATTAGAATTCCTTTATGATTTTATTTCATCTCATTACAGAATCTCTAATAGATTATATTGGACAATGTGAGCTGAACAAAATCTGTGATAGCACATAGAATGAAATTAACTTTTAGCCTTGCAAAAAAACAAACAGAAACAAAACAAAACAAAAAACCCTGAAAGAAACAATTAAAAGACCAATCTGACCCATTTTATAGATTTTTGAGGGTATAAACTTAATCCACTCTGTTGACCAATGGTCTAAGGAAGAAACCCAAAGGAATAGTCATTTTTAGGTTGAGAATGGCCTTGGGAGGTTAGAGCCCTATCATTCTGATAGGTGGTAACCTTAGCTATGCAGAAAAAAATAAAAAACAGTTGGAAATGACTCTTGCTTCACCTCTTCCCCACAGTTTCCTCTTAACCTTCCAGAGAAATGCCATGACTTGGAAATCGGGTTATAAGATGAATCAGTGCTTAGTATCCATTGTACAATTCTTCTAGTGTTTCTTCCTCTAGTGCAGAGACTGGAAGTAAAACATCACCTTCCTTAGGTACCTTTCTCTTCATTAATAATAAAGTTAACATTTTGCTCTTTCACTACTGATTCTTATTGTAATTCCCAATTGACCCACAACCTGAAAGAGATGAGTACTGTTTTCTGCACCTTCTCACAGCCCATTATATTAAAAGAAAGGAAGGAAAAAAAAAAAAAAAAAAGACTATGTGCTGACTGTAGAAAATTAGGAAAATATAGGAAAGCAAATTGTGTTCTTTTTATTTTGAGTTGCTTGACTTTTCCTTACAATGTGACAGATACCTTAAAATATCACAGACACTTACAATTTGACTGGCAAATATTATTAACTAGCAGTGAATTAAATTGCTAACCCCACTACTTCCATCCATCCATCCTTCACATCATCAAAAGTGATCTGTCTGAAATTTAAATTTAATTATTTTAGTCCTCTGCTTGAAATCCTCCATTTTGGGTATGATACAGTTGAAATTCCTTATTCAAATAAGGTTCTCATTTGTCTGGCCATTGTCTACTATCTCAACCTTACTCTGCCATTCCTCTTGAACTCCTTAAGGACATTCCCCACACAATGCAACAGCAATTTGCATATGATCATTTCCATGTCCTGCCAAGCACTCTGTAAAATCTCCCCATCATTTAGCACGTAAAATGCAAGCTCACTAAAATAGCCCTCAAGGTCATCCATGATCTGCCTCTGTCCCAGCTCTGCAACCCCATTTGCTGCCCTGATTGACTTCACACTTCATGCTCTAACAATGTGAAATTGGGTATAGAGTCCCCAGGGACACAATATAATTCCTAACCTCTGGGCCTTTGATCATACATGATTTTGTTTTCAAAATGTCATTCCTTTCTTTTTTAGCAGGAACTTTCCCAATTTTTTAGTCTCAATTCAGATGTCCCTCCCTCCCAAACTCTAAGTAAGAGAAGCTAGAAGGCTCCTACTGAATGCTGCCATATTATCCTGTGCAGACATTTGTGGTAACACGTGGCACATCATTTATAATTATCTGATTGTGTGAATTTCCCCCACTAGATTTAAGCTCCTTGAGGACAGTGACTTAATTAAATGATTAGTTCCCTAATGCCTAAAGAGAGAAGGAACTCAGTAATTATATATTAGATTGAACAGTGAATAAATGAAATAATACTTTCTATGGTTAGTAGTCAGAGAGAATTACAGGAAAGTCCTTAAATGTTTCTTCTAATGTTATAAACTGTTAGAGTGTACCTTGATTTTTAATGTTTATTTATTTTTGTGTGAGAGAGAGAGAGACAGAATGCAAGCAAGGGAGGGTCAGAGAGGGAGACACAGAATCAGAAGCAGGCTCCAGGCTCTGAACTGTCAGCACAGAAATCATGACCTGAACCGAAGTCAGATGCTTAACCGACTGAGCCACCCAAGTGCCCTGATGGAGCACTTTTGGATGACAATATCTTTCATATTTAACACATAACATCTTTTCCCAGCAATTCAACAGTTAGAAAAATGTCCTAAAAATATTATAATAATATGTTATCATATTATGTCATAATAATAACTATGTCATACCTCCAAGATATTCTATAGATATATCATATCTAAAAAGATAATTCTTTGCAATGATTGTAATGGTAAGTAAATTGTAAACAACTATGATGGTTAACTTTATGTGTCAACTTGGTTAAGCCATGGCACAATTTTTGGTCAAATGCTAGTCTAGGTGTTGCTGTGAAGGTGTTTGTTTTAGATGTGATTAATCTTTAAATCAGTAGACTTTAAGTAAGCAGATTACTCTCCATAATGTGGGTGGGTCTCATCCAATCAGTTGAAGGTCTTATAATACTGAAGTGTCTTGAGAAGGAAAGAATTCTACTCCAGACTGTCTTCATCCAAGACTGCAGCATCAACTCTATCTTGAGTCTCCAGCCTACAGTCTTGCCCCACAGATTTCAGACTCAACCAGCACCCACAACCACATGAGAAAATTCCTTAAAATAAATGAAGCATTCTCTCTTTCTAGACTGAGAGAGAGAGAGAGAAAGAGAGAGATGGAGATATAAACAGGTATACATATGGAAATATGTAGACATATACACACCCTATTCGTTTTGTCTCTCTGGAGAAATACAGCCATGTTTTTCAAACAAAGAAATGTTTGAGTAAACGATATACCTCCAAACCAAATCCCTCATACTAATATGCTGTCGGCAAAAAAATAATGAGGCAGGTCTTTATGCATTAAGATAGAAAGCGAGTCATGAAAAAATTTTTGATGCATAATACAATTCATATTTTAAAACTCCATTCATATGTGTGTCTTGATATATAAGTACAAAATTGATAAATAATAACAAAATCACTTTTTATTTTTTTTTAATTTTTTTTTTAACCTTTATTTATTTTTGAGACAGAGAGAGACAGAGCATGAATGGGGGAGTGTCAGAGAGAGGGAGATACAGAATCTGAAACAGGCTCCAGGCTCCGAGCTGTCAACACAGAGCCTGACGCGGGGCTCGAACTCACGGACCGCGAGATCATGACCTGAGCCGAAGTCGGACGCTTAACCGACTGAGCCACCCAGGCGCCCCACAAAATCACTTTTTAGAAGTGTAAAATATTTCATGCTTGTTCTCACATACCTCTTCTTCTGTAATTTTCTTTTATGGGCCTAACAGGCACCCCTCCTTCTCTTTTCATTTTTATTGATAACACACAACCATATTCCAGTAATTCCGGTCATGAGTCACCTGTTCTCAGAAGCCTTATCTGATTCACCATTCCCAAGTAGAGTTGTTTAGCATTTTCTCTGAGTTGCTATTAAACCCTGATTTATATCATATCCAAAATTATACATATATATACATACATATATAATATATATTGATAATATTATATATTATTATACATTATATATTATATATTTATAATATATAATATGCTAATATATATTTATAATTAATATAATTATATTATATATTATATATAATTATATAATATAATTTGTATAATTAATGTATATTGTATATGTATGCATATATATACATATATGATCTGTTTCTATCTTGGGATGATTTATTAGTTCAACAAAGACATTCCAAGTATGCATCAGGCACATCAGAATAGTTAAAAAATCACACATTTTGTTCTAGACAGTCCAGATAGAGTAGTTAACAAAAATCACAAAATCTGAGTCTCATACAGTTTATTTTCTAGTAAGAGGAGAGTGGCAATAGTAAAACAAATAAGAAAAAAAATTTAATTTTGCATTTCATGTCTTTGGTCTCTACAACGTACTCCTCCCTTTTTTTGCATTCATCTATATCCCAAGGCTCTCTTACTCATTTTTTCGTGTTTCCTGGATCATTGTCACACTCTTCCGCACTACTTAAACCATCATCATTCTTCCAGTACCCTAAAATTTGAGTTCTGAAACCTTCCTGCCTGTATCGCCTATCCTCCAAGGTCATGTCCTCTTCCTTTTTTGGCTACTCTTATTAATAACTGAAAGCCCTCCATAATCTTATTTTTGTACCTCTAAATACCTAACCACCACTTCCCATTTTTTGGTTAACCCACTTAGTTCCCATATTCTAACAAATCTTTGTCTCCACCAAAACCTAGGGCACACTGATTTTTATCAAATTTTATTGTCAATTAACTCTTCTTCCCTTATTTTCTTCCTTAATAGTTATAATTTTTTGCATGCACGAGCAACATCTTTGCTTCCCTCCCTCTTCTTGACATATGTGCTTGATTAAAACAAAGCCTGGTTAAATTCAACAGTAAATCTACTTCAGGCCAGAAACCCCAGAATTGAATATGTCTGAGGAAAATAAACAACAACAACAGCAACAACAAAAAAAAACACAAAAACAGTGTTGATTATGCTCAGTTTAATGTCATTATCATTCACCTCAAGCGTTCCTTAATATCGTTTGGAATAAACCCATTTTCCTATCTTCTTCTTCCACTTGACTCCTCCACACCTTCTCCTTTCTCTGTATTTCACCACCAGTATCATTCCCTTCCCATTATCAGCTCTGACCTTAGTTCAAATTTTACAAAGAACATATTGAGCCAAAGGAGATTCCTCAAAATCTCTCACCCAGGCATCCATACATATTCATGTGTCTATGACTATAGTTCATCTTCTACTCATATGGAGGGCCCATTTATGATCTTAGCTACTGCAACCACCCTACTTCTCCACCAGTTTTCATTCTCTTCTGCCGCAAGAACATTACAACAGAAATTCTCCCACATTCTGCATCTCCAATTGTCCCCTGACTGCTTGATTACTCCTGCCAGTATTCAAATGTGACATTTATCTTCTCACCCTAATAAGAAACCCTCTCTCAACCCCAAACTCAACCTCTACTACTAATCCATTGATTTTTTTATTGTAGCAAATGTCTCAAAAGAGATACCTGTACTCATTTTCTCCAGTTTCACTCTCCTCTCTTAAACTCATTCCAATTGGAGGTTTGCCCTCACCACTCCAACAAAACTACATTTAAAATGTGACCCATGTTATTTATGTTGCAAAATCCAAAGGTCAATTCTAATTATATTCGTCTTAGCAGTAGTGTCTGTTCCAGTTCCTCATTGTCTCTTCCTTTGTAAACTTCCTTCACTTAGTTTCTAGAAATTCAAAGTAACCTCAATTTCTTCTTATGAGCTGGTAAATTTTCTCATTTTCCTCTACTGGCTCCTCCCTTTTTTGTTACATCTAAACATTAGTATTTAACTATAGTATTTTATTTTATTATCTAGATATATTAGTATCTAGATATACTCCTAGTTTCTAAGCATATTCTCCAGATAATCCCATGTTCTAACTACTCTCTATCAAATTTATATCTCTATCATGTATCTCTCTTTACAACGTTATGGTTACATGACCAAGTATCTATTTGACACCTCCACATGGTTATCAAAGGGATGTCTTAATTTTCACATGTCAAACACTAAACTGCCTATAACAAGTGACCACCCTCTGCCAATAGTTAACATGGACTGAGAAGGCGAATGGACTATATTTACAATTGGAAATTGAAGCTGTGACCAAGGTGTATTATATGCTAAGAAAGAAAAATAAATAAATAAAATATCTACATACTCAAATTACTAGATTGGCTAGAGACTGGAATTAAGTCACCTCTATGATAATTTCAAATACAAGCACTGTGCCAACACTAGGCAAGTTCCCACTGGAGCAGCTCTTTGTAAATGCTGTTCAGTCCTTTCAGTAAGTAAGTTATAGATCCTGTGTTGTGTTTATGCAAACATAGCAGATGGTTATGCAAATGAAGTACATGTACTAAGTCTTAGTAGTAAATTTAATTAATTATGAACTTACGAGATGGAATAATTTCAAGATGCTTTCCATTTGAAGACAGTTTGAAAGGAAATTTCAAACATTCCGGTAAAATCAAAGTGGTTGTAGGCTAATGGGCATTATGAAGACTTAGCATAGTTTCTTAAGGCATTTTATTTATTATAGCTGTAATTAAGTTTAAAATGCTGACATATTTTCCTGAATCTAAACCATATTCAAATCCCAGAAGGCTGGGCAAATACATCAAACATTTTCACAGTGCAATAAGATTATTCCATAATTGTTTATCTCTAGAACTTGTTTATCAACATAAACAAGCCTCTCTAGAACATAGCCACTGAACACTGGAACAGGACTGAACTTGGTTCAAATTCCTTAAAGCATTCATCTACTGGAGGCATAGAAAATGAGAACAACTGATTAGTGCACTGAGATTTCCATAATGACAAAGAAAACTTTTAAATCCTTGTCTTTATTTTTATGCATTTGTTTTTCTGTTGTTTCTTTGAAGCAGAATGAAATTTCAAAGTCTACTAAATAAAGGATTCAGCACAGCTGAGTTCTGGTTTATCAATACCACTGTACTCATAGGAATCCCTTAGCCTCCTTGGATCTCAGTTTTTACACCTCTAAAACAAGGAAGAAAATTAGACAACTTATAGAGTATCATGCTTTAAAAATGTATTATTTACATGGCTGGTATCCTTTTCAACTATAAAATTAAATAAACTGATTGTTCTTATTACTTGCATGTTTTGATCTGCATTAACACCCAAGGAGACAATATGTCTTAACTTTCAAGAAACATCCGAGCTATAATATTAGATTATTATCATATTAAATGAGACAAAAATTTGTGACAGTTCAAAAAAATTAACAGCTAGCAAGTATTATAAACTAGAACAAATAGGATGATATACCACTCTAAAAGTTAAACAATGAATTTTCCATATTGAGTCATCAGGGTCACAATTTCTATCTATGCACTATAATCATAAAAGTTTTATTGAAGCTCTTTGAAAATAAAATATAAGCATTTTTTTTCATTTTTCAATTTAAGAAAAAGTACAAAATATATCTCTTTATGAGTATTAAATCTGCCATTTTTTAAAGTTCAGTGATATTAAACGTTGATGTGTACATTATTTTGCCTTTCCCTCCAGTATGTAGCAAAAAGGGAAGATGGTTATACTGCCTCGTTTGGGATTAGGAGACATGTACTTCTGTCTTGGCATCAAATTCAAGCCTTGGGTAAGGCTTTACCCAAATCGTTGGGTAAAATAAACAAGAAAGAAGAGATATTAAAGTAGAAGATCAATGAAGTGCTGTGAGGGGCGCATGGGTGGCTCAGTCAGTTAAGCAGTTAACTCTCGATTTCAGTTGAGGTCACGATCTCAGGGTTTATGATATCTAGCCCCACATCAGGCTCTGTGATGACAGCACAAGACCTGCTTGGGATTGTCTCTCTTCACCTCTCTCTCTACCCCTCCCCTGCGTGCTCCTTCTCCCAATAAATAAATAAATAAATAAATAAATAAATAAATAAGTAAATAAAAAATATTTTAAAATATTAAGTGTCGTGAGCTAAAATAATAATTAGAAGACAAAAAGAAAATGTAATAAGGAAAAGTCTGGAAATGGAGGTAATAAGCTCTAGATGTAACAAGAAAGAGATCATGACAGTGGGATCAATGGAAGGAGAAAGAAGGTAGGAACAAAAGAAAGTCAGACAAACGTGGTGAAAGAGGGAAATACCTTCTGACTCGGTCAAACATGATTTCTCTGACAGTTTATTATTTTTTCACATATTACAGTGTTACTATATATGGCTGTAAGTTCCTAAACATTATTTTATAAACGTCTAGATGGATCTGTTGGTCAATAGGTCTCCAAAACAAATAAAAAGTTCATCCTTGCAAATAATGTGTTTTTAGTTTTTAGCTTATTTTTGAAAGAAATTCTTAAGTGAACGAAATTTTTGCTCAAGGGCAGACGTTTATTACTCCTACTGGCATTACCTGGACATGTTAACAGAAATGGCAAGATTAATTGTAGATTAAGTTGTAATATTACTATAGAATGATATAAATTCACGACCAGTAGAGTAAGCCAAAACATGAACCATTTAAGATCTAACAGGAAACAAAAGTCATTTGCCTTGAGGCAAAAGAATGTGAGTGCACAAGATAACTATTAACTGCTTCTAAGCTCTTTTAAGGAGAAATGATATGGCTTTCAAAACTTTAGTTTCCGTATTTTGTAACTTTAGGGCCAGTGCATGAATGGTCTTTACAGTTTAGCCTTTGTCTTCCTATGACTGCAATATTTTCTATGGAGTCTAATAAAAACACATATTCAAAGAAATAAGACAATTGGTTTTATCATCTATGCCAGTCTCTAGACAAAGTTATTTTAAAATTATTATTGCTCTTTTCTTACAAACAAGTCTGTGATAAGAACAATGAAAATTCTTGATGATCATGTGAGAAAGCTTGCAGTTCTATTTCAGATATTGACAGTTTCTAAAAATACTATTTAAATATAAAATATATAGTGTATATTACATTTTGCATAAGATATGTAATTTTATGTTTTATTATAATTATTTTATTTTATATTGAATGAATAAATACATGTAAGGTACTTAGAAGTATGTGAAGCAAGTAGTAAGTCCTTGACGATTTATAGCTCCCGAGTATTGTACTTCCATTTCACGCTCAACACACCTAAGGGAGAATTCATGGCTTTCCCTCATATATCTAATTGCTTATTTTGTGAAATGCACCACATTGTTCCATTTCTCCAAATCAGAATCCCAAATTCATTTTCCACTTCTCATCCTTCCTGTTTATATCTAGTCAGGAAATAAAACTTTATCTTTACTTTGCATTTATTCATGTTGCCTTGGTACCTTTCCCTCTAACATTTAGAACATTTCCCTTGGGCTATCATGACTCCATTTTTCTATAACTTCTTACATGCTGTACAGTATTGTTATATTATTCTTTCCAAAATATTTTCTTCCCTACTGGCCTCCTTAAGAATTAAAAATAAATTCTTATTTAAGAATTTATAATGAGTTAAATGGATTCCAATCATTTCTTCCTGACATCACCAGTCAGTCCTCCATAATTAAATATAGATACTCTTATTTTGTCCTTTTCACACTCTCCCATCTAAGATTAACCATCCAGATATTCTGGAAATTTTGACAATACACAGTTATTCACAGGATGTCTTAGATTCACCAATTTGGTTATTACGTAGATTTGGACAAGGCAAAAATGTGGCACGTTCTAGATTGAAATCGCTCAAAGATGATTATAATCCTGAAATGTTCCAACATGCATGACATTATATTTTGCAAATTATATTGAAAATATCCTGTTTTTCCCAACCATAGTGTAAAAATCTAACATCTAAAAAAGCTAGGAAGTTTTCCTATTAAATTCTCTCACAATTAAAATTTAAAGTGAGAAAGATGAACCCTCAGGAAAGGTATAGTAAAATTCTTCTTCTCCTTTATTTCTTTCTGACAGACAGAAATGTGTTATTAGGAATTAGAATAGGAGGAAAGAAATAAGACTTTTCAGAGTCTATACCAAAAATTAAAAAATATATATATCACACTTTCAAGAAGTTATAATAATATAGCTAAATTGATATTGAAATTCAGTTTTTATTTTTACTTTTGATATAACCATAAAGTAAAAAAAAAAAAAAAAGGAAGAAAAAACAGTAAAAAAAAATGTTAAGAAAAGAGAACTGAAGTGTTTTTACACAGAGTTGGAGTTGTTTAGTCCTAGGTTGGAGCTACAATGGATCTCCAGCAAATAGTGTGATTCAGTATCAATGTGAATGCACCATGGAAATTCCTACCTGTGGGTATGCAAGCCCCTTCTCCTCAAAGCCTGCCTTAATGAGACCTCTTCTAAATGATCAAATTAAGGCATGATGTATTGTTTTTCTTAACTTTATTCCCAGTGAAAAAAATATAGCATTAGAATAACTCCCTGAATGATTAATATTTTAACGATAAAATGTTGCCCTGAGGTGTTATGGCTTTCATATACAATTTTGATTTATATTCTGATACATATAAAGTCTCCTGAGTGCTAATAATAAAAGACCTGTGGTATGATTAGCTTTAAAATGTCTATAATGCATATTATGAATACTTTGACATCTTATTTGCATTTAAAATGCATTAGTTTGTCAATTGTCAAGAAACATCTGAATGCTCTTAAAAACTAATTTTACATATGAATTTGTTTATGGAATTAATTATATAAAGGTATATCTGTGTTCTGTTAAAGATGCATTGTAAACTTAAAAAATTATGCTGGCTATAAAAGTGCAGAATATATACACTCACACACACAGACACACACACACATACACACACACACACACACTTTTTTCAAGCAGAGTCATTCAGTTCTTGCAAGTTTTGGTGTATGTAAATTTTATAGAAACATAGTCCATTGAATTTTAAATGTCCTTATTTCTAGAAATGATGTATGCTTTGTGCTACATATTTTGGTTACATTTTTATTTTTTAAAGAAGATCTAATTCAAGACTTTAATGTTAAGACTCAATTGACATATTTCTTAGCTTAGTTAAACGTAACTTCATCTTTCCATTTTCTTCATTTGAGGAGTATCTTATTTACCAACTTAAGAGTTAGATTTTACCGTTGTAGATATTTCCAATGTTTCCTTCTGTTTCTTCACACCTCCCCTAGAATAGTCTCAATTCTATTACTGTATTAGTTAGCTCACTAAAACACCACATGTGGGAAGCCTTAAACAACAGAAACTTATTTTTTAAAGTTTATTTCTAGTAGGACCTCTCTTCCTAGCTTGGAGATGGCCCCCTTCTTGCTGTGGCCTCACATGGTCTTTCCTGTGTGCACATGTGCTGAGAGAAAGATCTCAGGTGTCTCTTCGTCTCCTCAGAAATACATAGGTCCTTATAAGCCCGTTCCTTATAATCTAATTTGATCTTAATTACCTCATTAAAGTCTCTGTCTCCAAATACAGTTACGTTGTGGTTTGGTACTTCACCATACAAATTTCTGGGGACATAATTCAGTACAAAACAATCCCCAAGACTGATTTTTTTTTTAATTTTCATTACTCTTTGTCCTAAGGTTTCATAGAGCTTCAATCTAATGTTTTTGGATAAAAAGATGTCATATCAAACTATATAAGAAATAAGAAGTAATATTGTCCTAAATTTAATAAGTATCTGGAGTATCTCTGCTTCCAGGGGTAAAAGATAAAACTTATGAAGTCACTTTATGCTTTACAACTTCCAATAAATGTTATCAAATTTTTGATATCAACCTTTTCATAAAGGATTTATATAATACCATAAATGTTATGTTTCTTCCTCATCAAATTATATCGTGAAATTCTGAATGGACTCTGATACTATATTTTCTATTTCTCAAAGATAAATGCCCCAAACAAATCTATAGCGCACATAAAATATACTGACAAAAGAAAGAGAAGATATTTCTTCACAAATTTGTGTTTAGTAGTTCTCAGGATTCAAGAACTGAAAAAACTCATATTTTAACTTGTCATAGGAAGCACTTCAAATGCTTTGGGCAAAATGTGATGTATACACACATTGTTTGCCAAATACATGTGCATATACATACACATAAAAATAAAAGTATGACAACAAATTATATGACCTTGGAAAAGGTATTAAATTTGCTACCAAAAATTTCCTCACATTTACAAAAATTAATTTGTATCACATTTACATTTCTTTAAAAAAAACATTTATTTTAAAAGAGAGAGAGCACACATAGGGGTGGGGCAGAGAGAGAGGAAGAGAGAGAGAATACCAAGCAGGCTCTGCACTGACAGTCCCAAGTGGGGCTTGATCTCCAAACAGTAAGATCATGACTTCAGCTGAAATCAAGAGTCAGACACTTAACTCACTGAGCCACCCAGGGGCCCCAACATTTTGTTTTGTAAGTGATTTACTTGATGTTACTTTGGTCATCTTGCCATTTTTAAAGACTTGCAAATTAAACTCCTAATTAAGACTTTTCAGCTTTTATTTCTAATGCTTTTAAGGTATAGAATCTATGTCTCATCCAATTTTAATGGTTAATTCACAGTATTCCAGAGAATTCTTTAAAATATATGTATTATTCTGAGTTGAAAATGAGTAGCATCTTTCAAATATCCTTCTTCCAATATGAGGAATTTAACAAGCATCACTGTCTTCAAACCAATTCACTTGTCCTCCCACAAATATCTTGATACTCCTTTAAGTTTTTCATCTAAGAGATTTTGGTCTATTTATTATTGTTATTTAATCTAAACATTGATTAATTGTATTGTAAATATTAACCGCAAAACTTTTTTGACATTTAATATATGCAGACACATGTGTAAATATGTTATATCTATCTATCTATCTATCTATCTACCTATCATCTATCTAAATATCTATAATAGTTAGTCTTTGCAAGATTTCCAAGAGTTACATGTTTTTATTATTCTCATTTTTTAAATAAGGATACAAGTTCAGAACATTTAAGTAATATTCCCCAATGCTACCTAACTAAAAACAGTAAAACAGGCAATTAAATTATATCTGTCTGGCTCCAGAGCCACAGTGCACACTTCTTGAATCTTATCTCATATCCTTGCTGCCTACTTCTTCCCTTGAGTTGTTCTAGCAAATGCCTGTGTGTAAGAGTGGCCTGATGGCATTCAGCCACAGCTGTGCAGCCATTTCTTACTTTCTGATCCAAGGAGTCTCTGCCATTGATATCAAAAAGTCTATAGGAATTCATTCACACAATCTAATGAATGCACAAAGTAAGTGACACGATTGACAACAATGCCATAAAAAAAAATGGGAAGGAAGAATTGAGAAAACCGTTTTAGGGTACCTGCCCAACCTGTGAAGCATTGTCGTGTTTTTTTGCAGATGGACCCAGAGTGTTGAAAATATATATTTGAGGATGTAGGGCAAGCATTATTTTTTTAAAAATATATAGTTGATATGGTAAGAGAGGAGATAAAAAGAAATTATAAAAAGGATTAGTTAATACCAGGAAAGGCAGAAAGAGGGCGCTACAGAAACGAAGAATTTATGTAACATAGAAAATAGTTACAGAGAAACCTTAGAACAAGGAAAGTGATCAGAGATAATGAGAAGCATTACATAGTGATTAAAAAGGCTAGTACTCAAAGAAGACATAGCAATCCTAGCAACATTAAGCACCCAACAATAGAAAGTCCAAGTACAAGAGGAAAGCCAGGCCAAATTGAGAGGAGAAATAGATAAAGCCACGCTTTCAGAGTTCAATAGCTCTCTTTAGATAATGAACAAATAAAATGGGTAGAAAATGAATAGTATAAATGACCTGCACATGATTACAAATCGGCTTAATCTGCTTGAATTTATAGGACATGACATTCAAGAACAGCAGAATATACATTCTTCTAGTGCTCTTATCAAGATAGACTCTTCTCAGCCATAAAACATATCTTAATAAATTTACAACAACAGAAAATATATGAAGTATGTTCTCGAACCACAATGGAATGAAAATAGAAATTAATAACGAGAGAAGAATTCCAAGTAATTTATGTAGATAGTATAACCTCAAGGAGGTGGAGTATAATAACCCCACCCCCTTCAAAGAGTAATGTACATAAAGGAGGATTAAAGTAACTTTTTAATTTGTGATCCTGAAAAACATGCCCTCAGCCAGGTGATCAAGGTTAACATCAACTACAGTAAGTCATGTTGACAGTATGTAACCTTGATGTGATGTAATTAGAATGGCCCTTTGCCTCTTACTCTCTAAAACAGAAACCACAGTCTAATCATGCGAAAAATAAGCAAACCTTAATTGAGAAACATTCTACAAAATAGCTGGTCAGTAGTCCTCAAAAATGTCAAGAGTATTAAAAAAAATAAAACCTGAGAAACTAGCACAACCAAAAGGAACCTAAGAAGACATGACCACTAAATTTAATGTGATATTTTATTTTATTTTTTTAATTTTTTTTTCAACGTTTTTTATTTATTTTTGGGACAGAGAGAGACAGAGCATGAACGGGGGAGGGGCAGAGAGAGAGGGAGACACAGAATCGGAAACAGGCTCCAGGCTCCGAGCCATCAGCCCAGAGCCTGACGCGGGGCTCGAACTCACAGACCGCGAGATCGTGACCTGGCTGAAGTCGGACGCTTAACCGACTGCGCCACCCAGGTGCCCCTTAATGTGATATTTTAGATGACACTCTAAAACAGGAAGAAGACCTTACGTAGGAACTGAGGAAATCTAAGTAAAGTATGAATTGTAGATAATAATAACAGATCAATATCGATTTATTAATTATGAGAAATTGAGACTACTAAGACAAAATGTCAATAATAGGCAGAAATGGCTAGGGTAGTTATAGAAACTCTCTGCCCTATTGGCATCATTGTTTTGTAAATTTAAAACTCTTATAAAACAAAAAAGTTATTTTAAAAATGAGTCAATAAAACTTATATAATGGTATATACCAAGTTTACCTCATTTTTTTAAAAAAAGAATCATACCAGTCACATTAAGAACTATGGTGTCACCTACCAACAGAACGTACTCTTTAGAGTGTTCTTAGTAAGTTCAGGAGTTGATGTGTCTTCAGGTTTTTCACAACCACCTATGTAATGATGTTGGATTTTATGTTTATTATGCCAGTATATCAATAAGTTCTCTGTAAAGGACACACAGTCCATCAAGGAATTACAAACAGAAATATGTTTACTACAAGTTGTTAGGTGCTTACAGAATCATTGGAAAGGATAGAATAAGCTTCTGATATTTGAGTTTCAAGTCACATCACTGCAGCTGCACTCTGGTGCTCAGGTAAGTGCTGTTACCTTGGTTACCATCCCTTCCTCAACACAGCGCTGTCCTACCCATAGAGTTGATAACAAGGTAGTAGATTGGAGAGTTCACTGTGGATCAAACCCTCATGCCTATCAGAGCTTGCTTCTTACTCATGCCACTGCAAAAAACTGTGGTTCTCCTCACTCCTGTTTTCTAAATTAAACATAAGTAAAATCTGTTTCTTAGTCATAATTCACATATAGATCACTAGCATTAAATGTTGAGCAAAAGTTAATTTATCATCATTTTGTTTTAAATAAACTTTATCTTAGAGAAGTTCTGGATTCACAGCAAAACTGAGTGAAAATTAAAGTTTTAATATACCCACTGCCCCCACACATGCATCATCTTTCCTGCTATAAACATACAACACCAGAGTGGCACATTAGCTGCGATTGAGGAACCAACATTGACATATTATTATTACTCCCAAATCCATAGTTTACATTAGGGTTCACTCTTGATGTTGTACATTCTATGGGTTTTGCCGAATGTATAATATGTATCCACCATTATAATATCATAAAGAATAGTTTCACTGCTGTAAAAAATTCTCTGAGCTCAGACTACTCATCCCTTCCCTCTCCTGCTTTTAGATTTTTTAAATTCTTTAAAGAAATAAGAATTAACACCAATTCTTGTCAAACTCTTTGAAAAAAACTGAAGAGGAAGGAAAACTTCCGAACTAAGTTTTTTTGAGGCCAGCATTACCCTACACCAAAGCCAGAAATAGACGCAACAAGAAAATTATAGGCCAATATTCACAATGAACATATATGGAAATTCCTTATTAAAATACTAGCCAATTTAATTCAAGACCACATCAAAAGGATTATACATCATGATCAGATGGGATTGGTTTCTGGGATGCAAGAATGGCTTAATATACACAAATCAATCAATGTCACACACTACATTAACAGAATAAAGGAAAAATCATATGATAACAATTCTCAATAAATTAAGTATTGAAGGAATACACCTTAACATAATAAAGCCTATAAATGACAAGCCCATACCTCACATAATACTTAATGGTGAAAAGCTGAAAGTTTTCTTCTAAGATCAGGAAGAAAATAAAGATTTCCACTTTCACTGTTTCTATTCAACATAGTATTGGATGCCCTAGCAGTAGCATTTAAGCAAGAAAAAGACATAAAAGGTATCCAAGTGAGAAAGAAAGAAGTAAAATTATGTGTTTGCAAATGACATGATGTTATATATAAAAAATCCTAAGATTTCACTAAAACACTGCTAGAACTAATCAACAAATTCAGTAAAATTGCAGAATGCAAAATTAACATACAGAAATCAGATGTGTTTCTATACCTTAAACAAAACAAAACAAAACAAAAAAACCACTATCCAACAGAAAAATTGAGAAAGCAATCTCTATTACAACAACATTAAAAACAATAAAATACTTAGGAATATATTTAACTAAGGAGATCTGTACAATGAAAAGTATAAGACATTGATAAAAGAGAATGAATGATACATAAATAAATGGGAAGATATCCATGTTCTTGAATGGGAAGAATTAATATCTTGAAAATGTCCATATTACCCAAAGTGATCTACAGATTCAATGCAATCCTTGTTAAAATGCTGATGGAATTTTCCTCAGAAATATTAGGCGGGGGGCAGGGGGTGGGCACCAGGGTGGCTCAGTCAGTGGAGCGTCCGACTTCAGCTCTGGTCATGATTTCACAGTTTGGGAGTTTGAGCTCCACATTGGGTTTACTGCTGTCAGTGCAGAGCCCACTATGGCTCCTATGTCCCCCTCTCTCTGCCCTTGCCCCACTTGCATTCTCACTCTCTCTCTGTCTCTCACAAATAAATAAATATTAAAAAAAAAAACCTCTATTAACCTCTGTATGGAGCCACAAAAAACCCCAAATGGATGGAATCACCTGAGAAAGGAGCAAAACTGGAAGCATCTTAGTTCCTGATCTCAAGCTATAGTACAAAACTATATTAATTAAAACTGTATGATTTTATTTCTGGTATAAAAACAGGCACATAGACCAGCAGGTCAGAATGGACAGCTCAGATACATACCCAAACAAATCGTGGTCAACTAAGTTTTGACAGAAGATCAAAGAACATACAATGAAGAAAGAATAGTCTATTCATTAAATGGTGCTGGGAAAACTGGATCTCCACCAAGAAATGAAATTAGACCCCTATTTTACAACCACTCACAAAAATTAAATCTGAATGGATCAAAGAGGTAAGTTTAAGACCTGAAACCATAAAACTCCTAGAAGAAAACATAGGGAGAAAGATCTTTGACATTTGTCTTGGCAATGATTCAATGGATATGACACCAAAGCACAGGCAACAAAAGCCAAAATAAACAAGTGGGACTACATCAAACTAAAAGCTTTTGCATAGCAAAGGAAACAATCAATAAATTGAAATGGCAACCTATAAAATAGGAGGAAATATTTGCAAACCATATATCTGATAAGGGGTTAGTATCCAAAATATGTAAGAACTCATACAACTTGGGGCATCTGGGTGGTTCAGTCAGTTAAACATCCAACTCTTGATTTTGGCTTAAGTCATCATCTCATAGTTCATAAATTTGAGCCCTGTGTTGGCCTCTGCACTGACAGTGCAGAGCCTTCTTGGAATTCTCTCTTCCTCTCTCTCTGCCCCTACATTACTTGTGCTTTCTCTCTCTCTCAAAGTAAACAAATAAACTTTGAGAAAAAAAAAAAAAAAGAACTCATACAACCCAATAACAAAAGAATGCAGTTAAAATGGGTAAAGGAAATAATTATATTTTTCCAAAGACAATCAAAGGGCCAATAGATATTTGAAAAGGTGCTCAACATCACTAATTATCAGAGAAGTAAAAGCACAATGAGATATTACCTCATTATTGTTAGGATGGCTGCTATCAAAACAATGGGATATAGGGCACCTGGGTGGTGCAGTCAGTTTAGTGTCCAACTCTTGCTTTCATCACAGGTCTTGAGCTCACAGTTCATGAAATCGAGCCGCACATTGGGCTCTGTGCAGACAGCGTGGAGCTTACTTTGTATTATCTCTTTTTCTCTCTCTTCCCCTCCCCTGTTCATATTCTCTCTCTCTCTCTCTCTCCCTCCCTCCCTCCCTCCCTCTCCCTCTCTCTCAAAATAAATAAATAAACTTAAAAAAAGATATGAGATTAATGTTGGCAAGAATGTAAAGAAATGGGAACCCTTATACACTCTTTGGAAGAATGTAAATTGGTATAGCCATTTTAGAAAACAATACAGCAATTACTCAAAAATTAAAAATAGAACTACCATATGATCCAGCAACCCCGCTACTGGGTATACATCTGAAGGAAATGAAAGAAGCTATCTCAAAGAGATATCTGAACATCTGTGTTCAACACAGCATTATTCACAATAGCTAAGATATGGAAATAATGTAAATGTCCTTGACACATGAATGGATAGAGAAAATATGTTATTTTATAACACATTTATATATTTTATATATTTTACGTGTGTGTGTGTGTGTGTGTGTGTGTGTGTGTTTGTGTGTAATAGTAGCAGTAGTTGCCCCTTATCCATGTGGAATAACATTCGAAGACCCCTGGTGGGTGCCTGAAACGACAGTACCAAATCTTATGTGTTTTTTCCTATACATACATACATACCTATGATGAAGTTTAATTTCCTTGTATATGTCTTTTTTCTATACATCCATCCTTATGATGAAGTTGAATTTATAAATTAAGCATAGTAAGAGATTTATAACAATAACTAATAATAAAATTGAACAATTATAATAATATGCTCTAATAAAAATTATGTGAATGTGGTTTCTATGAGAGAGAAATATCTTATTGTACTGTATTCACCATTTATCTTTTTATGATGATGTGAGATCATAAAATGTCAACATAATGAGATGGCATGAGGTAAATGACAGGCATTCGAGTGTAGTGTTATGCTACCATTGACATTCTGACAGTATGTCAAGAGGATCTTCTGCTTCTGGATCCCAGTGACCTTGGATAATTGAAACTGTGGAAAGTAAAACTGTGGATAGGGTTTCCTTAGGGATTATTACCCAATGGAATATTATTCAGCCATAAAAAGAAGGAAGTCTTGCCATTTGCAACAATATGGATAAAACTGTAGAATTTTTTGCTAAGTGAAATAAGTCAGACAAAGAAAGACAAATACTGCGTGGTATCACTTACATGTGGAATATTTTTTTAAAAAGGCTGGTTTCATAGAAACAATAGAATGATGATTGTCAGGGTCTGGGGAGATGGGGAGGTATAGGTCAAAGGGTACAAATTTTCAGTTATAAGAATAAGTTCTGAGGATGTAATATATAGCATGGTGATGATGGTTAATAATACTGTACTGTATACTTGAAAGCCGCTGAGAGTAGATATTAAGCATTTTTACCACACACACGCACGCACACACACACACACACACACACACACACACAATGACTTAACTATGTGAGATGATGGATGTGTTAATTATCTTGATCTCTTTAATCTTTCCACAATGTATATGTATATTAAATCATCATGCTGTACATTTTAAACATATGCAATTATATTTGTTAACTCCTCAATAAAGTTGGGGGAGAGAGATTATAAGCATGTGGCCATCCAAATAAAAAACTGTCCCTTAAAGAAATTTTCTTATAATTAATATGATATAGTTACAATAACTTCATATTTACTTTATATTACTGCTTAACAAATTACTATAATTTTATCATCATAAAACAACACAAATCATTATCTCATAGTTTCTTTGGATCAAGACTCTGAGCACGGTTTAGCTGGGTCTTCTGCTCAGTGTTTCACAAGGGTGCAATGTCTACATTCTCACCTGGAGGCTTGCTGGGAACGAATCCACTTTGAGCTCTATTTTTACTGTTGGCAGAATTCATTCCCTTATAGTTGTGTGATTAATGATGCTGGCTTTTTGCTGGCTTTCAGCAGGAAGTTTCCTACGGTCCTAGAAGCTGTCTACAGTTCCTATGGCTGCCCACAGTTTCTTGCCATGTGGGTTTTCCCAGCATGGACGTTTATTTCAGCAAATCTACACAGAGAGTATAATTTGGGGTTTTATTTACATTTGCAAAAGCTCTTCATCTTTCCTATATTCTATGGTCTAGGAGCAAGTCACAAGTCCTGCCACAATCAGGGGGAAATGATTATACCAGGCATGAACACCAATGGGCAGGAATCATGGAGCCTACTCTAAGGTCTGCCCACTGTATCAAATGTTAATAATCACCGTGTTTTGTGTTGTTGGGATCATGAACTTTGGGGTGAACGGACTTGGGTTCAAATCCCAGGTCTGTTCATTGTTGGTTTTGTGAAGTTGATAGACCACTTCTGTAAATACCAGTTCTCTCATAAAATGTAGATAATAATAGGACCTAATTCATAAGGATGATTGCATAAGATGATGCAATTATGGCACTTGTTATCATACTTACCACTTAGAAATGTGAACTTTCTATGCTTATTAGTACAGGTGTACTTTGAGTGATTCTTTGTCCTTTCCCAAGGAAATGCAATCTTGACTCACAAATATTTTTTTTTAAAGTTTCTAGAATAAATAGATAGGTACTAGGTGTTTAAATTTATCTATTCTTACTAAAATCCTAGAGCCCAAATCTCTAAAAGGGAATTTGATTATACTAGATCTTTTTTTTTATTTTTTTTTTTATATATAGATCTTTAAATAAATGTTTTAAATGGAAACTGCACACATTTTTTGGGTACTTTTTCAGATTTCAGGTACTTTGAAATTAGTTCCTAAAGGAGATGTTTCCGTCTGTCAACCCACTTGTTTTCCTATTAAGTTCTCCAGGCACTGTTTGAGGTTTCTCTAATGTTTTGTCTTTTTTTCCCAATTGCATTTCCCTATTTCCACCTGGCTTCAGATCTCAACTTCTTATAGCAGCCACTTAAATATTTATAAAGCTTAAGCTATAAACTGTCTTTCAAAGCTACTATAAAATTGAAAAGCAAAACTGAAAATGTAGCGATAACAAGGGCGAATATGTTGACTTGATGAATTCTGGACAGCACAAAGAAATTTCAGAGAACTGTGGTTTTCTGACCCTGTCACCAAAGTATACCAGGCCTATTTCTTCTCAAATCTATTTTGAAAGTGAGACAGAAAAAAATAATAATAATGGTGGCAATTTTTAAAGCCACCCACACTATCTAATTGTCAACTCCATCTGGAATTTCTGAGTAGGCATCCCTTCCCTCCAATAGTCTAATTAAAGAGGCAAAAGAGATGAGGGAAACTGTCATTTGTTGAGAGTCAGCTCTGTGTGAACCACTTTCTTTAACTCTTCTAAATGCCTTCCTTTTATGCCTTCACTTTATGAAATGTGTAAGTTGTAGGGAAAGGGGAACTTATGAAATATGATCAATTTCACATGCTTGTAATTTTATAATTTTATTCAAAAAAAAAAAACAAACTCAGTATTTCATTACTGCCTGTCAAATCTACCCACAATTTAAAAAGTATTTTATTACAGACAAGGTGGACTTTGAGACACACGCACACACGCACATACACAAATATGTGTGTACATGCACATGTGCATGTACTCATTATACCTATAAGGAAATTCGGAAGATTTTGTCAAAAAATATACATAAATAAAAGAGGGGTGCCTGGGTGGCTCAGTCGGTTAAGGACTTGGGCTCAGGTCATGATCTCTCTTGGTCCATAAGTTCAAGCCCCACGTCGGGCTCTGTGCTGACAGTTCAGAGCCTGGAGCCTGCTTCAGATTCTGGGTCTCGCCCTCTCTCTGACCCTCCCCCACTCGTGCTCTGTCTCCTTCTCAAAAATGAATAAACGTTTAAAAAACTATATATATATATATATATATATTTTTTTTTTTTTAAAGAAAAGGGAGAAAAGATATTGACCATAATGTAGGAAGTCAAAGACAAAAATCTACAATAGGTACTTTGAGCAGCTGTTGAATATAAATAAGAAGTTTGAAATAAGTTTGTTCAGTTGGCTTGGGGAATCAGGACCAGTCCATAAGCTTTGCTCTTCTTGCCAAACCACGAGACTGCAGGGCTGCTTGTATCCAAATGGTACCATTGTAAATTGCACAGTGGCATCATCCCCTCATCAATCTGCATGTGCTTATATCCACCTTGACACTTGCAAGGTCAGTAATTAATTTGTTCAAAGATACCTTTGTCATAGTAGTGGTCTCCAATTTTTTTTTAATGTTGTCTTTCTGTATAGGGTTTAAATAAGCTTCCCTTCATTCCCAAAAGACTCTTTGGTGATTATTCCATTGATAATCAGTGATTTTTGAGTTATATTTGTGTTACTCAGGATGTGAGGACCACAGAAAAACACATGAATTTTTGTTCAAGATTTTTGCAGATTGATGTTCAAAGTTGAAAGAATATGATCATAATCCAGCTTTATCTCTTATAAATCCCAGCCTAAAAGCCCCACTCACTGTATTACCAAAGATCTCCATCTCCTGGAATATACTTCTACATTTTGCCTGTTCATAGTAATTATCAGGAATGTTCTCTGCCCATACCAAGATTGTGGACTCGTCAAAACCCATGCATTATTTAAAGACTATCTCAAATTAATATACAATTTTCTATGTAACTTGTTCTAGGTTTTCTTATTCCAGGTTCCCAGGAGACCCAATGTATTTTATCTGTTACAATCATCTTTTTGTGGGCTTATTTCCTGTTCTAGACTGTGAATTGTCTTAGAAGTAAAAGGTCAATTTTTAAGTATTTAATTGAGTGTTAATGAATAAATGTTTATAGAATGCTTTTAAAGAAAAATATATTATTCCCACCTATGCAGTCTATAAATAGAAATTTTCCCTAAGAATTCCTTGCCTATTATAATACTACTTTCTCCTCTCACAGAATTAGACTTAACAACCTAGTTAATGGACTTCAGCCATTGGTCCCAATGACTAAAATAAATGTAGCTAATATATTACACTTCCTAAGACTTCTCCATATCTCCCGGGTAACACTTCCAAAGAGTGTTTTTTTTTTTTCAGAATCAAATTTTTAACTCATATTATGTTTCAAGTTCTTTGAGAAGGCAGATTGTCAATCCACTCATTTTTCTTCCATAGTAAGTGTTATATTTCAGTGAGACAGACCAAGTTGAAATGTTTACAGAAAATTAACTGTACACCACCATCAACTCTTCTGTCTGATACCCTATACAAAAGTGTATAAGAATGGTGAATTTAGAAATTTGATTTCCTTGAATGTTCAAGCAAAAAAATAATTTTATTTTAGACATTAAAATTGTTTTACTTTTTAGATTTCATAATAGTATACAACTTGTGTACAGGGGATTTATTCATAGAATTTTAATTTTTATTAGCAGGAAATTCACAGGCTGTAGGACTTTGTATTCAAATTGGGCAATTTACTATTAAAATTATATTACTTAAATATATTTAGGATTTCATAAAATCTCATTCTAAAACTCTGATGGGTTGTGTTAACCCAGAAAATAACTTGAAAACTGAATTTTGATGTTAGGTAGAGTACCCTGGGTGTTATACACTTACATTTCAAAACCTTCTGGAAGTAAAATCTGCACAGTCCACAAGAAGTTCCAAGAATACCTAATAGGAGTAGTTTCAATAATAGGAAGAAGCTTAATGAAGGTGGGGGCAGAGCTGTCTTGACAAGACTGCTGATCTCCTTATTTTATCTCATTATTACTCTGACTGACCATAGCTTTGAAGTTTAATACCAGGGGCTTAAGGAGGGCTGGGAACACTGACCACATTCTTCATAACCATATTGAGCTACTGCCAACAGCAGAACACTCTCAGCCTTTCTTATGCATCAATTGCATAGAGTCTAATGATTGAAAGGACTCAGAAAACTTCTCAGAGTATACTCATTTGAGACTTGAATAACATAAAGAAATATGGTGGTTCAGGAGAAAGAAAACATAAGCAAGCATCAAGGAGCCTAAGAGACTTCCAGACACAACTCCTCAGGCATCCTGCTCAGACACATGAAATGTACTTCATCTTCAAATTATAACCCATGAAGATGTGTGCAAGAAATCTTGCTTTAAAGAAATCCAGAGAAGGTTTTTAGTGAGATTATTGTTATACTTCCCTAGTCATGTAACCAAGCTGTGTAACTGGTTTAACCAAAACACAAAACAATAGGACGAACATCAAAATATTAATGATTTGTTTCATCAAATGAGATTTAGATAGGTATTATTTTTTAAGTTAATTTTTTTTGATAGGGATTGCATTAAATGTGTAGATTGCTTTGAGTAGTATAGACATTGTAACAATGTTTGTTCTTCTAATCCATGAGCATGGAATATTTTTCCATATCTTTGTGTTCTCTTCAATTTCTTTCATAAGTGTTCTATAGTTTTCAGAGTACAGAGATTTTATTTCTTTAGTTAGGTTTATTCCTAAATACCTTATTGTTTTTGGTGCAGTTGTAATTGGTACTGATTCCTTTATTTCTTTTTCTGCTGCTTCATTATTGGTGTATAGAAATGTAAGATTTCTACACATTGATTTTACATTTTGTTACTTTATTGAATTCATGTGTTACTTCCAGCAATTTTTTGGTGGAGTCTTTTAGGTTTTCTATATAGAGTAGCATGTCATTTGCAAATAGTGAAAGTTTGACTTCTTTCTTGGCTATTTGCATGACCTTTATTTCTTTTTGTTGTCTGATTGCTGAGGCTGAGACTTCTATACCGTTTTAAATAGTATTGGTGAGAATGGATATCTTTGTCTTGTTCCTGACCATAGGGAAAAGGCTTTCAGTTTTTCCCCATCATGGATGATATTAACTGTGGGTCTTTTGTATATGGCCTTTATTATATTGAAGTATGTTCCATCTATCCCTACTTTGTTGAGGGTTTTTATCAAGAATGGATGGTGTATTTTGTCAAATGATTTTTCTGAATTGATTGAGAGAATCGCATTGTTCTTATCCTTTCTTTTATCAATGTGATATATCACAGTGATTGATTTGTGAATATTGAACCAGCCCTGCAGCCCAGTAATAATCCCATTTGATTATGGTGAAGAATTCTTTTAAATCTTGAATTTGATTTGCTAGTATCTTGGTGAAAATATTTGCATACAGGTTCATCAGGGATATTGACTGGTAATTCTTCTTGGTGAGGTCTTTGTCTGGTTTTGGAATCAAGAAATGCTGGCTACAGAGAATGAGTTTGGAAACTCTCCTTCCATTTTTCTACTATTTGGAAAAGTTTGAGAAGAATAGGTATTCACTGTTTTTTAAGTGTCTGTTAGAATTCTCCTGGACAGTCATCTGGCTCAGGACTCTTATTTGTTTGGAGATTTTTGATTACTGATTCCACTTCTTTGCTCATCTGTTCAAATTTTCTATTTCTGCCTGTTTCAGTTTTGGTAGTTTGTGAGTTTCTAAGAATTTGTCCATTTCTTCCAGACTGCCCAGTTTGTTGGCATATAATTTTTCATGATGTTCTCATAATTATTTGTATTTCTGGGATGTTGGTTGTGATCTTTCCTCTTTAATTCATGATTTTATCTATTTGGGTCCTTTCTCTGTTTTGATAAGTCTGGCTAGGGGTTTATCAATTTTGTGAATTCTTGCAAAGAATCAGCTCTTAGTTTCATTAATCTCTTCTGTTTTTGTTGCTGTTGTTTTTGTTTCTATATCATTTATTTCTGCTCTAATCTTTATTATTTCCTTTCTTCTGCTGGCTTTAGACTTAATTTTGTTCCTTTTCTAACTCCTTTAGGCAGAAACATAGGTTGTGCATTCTGCACAGTGAAGGAAACAATCAACAGAATTAAAAGGCAGCCTATGGAATGGTAGAAGATATTTACAGATGAAATATCTGAAAAAGGGTTAGTATCCAAAATCTATAAAGAACTTATCAAACTCAACACTCAAAAAACAACAGCCCAGTTAACAAATGGGAAGAAGACATGAATTAACACTTTTCCAAAGAAGATATCCAGATGGCTAACAGACACATGGAAAGATGTTCAACATCACTCATCATCAGGAAAATACAAATCAAAATCATGGTCATATACCACCTCACACCTATCAGAATGGCTAAAATTAACAACACAATAAACAACAGGTGTTGGTGAGGATATGGAGGAAAGGGAACTCTCTTGCGCGCGTGCGCACACACACACACACACACACACACACACACACACACACGAATGTTATTTAACCATCCAAAAGCACGAATCTTTCCATTTGCAATGACGTGGATGGAGTTAGAATATATTGTGCTGAGTGAAATAAGTCAATCAGAGAAAGACAAATACCGTATGATTTTATTCATATTTGGAATTTAAGAAAATAAAACAGATGAACATATTGAAAGGGGCGGAAAAGGGAAAAGAGGGAAAGAAACCACAAGAAACTCTTAACAATAGAAAACATTTTGAGGGTTGATGGAGGGAGTTGGGTGGGAGATGGGCTAGGTGGGTGATGGGTATGAAGGAGGGTACTTGTTGTGATAAGCATTGGTGTTGTATGTAAGTGATGAATCACTGAATTATACTGAAACCACTATTACACTGTACATTGACTAAATTTTAAATAAAATATAAACAAACAAAAAATAAACAAATTTCAGTTTAACAGAATGAATAAACATGTTTGAAATGATACAACTATTTTACTTCCTCCTATCACCGAAATTTGAACTATATGAAAAGTATTAATAGATTTATTAAATAGCATACTTAGTTGGTTATTAACCAAATCTAGTCCCTGCCCTGGCTAGTTTCCATTGGAAGACAGCTTATGGGAATTTTAGTCTTTAACCTATCAACATATTTGGTCATCTGTAGCAGTACTGTATTAGTTTTGTTAAAACCAATCAAAGCAATCTCACTGATTATACCATTATTACATCAAAGGGCAGTTGAGTTATTATTTAGATTAACATCATTAAAAAATAAATCAGCTACAACTACAATATTTTAGACCAAAAATTTTCTTGGCCTTCCGAACAAAAGTGGCCTCATCCCATATACCAAATGTCATGGATTGGAATATCGATGGAAATACCTGGTTTATTTTGGATTCCATGTCTCTCAAGCATCAGCCTTGTTTCATATTGCAAGAGTGTAATGACCAGCATCCTGCCCCCGGCCATATAATTCTAATAAAGTTTAATAGGTTTTAAATTTTGACTACCTGCATTGTTGAGTGCAGCTACTTTTCACTTACACATGGACCTTTGTAACTTAGACAGCAACTATGCAAATCACATTCTTTGTTTTTAAATCCCCATAAGGTAGGGGCCTGTAGTCTCTATAAGTTTATTTCTTATGCTTCTGCTGCCAAGGTCCTGGACCACTGATCTTGAGTTAGCTCTACTTCCATCTGGATCATACTTCATGGCCCTTCTTGGGTGAGGATGCATGCTCTTGCCAATCTTCATTTTTTATTCTCTAATATCGCACCTAACTATCAGTGAAGTGTTTTTTTTTGTTGTGTATTGTTTTTGTGTTTTGGGTTTTTTTTGTGTGTTTTTTAATTTTTTTCAATTTAAATACAAATTAGTATATCGTGCAACAATGATGTCAGGAGTAGATTCCTTAATGCCCCTTATGCATTTAGCCCATCCCCCCTCCCACAACCCCTCCAGTAACTGTCTGTTTGCTCTCTACATTTAAGAGTCTCTTATGTTTGGTCCCCCTCCCTGTTTTTATATTATTTTTGCTTCCCTTCCCTTATGTTCATCTGTTCTGTTTCTTAAAGTCCTCATATGAGTGAAGTCATATGATTTTTGTCTTTCTCTGACTAATTTTGCTTAGCATAATACCCTCCAGTTCTATCCACATAGTTGCAAATAGCAAGATTTCATTCTTTTTGATTGGCGAGTAATACACCATTGTATATATATACCACATCTTCTTTAGCCATTCATCATCCATTGATGGATATTTGGGCTCTTTCCATACTTTGGCTATTGTTGATAGTGCTGCTATAAACATTGGGGTGCATGTGTCCCTTCGAAACAGCACACCTTTATCCCATACATAAATGCCTAGTAGTGCAACTGCTGGATAGTAGGGTAGCTCTATTTTTAGTTTTTTGAGGAACCTCCATACTGTTTTCCAGAGTGGCTGCACCAGCTTGCATTCCCACCAACAATGCAAAAGAGATCCTCTTTCTCCGCATCCTCACCAACATCTGTTGTTGCCTGAGTTGTTAATGTTAGTCATTCTGACAGGTGTGAGGTGGTATCTCATTGTGGTTTTGATTTGTATTTCTCCAGATGATGAGTGATGTTGGGTATTTTTTCATGTGTCAGTTGGCCATCTGGATGTCTTCTTTGGAGAAGTGTCTATTCATGTCTTTTGCCCATTTCTTCACTGGATTATTTGCTTTTGGGTGTTGAGTTTGAGAAGTTCTTTATAGATTTTGGATACTAACCCTTTATCTGATATGTTGTTTGCAAATATTTTCTCCCATTCTGTCTGTTGCCTTTTAGTTTTGCTGATTGTTTACTTCGTGGTGCAGAAGCTTTTTAATTTGATGAGGTCCCAATAGTTCATTTTTGGTTTTGTTTCCCTTGCCTTCAGAGACACGTTGAGTAAGAAGTTGCTGTGGCTAAGATCAAAGAGGTTTTTGCCTGTTTTCTCCTCGAGGATTTTGATGGCTTCCTGTCTTGCATTCAGGTTTTTCACCCACTTTGAGTTTATTTTTGTGTATGGTGTAAGAAAGTGGTCCAAATTCATGTTTCTGCATGTCGCTGTCCAGTTTTCCCAGCACCACTTGCTGAAGAGACTCTCTTTATTCTACTGGATATTCTTTCCTGCTTTGTCAAAGATTAGTTGGCCATACGTTTGTGGGTCCATTTCTTGGTTCTCTATTCTGTTCCATTGATCTGAGTGTCTGTTTTGTGTTTTGTGTGTTATTTAACCTTTTCTACTGAAGTTTTCTATGTATATGGACCATGTCACTTTCCTTCCTTCTCCTCTAAGAGGCCAACATAGGTAGATAGACTTTTTATTTTATTTTATTTTATTATGTCTCTCTTGAAAGGCAAAGTTAACTTTTCTGGGAACTCTAGACCTGTGCCAATTTAGCCTTGTTTCTTTTGGAACATTTCACCAATGGTGGTTTATGCGCTAAACATAATGAGAGCTTATTTCTTGAGTATAGTACAAGTTTCTATTTATACACACATATATGTTTATAGACCTAAAATTTTGAGTTCCCTAAGATGGTGAAGTGTACCAATTATGCAGAGTTGAATAATTGAACAAAATCATTAGACCCCTTAGCCCATACTCACTTAAGGGTGTCACAAATGCAAAGTGCATGCCACAGTTACAGAAAGAAGTCACAGGTAAACATTGGGAGCCAAAAAAGCCCTCATTATGCAGCTTCTCAGTATGCATTCTCAATTGTAAAGATGAATTTCATCTTTTGATTATGGACTATGAAAAACATATTATAAATCTCAGTTCATGGGGTTCTGAGAAAAAGTCTTTAGTCACATATTTTAATAGCACTGGTCATTACAGTCAAGCTAGGCTGTGTAACTAGTTAAGTAAGGTGAACTATTAATCTATACATCTTTAAGCAATAGAAAAAAATATAGTCCTAGTTGGCTCCAATGAAGTTTTGAACTTTCTATAGAACATCATAAATCACTAGCTAACTTGTCTTATCTAAATCTTGGCTAAGGACAGGTACCACATGTCCAGGCAAAAAACCATCAAGCTTTAAGATAACTGTCTCAAACGCCTGCCTCTTTACTCCCTCCTCCATATGAAGGTGAATTCTTACTCAGGAACCAGTACTGCTCATCTCTACCAGGCAAGTTTTCCTTATTAAGTGCTAGTTGCCAGCAGGAAGCCCGTGTTTTGTTCTGAATTTCAATACTCTAAAACGTAAGAGCTCAGGTTCCAACATGGGAAGACAACATGGGTAGGTCTAACACTGAAATTCAGTGTTAAAACATTATTGGAGTACATCTAATTTATATTATCTAGTATCAGCTTAATTGCTAATGAAGATTTTATTTTTATTTTTATCTGCCATACCATTTTTTTTTTCTTAGTGGAGTTTGAACCTAAGTGCAAAAAACAGAAATACTACCCCATGAGTTTCTCAAGCCCTATCAGAATGAGGAGTTGTTTTTTTTTTTTTATATTAATTAAAGTTACTTCTAATCAGCTGCCTCTGAAAAATTACTTTTTTTTTGCCTTTTATAGGCTTACCTGTATGCTTCTAATTGTTTTAATACTACAGTTTCCTTGTGTGCAGTGATTATTGCTCTCTTATTCTTGTTGTGCCTTCCCCTTGGAAGAAAAAAAAATAAACCTATTAAGTTGAAAGACTACTCTGCCTTCTTAAAGAAATATTATGGGTTTTGAATATTTTTTATGGTCAGCAAACCTGTTGGAATTCACAATATTTGACAGTTAAACAGACCACCAGCACAAACTTTAAAAATTACGTTATTATAAAAATGTTGCTCAGATTTTTTTGTAATTGTTGGTTTGAATAAAAGCTACAGCCAATGGGCAAAGAATTAAAGCCAGCTTAAACACGTATTTATACATAACACCTTAACATTTGCAGAACAGAATATAATTTCACAGGTTTTCCAGTACATTTTCAAGCTCTAGCCTCATCAACTTGAAGATACTTGCATATATAATTCAAAACTAGGCATATTTTTTGCCAATCTTCAGGATCCAATAGCATTATTAGCTTCAATATTTGACCTAGCTAGGTTGTATTTATTATCTACATCTTCTATAATTCTTTCACAGGGAAAAACTCATTAATAATAGGTTAACAAAATAAATATACAGCTAAAACTTGATTTTTGCTGTGTAGTAACCCAATTTAATTATTGGAATGAACCCATCAAGTGTATCGTGAAAATGAATAGCTCCTTTGACTATAATATAAATGGAGTAGCATGCCATTTCCAGCTCTTATGAACTAATGAGGCATCTCATGGAACTCTTCCAGTCACAAAAGACCTGTGAAGACAGTCAAGATCTGTGTGATCATTGTTTGACAAGGCAGAAGCTTAAGGGGTTTGTTCTTTCTTATCAACTATACTTTAAACTTTACACCTGCTTAGTTTTTCTACTCTCAGCTGCGTGTTCTCTCTTCTGTAAATCTCCTTATGCATTTCCTTGGGAAGTAAATACACGAGACCTAAGGGGTGATTCTCAGCACTTGTATCTACATGACCCTACTTTCCCTGGGCTTACTCTAAATTCTTGATCTCACAGAGTTCCAAGCTTCTTATTTTTTCCAACAGATGTACCCAACACCAAGACTTTTGCTTATGAGACAAACTGCAAATTGCTGTAAGCCTGTATTTTAAGAAATTAAGGACAAATTTTAAAGTCTGAAATTAACTGTTATTTTCAAGTGTCACTAATTTTATGTTAAAAGCTGAGGGAAATTATTTATAAAATAAATGACAAAGTATGTGTAGAACTTCTCAAATGTGTGCTGTCCTTTAATGCTTGTATTCCAATAATGCGTAACATTCAAATAGCTTTACAAAATACAACTTTCAGAAAGGGAAATCAGTGAACAGAGTTTCTCCCCTTAATCTCTGCTTCCTTTCCTACCATGAAAATCTAGGAAATTACAAAGAGTCTCAAAGGTCCTTTCTTCCTGCCTTTGATTTTGACTTGCTCTAAGATAAAGCAGTGGAGTTGAACTAAAGTAGCAGAGTTTCTGCTCTCTATCCCCCCCTGCCATAGGATACCCTCTGGATCCCTCTTAGATTTTCAGAGTCAGAATTTCTTCTCTATAAAAAGATGGCATAACTGGATGTCATATATGAAAAAAAATCTCACTTAGAAGGATGTTTTTGAAATTCATTTCAGTTTGTTCTCAATAATGTTTTAGAGGCAGCTGGGTGGCTCAGTTAGGTTAAGCGTCAGATTCTTGATTTTGGCTCAAGTCATGATCTCATGGTTTTGTAGGCTCAAACCCCATGACAGGTTCTGCACTGGCAGCATGGAGTCTGCTTGGGATGCTCCCTCCCTCTCTTGTTTGCCCCTTCCCCACTAGCACTGTCTCTGTCTCTCTCAAATAAATAAATGAAACTTAAAAAAATACACTTTAGCATCTTAGAGGCTCTGAGAACTCGTGTAGCAAAGAAAGCTGCCTAGTTAAAAAATAATAATAATGTTTCATTTACCACATGCTCCGTTCTTCAGAAAGCATCCCAATGCCCTGTCCCCTTTATAGCAAAGCATCCTAAAACTATGTTCTATGGTTGCTGTTTCTCATTTCTCACATCATTTTCCCTATGCACATATTGCAGTTAATCTGTATCCCTGTCTCATGCAGCTGAAACTGTTCTTGTCGAGAACAACTACAACATCCACACTGCAACCCAATGTCATTTTTATGTATCACTTAGGGTTGCAACAGGAAACAGATGACATAGTAAAATTAATACAATTCAAGGAAGGCTAAACATGGGGTTTATGTGTAAACTATAGGAAAACCCTAGAGAAACCACAGACATAAAATAGCTCCCAAGGTCGATTAGCAATGGAGCTGTTATTGACCATAATCCCAGAATGAGGAAGGGAGGATGCATTTAGTAATCATGAAGGAAAGAATTATGGAGACGTGTGTACCTAGAGAAAAGTTGTATCTCCCAGTTGAGGAACAGAGCCAGCCTACGACAAGTCTTCAAGAAATGAGGTAGGGAGTGAACACCTTGACTTTACTCACTGCTGTCCATTAGATCTCATACTGGAGATCCCAGTTAGCAGAGTTGACAAAAGTCAGAGCTCAAAGAAGCTCCTGATTAGTCCACACATCTTAGCCTCCTGGGATAGAATACAGACAAGAGAAGGATAGAGAGTAGATCTGGAAGGGTAAACAGAAAATATCCTTGATACATCCTCTCATCTTACTGTACCACTCAGGAACATTTTGCACAATTGACCCCTCCCCACTTACTGAAATGCTGTCTTCACCTGTCCTCCATGCTAACACATCCTCCTAGGTTTCTTCTTTGGTCACTAACCACTCTTCTTCTCCATTTCCTTCTCTACTCAAACTAAATGTTGTAGTATTACAGAGATTGATTTTAAGCCTTCCCTTTCCATATGACCTTGTTATATGATAGCTATAAATGTTAAAATTACTGGTGACTCTCAATGTATGGCCTCAACTTAGAACTCTTCATTAAGATTCAAATATGCTAACCCAGCTTCTTGGCATCTTTACTGGATGGATGTCTAAGAAGGAACCTCAAATTTAACATAAAAAATAGAATAAGTCTCCCTCTTCTCCATTCCCTGCCCAAATTGTGTTCATTTCCCCCCTAATCTTATTCATCTCTGTAAACAGAGTCACCATCTATCTACTTGTTCACACTAACACTGTAGAATTCTCATATAGCTTTGAGGATTTTATCCAAAGACATTATTTTGAGTATAGATTACTAACTAACAAACTACCTTAAAATTTAGTGGCCCAAAACTATACTTTTCATTCTTTTTATCTTTCCCAGTTGTGTGGAGTCACTGGGATGTACTGGGAAGTTGCTCCACTAGTTTCACTCAGAGTATCTCAGGCAGTTACCATCAAAGGGGAGCTGCTGCTGGAGTATCTCAGTCTCCACTGTGAGACAGGACTACTGAATCTCTGCCTATCTTCATGTAATCTTGAGTTATCTCCTCTCCAAGTGGCTTCTCCATGATTTCTGTATAAAATCTCTCAGCAGAGTAGTTATGCCTCTTTCCCATTATCTGAACCCTCTGAGAGTGAGCATTCCAGGAGGGAGGAGGCAGAAGCTGCTTGCCCTCCTGAGGTCTGTACATATAACTGGTGGGGTGGCCCCTTCACAGGCTGTTGGTCAGCATCTCAGGCCAGCCCATATCCAGTACAGGAGAGGACTCTATAAGGGCTAAATAATGGCATGCATGACTTATCACATGTTTTCTTTGAAAACTATCTACCACAGTCATATTTGATAATTTATATTCTATTCGCATTCTGTACATCTTCAACCACATTTGCAACTTCAGCCATTGACAATGGAACATATTATCATTTATCCAAAATATAGCTTGCCCATTTCTGTGTCTGCTGATTTCACATACCCAAGGAGTCATCTCCAGGGGTCAAATCTCCAGAGATTATATGCTTTGGCATTACATTTTCTTTCTGAGCTGGCAATTGGTGGGCACCATCAATGCCTTAATTCATCCTCAGAATTCCCGCAAAGATTTCTATAATTGCATTCTCCAAATAAGGGTGTTCTTAAGTGTCTAATTATCCAGGGCCAATTTCCAGACTACACAACAAGGTTGATGGCCAAACCAAAACCTTAACCTGGGAATGAGAGACTAATTCTTCCTTCAGTACCGTATATACAGTCCTCGTCTCTGCACCTTCTGCAGATGTGTCTCTTCTCATTCAAATAGAAGCAGACTTCCAAATGCATTACATCTTTTATTTTGCTTGCTTTATCTTAGCGTGGAGAATATTTAAGTCAGTTACTCTCAATGGTACACTGAGACCACTTTTCTGGGGATTTTATTGCCTGTCCCAAATCAGAATTGTGACCTATCCATGGTTACAGTATACAGGGGGCATATTCCTGTAACACATTTTCATATTTTCAGTGAGCTTTGCTGAGCTGATCCATTCTATCGCAGTGCCTCTCTAATATACCAATGACAGAAAGATATTTTGGTTTTCATATTATTTGATGTCCCTCAGTGGAGATGTTTCACCAAAGCCCATTAGCAGGTTGTCAAATGTCTCTATATCTATAGATATACAGCTATATCTATCCACTGCATCAGGTAACTCATGAACCCAAAATTTCAATAATGCTCTTGTGTGAGAGTATTAGATTTCTACAATAGACTCCATTCTTTATTTGTCTACATAGCAGTTACTTCCAAAATTATTTGTGCAATAGCATCATATGATCTTAATGTTGAATTCAACCTGCTGCATGTCTGAATGTGCTCTGGACCACATTTCAAGGTGTGATTTTATGTATCATGATTAATAGGAGACTCAAGAGGAGAAAATATCAAGATTTTTGATAGGTCCAACTAAATCCAAGTAGGCGTGATAATAAGTTATGCATTTGTTTATGAGTAGGATTGCAATTGACTGCAGCTTATTCTATAATTTATGTGTAATGTCATGGGATGTCCCAGATGGTCCCAGACCACGTTATTCAGTAATTTAACTGATTGGGATGGGCTCTATCTTTTAACCTATCTGGCATAGACAATATCACAATTCTTAAATTTTTTGTGACTTCTTCCTCTAAAAAGGAAACTGTCATGTAATCAATTAATGTAATAAATCAACTTACTTTTGAGATTTACCAAATCTGTATGTTATCTTAGTAGGTTGTGACTTATCCTTGAAGTACCCTAATAAAGCAATGATAAGTGCGTGCTTGGCTTCCTTCTAGATTGACATGGAAAGAAGGGCTTGACTGAGTCTCTCAAAATATGCCAGTAGGTCTGACTTTATCTTGCTAATTTCCTGAAGACTAAACTGTAATAACTCACACAGGCTATTTTATTCAAATTAAATAGCTTTGTACTTTTAGTTAGTTTATCAACATTACAATAAGAGGGGAGGGAAAATCTTTGAAAGAAAGGCTGGCACCATAACATAAAACACTACAGGTTAAAGGAGCACCTACATGACTCAGTCAAGTGTGAAGCCTGCTTGTGATTCTCTGTTTCCCTCTCTCTTTGTCCCTCTCCACTCGCTCTCTACCTCTCTCAAAAAAATAAATAAACTTAAAAAATAAACACTACAGGTTAAAGAGTACTCGATTATTTATTCTTCTGTTCTCTTCAAAATTATGTTCTCTGAAATTACATGTAACTATTCTAATTGTCAGTCTAACTTTCAGTATCTTGTACTTTCTCTTCAAATGTTTTTCATTAATTTCATATTTACTCTGAAAACATAAATTATTCTTATCTGTACTTGTTCATTTTTATCTAAATATATTATTTTCCTTTACTTTGTATTATTAAAAGTCTCAGTCTTGTTTTTTAATCAATTTTATCATTTCCTGAAGGATTATATAAATAGTTCTCAATACACGTATGCCTATAAAGCAAAGAAGTTATATACACACGTATACAAGCTTAAAGTTATTGTAAAAAAGGAATTGATCAGAAGGAAGTCTAAAATCAGCACTGTTTTTGTTTTGTTTGTTTTTTATTCTTACCTCAAAGGCTACAAATATGTGAGATGAGTTTTAAGAGCTGAGTAATGATTTGGAACTAAAATTTTAATTTTCTTTATTATTTTGAAAAATCATTATACAGTGTTAAAGTATACACTATGAAAATGTGTATAAAATCTTTGCATTATTCAAAAAATGATGAAATTGTAAGTCAAGTTGTAAATCAAATGAGTAACGACCGTATATTTCCTATGGAAATAACTAGGTAGGGATATATCATTTACTCCTAGTCACATATAAACCCAGAAGGAAGGAAGGAAGGAAGGAAGGAAGGAAGGAAGGAAGGAGGGAAGGAAACCTCCCATGGGATAACTTTCTTTATCATCTAATTCAGAATACCAATGGATCGAATTATATATATATAATAATGTATAATAAATTTATATAATAAATTTATATAATAAATTTATATTTGATTTTATATATATATATATATATATAGTACCCTCTTTGTTATAGATTGCATCTCCAAACTTCACGTGTTACAGCCTTCACCCTTAATGTGATGATATGGTCAAGTGGAGCCATTAAGGGATAAATAGGGTTAGACGATGTCACAATTGTGGTGTCACTGTTGATATTTGTGCCCCTATAACCAGAAGAGACCAGAGTTCTGTTTCTCTGCTCACACACAAAGAGATCATGTGTGATAAAGACTGCCTAAAAGCCAAGAAAAAAGACCTCAGAATGAAACCTGCCTGCTTTCATCTTTATCTTGAAGTTCTTAGACTCAAGAACTGGGAGAAATAAACTTCTACTGCTTAAGCCACCTAGCCTACGGTATATACTGTTAGGCTTACATACACACGTGTACTATCCCCCTCCCAGAGATGTCTGTGTTCTCAGCTGTAAAAATTGCAGGCTGTACGAACCTGAGGAGGGTTTTATCTCTCTTAAATTTGAGGCTGTTTTCCCTGTGAGAAAGTAGATGGAAGATGAGGAGATAATGGTAATGTTTTCTATATACAATTTTTATTCTATATAATAACATAATAAATAACAAAATATGTTAAAGAGTCTGGAACATCATAGACACTTCCTTTGCTTCCCACTAAACTTTCTTCTTGAAAATGTTAAAGCTAATTCTCCCACTGTTTTTTTTTTCCCCCTGAAACAAATTTTTCTTCATCTCCGTGCATATCCATACAGTCACCCTGCAAATTGCTATAATAAATATTTTCATCTCAGGTCAGAATAGAAAAGAAGTTTATTAGAGGTATTAATTTTTTAAAAATCTGAATTGCATTCTCAAGAATTTAGGCAAAAAATCTCTCCCTGGTATCTGTAAACATATTGGCATTTATCAGTCAAATAGGCAGAAGGGAGCAAGAAAATGTGAGACCAGCTCGAAAGGTGAAGTGTGAGAGAAATTGAGGACCTGAAAATCAGGGTCACTGGAGTTTGATTTCTTGGTTTGCAGCTTTCTTGAATGTGAATGAATATTTCTGCCCCTAATTGGGGCAGAATTGCTTGAACGACCAAAAATTGCTCTGGTGACCACTTCTATTTATCTTAAGCCCTGAAAATGGCATCCCAAACAGAAATGCATTTTTAAATTTCTTCTCTAGCATTTTTCTTGTGTTTTATGTTGTGTTTTGTTATTCCCAGTATCTCTGATGTGCTGTATCTTATTATTAAGAATTACTTCATTTTTACTATTATTATATTGTAACATTATTTGTCTTACCCAAATATTGCAATATCCAGGCACATTTTATTATTTAGAAAGATTAATACCATCATGCAAACAATAAGTTGCATCCCAACATTAAAATTCAGCCTTATTCCGTGAAGGCAAACTTTCTTTTTCTTCTAAAGGTGACAATATGTCATGAATAATGAAGCATAAATCCCATTTGGGTCGTAGTTTCAGATGTAAAGAGATGTAAAGAAACAAAAAGTGAGACTAACAACAGGAAGTCCTTGTGTATCTTTTCATCTTCCAGCCTGTCAAAAACATGGAAGTTTGTACTGAACACAATGTCTATAATTACAGTGCTGGTTGCCAAGAAGAGTTACTGTGTCTGTTAAAAAGATAATTACAGCTACTTTACAATTCAAATCTGTGTTCAGTTACCTTGTGAAATCCAAATGAATGCTAATCTGACCTTATGTTTCCAAAAGGCACTATACTTTTTAACACTTTTTAAAAAAAAATTGTATTACTGAGGGTGACAAATACTTTCACATCTTCAAAACGATTACACATAAAACAAGCACTTCAACTACCACCCTGAACACACTAAAGAATCTCAAGAACCATAAAATTCATCTCTCTGAGGCACTTAACATTTTCACATGTTTCAGATGTGGCTGCTTACTCTACAATTAAAACTTGGGTACATGTATCAGTGAGGATCTAGACAGAAAACAGATGGCACGCTAAAACTGAGTAATAAAGGTGGTCTTCACAAGGGAAGCTAGCAGTTGAACTGGGAAAATTGACGAGGGATTCTGAAGTTCCCCGGGCTGGCAAGAGCTGGAGCCTTGTTACCTCTAGGTCTAAGTGGGCCAGGAGAAGAAGCAGTCACCAAACTCAGATCAGTGAGAGCCACCAAACAGAGATGTGGCTTTCAATAAAGAGATAACACTCAATTCCCTGTGACCTGGTGAAGAGAATTAAGGTCATACATATTTGTACGTCCCTCGCTTCTGATTTCTAATCTTCAACTGATTCTCTGCTTAGGTCAAACTCACTGGGAAGCCATAGGGCAAAGGTGCGGAGGGATACAGTCCATAGATGTCAGCCTTCTGGGGCACAGAGCTGAATTAGGAAGGTTAAAGAACAGAACTGCAGACGGAAAGGGAAAATATGCATGGTGATGCACAGTTCATTTGGAAACAGCTTTTCCAATAATGCGTTGTAGGACATGATTTCTTAAAGTATCATAATCGCAACTATTTTAAAGAATCAGCTTCAAAACTGCCTTGAATCATTTATGCAAGGGAATTCTTCTATACTCTTTTAAAACATAATTTACAAATATCACTTCATCTAATACCACAAACACGTGAAAAGTAGAAGACTTTTTAGCACACAGCAGCTTAGAGAATTGAAACATGTTGCTCTAGGCCACAGAACCAAGCAAGGAATGAAACATGAATGAAAGCACGAATACTATAAAATGAATGTTGGTCATTTTGCTCTTACTATATGCCAGACATTGTCTTAAGTAGGTCAGATGTATGATGAACTCAGTCAATCCAGGCAGCATCATATGAATTACACATTATTATTATCTTTATTTCACAGATTAGTAAACCCAATTAGAGAGCAAGCCCCCTGTCCAAGGTCATACTACTGGGTCAGGAGTCACCATCCACCCATTTGGTGTCAAAGTCTGTGTATTAGATCAAAATTTTCATCAGGATTATGTTTGCATGACTTGAGCAAGAAGTAAACATCAGAGAAATAAATATTGTGTTTGGATTCAAATGTAGGCTGTAAAATAAATAGAAAATAGATATATGTCAGTATGATGTGAATGAAATCTTTCTAAATTGAATGTATATTAAATTTTATATATCCTATCAAGGGATCATTTAGAGATAATGTCAATAAAATGGAATTTTGTCACAAGATAATGATCTCCTGCTGTTACATAACCATGAACGTGAAACCAAGTTGTTTATTTTCAAAGCAGGGAAAATCAATCCCAGAATTATGTTCTATAACAGTGATTTTAGTTCTATTATACCAAAATGATGCATGTCGATTTAATAATTTTGCCTGATGGATGTTTGAGAGGGAAAATGACAGATGTTCCTTGCACCATTGTGAGCCAGAGGCATTCTGTCGGGCGTAGAAAATATACCTATTGTATGTTTTGCCTAATCAGAAACAGTCATCCATAAAAGTGATGAGGCTGTGCCCCTGTTGTAATCTGCACCTTTATGAATGAGATGATTTATGACCTGTTAAGGGTGCTGTGGTTTTAAACTTTAATCAGGGAATAGTGGTCAACTGTGCAGCCATAAGGTCTAAGAGAGCAGGATACATAAAGTCCTTAAAAATTTGAACTGACAGCAAAACAACTACAGAAAGGTCTATTGCACTTGGTAATGATCCTGACTCAACTTTCATTTTAACTCCAGCTGGAATTGTAGGAATTGTTTACTTGGGCCCCAAATAGCAAAATATTTCAAAGTTTCACTTAGCCTGGAGTGTACCCAGACAGCTAACTCCCAGAAAGACGTAATACATATTTGTGAGAACATATTGAATAACACCTCGTATTTTAATATTTGTGATGGCTTCCAAAGTGTTTCCTGTATATTATTCATTACTCATTTCATGTTCACAACCACCTGTATAGTTAAACTGTCCTATGCTGATTAGCTGAGTAAATTGAGGGATGAGAAGAAAGGAGTGAAAAGAAAAAAATCAATAAAAGGGTTAGGCGTTCTGATTCCTAATCCATATGCTTGCATCCAATTCCACCATAAAGCCTTTCTTTCTTGCAAAATTATCTGCTTTATAATGTTATATGGCTTGCCAGAGTTTACTCTTTTTTGAAAAACAAAGACCTTCTCTCTAATCAGAAAGTGTGATTTCAAATGCATTTCAAAGCTAAGGTACAAAACATTTGTTTAGTCCCTGCAGACAATTTTAAAATATATGAATATCAATATTTTATAAAACTAAATACATTATTAATTAGTTAAGGATTAACAATCAGCTTATAAAGCTTTTGCTTATAAAGTGAATTTTAAAACATTATTCTCTGAATTGAGGTTAATAGTATCAGTCTTTAAATAGAGCTCAGTACATGGTAAGCCTCTTCACCACCCAGCTTCTAAATGACTGAGGAATTCAGTAAGACAGCTGATTAATAGGAACCAAATATTACCAACAGAGCTAATGTTGTAGAATGTGGTTTATACATTTGAGAAAGTGGTCCTCCTGACACCCAATCTCAGATTTAGACAGATATACTTACCCAGTTATAGCAACTTAAAAAAAGACAGGCCATGACTGGCTCAGTTGGTACAGCATGTGGCTCTTGATCTTGGGGTTGTTAGTTCGAGACCCACATTGGGTGTAGAGATTACTTAAAAATAAAATATTTAAGCAAACAAAAAAAGGCAGGTCATGCCAGGTGGGAATTATCCCTTTTTATCCCTTTTAAGACTCAAGAGATGGGTGAGCAGAGGAGAACAGGTACAAAAAAGGATAGAAAGAAAGAAGGAAAGAGAGAAAGAAATAAAGAAAGAAAGAAAGAAAGAGAGAGAGAGAAAGGAAGAAAGAAAAAGCAAGATGGGGGGAGGGAGGAAGGGAGGAAGGAAGGAAGGAAGGAAGGCAGGGAAGAAAAAAATGAAAGAAGGAAAGAAAGAAGGAAAGAAGGAAGGAAGGAAAGTTCTTTGTTTTCCTTCCAAAGCCACTCAAGATTTAATTCATTTAATATCCTTTAGGCAGAATAAGTAAGGAAGACATAAAAAGTCAAGATTATTATTCTACTGAAGTTCCTTTCAAAGACGAAAACATAATTTTCCATTATCCATCACTACTCCAGCCATCTAACTTCTGTTAATATTCTCTCTGCCAGAAAGAAGTTATTCATAATTCTTCGACTTCAGCACAGGAAATGTGATTTGCTGCATAACAAATCATTCCAAACCTTAGTGGCTTAAATCAACAATGATTTACCATTTCTCATCATTCCCTATGTTGACTAGGCAGATGTCTCCCTGTGGACCTACATGAGGTCACTCAAGCTGGACAGAGCTTGGCTGGAAGGTTAAAGGAAACCTCTTTCACAACTTCAGAGCCTTTAGAGCCAGCTAATGGCTGAATAGAGGGCCTCTATCTTCCCCCATTTGGTCTCTCTCCATCAACATAATGCCTCAGACTCCAGGGCCTTTCCACATGGCCTCTCTCTCCAAACAAACAAACAAACAAACAAACGGCCTGGACTTCTTTGCAACATGACAGCTTGGTTGTAAGAGAGCAAAAGTAGGAACTTACGAGTCTCTGAAGGGCTGAACCCATGTTCTAGTAATAAAGGCAAGTCACAGATCCAAAAGGCAGGGAAATGGATTCCACCCACTAATGTAAAGAGACACAGAGAGAGCAGAGAGTGACAGCAGTCAAATTTGCAGAGAAATGAGTGCAAACTTCAAAGGAACTTTCCCCATGATTCCATTTTATGCCCAATCCTCTTCCCATCCTGGCCAGAGGATATCCGTCCCCACAAACAATACATTGCCTCTGGTCCTTCTGTATCCAGGCTTCCCTTCCCTAACTCCTTTGCTGTATCCAGTATTCTAAATTCACTCCGTTGACCTGTGGAGCCAGAAGTTTGATGGAGCATCATGGTGTGTGCAACCACTCTCTGGGAGCAATTCTTTGGTCCCTTTTCCTCACAGGGCACTCCATCCCAAATTTTTACATATTATTCATCTTCAGCTGGAGCTCACCTATGACTCTCAATAGATTCTTTTATAGACACAAAAATTGTTTAAATCTATTATATACTGTTTGTAGATGATAATTTGTAGATGTAAATTATATATTATGTTACATGTAATATGTACTACTTACAAGGAATAGGTTTTTGCCGGGTTTTTTAAATGAATTTTTTAATGTTCTATTTCTATTTGAGAGAGAGACTGTGTGTGAACAGGGGAGGGGCAGAGAGAGACAGACAGAGACAGAATCTGAAGCAGGTTCCAGGCCCTGAGCTGTCAGCAAAGAGCCTGACGGGAGCTCGAATCCACAAGCTCTGAGATCATGACCTGAATCGAAGGAGGATGCTTAACTGACTGAGCCACCCAGGCACCCTGGTTTTTGCAGTTTTTAGGAAAAAAATAATTGGGAGCTAGTTTGAAACTCTACAATTTTAATACTTTCAACCCTTAAGATGATGCTACACTGTTACATTTTTAAGATATACAGTTACTCTGAATTAGTTCAATAATGGATTCAAGTTGTCAGTTAATAAATTAATATAATTCTGGGTGCTTAGAATTAAACTCAAAGCTAACTTAAAAACAATGCCAGTGCATGCCACATAGGACAGGCTTCAGGGAAAGGTTGACATCTATATCGATTGCATATGATGAATATCTTTTTTTCAATATGTCTCCATGGCTGTGACATTCACAACAATTATTTTTTTTAAGAAAATTAGGAGCAAATTGGCACACACACACACACACACATACACACACACAAAGCCCCTGAAATCAAAATAACAAAAACGGTGACAACTACAACAAACAAATATTGAAGGCTCCTATAGTCACATTTTCTTTGAATATGGAATTAACAGTCAAATAGTCTGTGTGGCTAAACCTGACTCACAGGTTGACAGTAATGCTGCTGATGCTGCTGCTGTCAGTAAGGCAACAATTCCAGCACATTCTAACTGGAAGAAAATGCTGAAGTTAACAGTTTCATGTTCTGCTGCCTGGTCCTCTGATACCTGCCCCAGATTCTTGGTGCTAAATCACTTCTTCTCTATCTTTAAGGATTTCAAAGGAACACCTCTAATCTCAAACTTTGAATTTGATATCACTGTTCTCATTGCTCACAAGACAGTGACCTATACAGAACAAAAATTTCCTGGGACTGTCATAACAAAGTCCCACAAAGAGACTTAAACAACAGAAATTTATGGTCTCACTGTTCTGGAAGCTGTAAGTCTGAAATCAAGATGTCATCAGGTTTGGTTCCATCTGAAAGCTGTAAGGGAGTATCAGTTCTGTGACTATCTCCTAACTTTTGGTAGCTACGGATGTTCCTTAACTTGCAGAGGACATCGTTTCTCCCTGTGTCTTCACATTGTCTTCTCTCTATGTATGTAGATCTCTGTGTCTGAATGTTCCCTTTTTATAAGTATACCCAGTCATACTGAGTTGGGGCCCACCACAATGACCTCATCTTAACTTGACCATCTCCAAAAATCCTGTGTTTAAATAAGGTTATACGCACAGGTGCTGAGGGTTAAGATCTCCACATCTTTGGTGAGAGACATAATTCAATCCATAACCATCATGAGTTTGGAGAAAGTCCAAACTCTTAGGGATAGCATAGGAGGGCTGTTATGATTTATATAATGTTATGATTCTCTGCTTTTCTCTTTAGGCTTATCTTTAGCATACTTCACATCTCAGTCTCTACTCCAGACTATTGAGCAGGTACCAATATCATTTCTCTGGTTACACATTGCACATTTTTGCTAATATCTCCTTCTTTTGGGTTGTGTATAGGCCAATTAAAAAAAAAAAAGATTCCCCTGTGCCTCCCTAATTATTATGTCTCCGACTTTCCACTTGACCAGAAACTCACCCCATTTGTCACACCAATACCCATTTGCTCTTATTTTGTTTTATATATTTCTTCTCGGTGAGGTCATTTTCTACATGTCCCTGAGCCTCTGGCCCATAATGAGTAAGAATTTTTAGTCAGGAATTTTATTGTTGATCTAAGTTGTAAGATATAAGGCTCATGAACTAGCAGCTGCCATTTTTTTGCTATATAGAGCATGAGTTGGCAGACTATGAGCCATAAACTTGTTTTCATATGGCCCTTGAACTACGATAGTTTGTACACGTTTAAACTGTTGACAATTTAAGAAAATTATTGAGACTCAGAACAATAAAAAATACATCATTTCAGTAAAAAATATGTGAAATCAGAATTTCAGTGTTCATAAATAAACTTTCATCAGAACTCACTCATTGATATATTTTCCATAGTTATTTTTATGCTACAGCAGTGGTGAGTAGCTGAAACAGAACTTATATGGTCCACAAAGCCCCAAATATTTACTACATAGTCCTTTACAAAAATTTGTTTATAGTAAGATAGACTAGAGAGAGAGAGTAAGAGAGAATGATGTGCAAGACTGAGACCCAGAGTGACAAAGAAGGAGGAAGACAAATAAAACATATTCGCAGAAAAGAGTCTAGAGACATTGAATTCTAATAATGTCTAATTCTTATTGTTCCTAAGGTTCAGCAACATTTGTAACTTTGACCCATAAAAGACACCACATGAATAATAAAAATCATTTTTTTTATTGCAATTAAAATTGCCCCTGCAAATAAACTTGTCTTTGTTCTATAGTTGACTCTAAGCTCCTTAAGGACAAGGACTAACTCATTTAGTATATTATCTCAAATATTTCATTTCAGTCACTAAATGAATACTTGTTGGATGAATAAATACAGACACAAATATGTTGTTTAAAACTAAAAGTGGGAGAAGGGTTAAGGGAGCTAAACTGGATGGGTCGCCCTGTTCCCAAAGGGGCACTCTTTCTAAAACGTGCTTGTGAAAACATTCTAGAAGATCACACATATGGCTCTCTAAATCAACTACAGCCCCTCAACAAACAAACAAAAACAAACATCATAGACAGTTATTATCATTGTTCACAGAGTACAATGAATTTCCAGCAGTTGCATAGAAACTGTAATGAGTCCTGGTGATAGTCTGAGTCTCGCTGTACTTTACATGAAATCTAAGTCTAGCTCATGCAACATTCTATATGAAATTTACTCATCCAGTTCATCCTATATTACACTCTGTGACCTTGCAAACTGTCACAAATATCCTGAATGAGAGAACTTACAGCACTGCCACCATCATTGCAAGTTTGTGAACTTTGAACATGAGGTTGCTGTTACCAGTAATCCCTGTTTTGGTAAAGAACTGTTATCTGACCAAGGCTCAGATTATCCCCACTGGCCACAAGAGATTTAGGTGCTTGGGGAGCTTTGCAAACTAATTTACCAAGGTATGGAATTGCATGGGGGTTCATATACAAACCTTCCACTCGGTTGTTAAGTGCGATGTTGCTATGTGTGCTAAAACCCTGAATAATACTGCCAAAATGTTTGAGGATAGCATAAATAAATCAGGCATTGTCTAAGGCACAAGGATTATTACAACCCTGGCCCAGCATAATTAAAATCAGTATCAGGACCCACTAAGATTAGTGGCTGCACTTTGCACCATTGTCTCACTCTCCTACAGCTTTGCATAGACATCTCAGGCATGGGTTTTGAAACCAAAAAGATCAGCGTTTGAAACCTGATTGATGCTCTAGCCATTTGGCGAAGTTAAATAATTCCAGTTAGGCTTAATTTTCTCATCCCTAAAATGGGGATAGTAAAATTAAAATCATAGATATGATTGTAAAACAGCATAGTTCTTGGCACATAGTAATTAAAATTTAACAAATACACCAGAATACAGAAAGGCATAGCCCCTCAAATCTTCATCACAAACATTCTAATGTCATTGGTACACTGCATTATTTTAATCAAAATGTGACTACGAAAGCCATGATGAGATTAGTATGGTTTTATTTGTGCATAGTTTCTCTTGTCCTGCTAGATTTAGCATTCAAAAAGAGTAATTCAATGAGGAAGTACAAATGTGATATAAAATAAGAAATGGATAGAGTACCTTATGCCATAAAGAATAGCTTGTGAAACCCAAAATACATGGCCTTTTGGAGAGAAGTGGGTTATGATAGGTCATTTTAAATAATATAAATGTCTCTGTGTGGCCTTGAGTGGTAAAACAAGTAGGGGGAGGCACTAGAGGAAAAATCTGAGGTCAATACGTAATATTCAGTGTCATCAGTAGATTGAATATGTTTCCTCAATAGGTAATGATACCCCTGACAATGTGGATATAGATCAGTGCTTGACCAAGCCATGAGGAAAGGAATTCAATCCAATACCAAAGAGCTGATTGGACTATCTCTACAATAATTTACATAATTATTAGGCTGTTCCAAACTGGCCATTTAATAGACAGTTAGAGACAGAGACAAACATAGACATAGACCTTCCATTCACCCCTTACTATTTATGGTTCTGTTTGGTAACCAAATAACAACAGTCAGAGACTATATCAAATGACCATACAAAATCCAGTATTTCAATTAAATTCTCCAGAAAATTCTGGGAATCATGAGAAATCCATGAGGGAATCTGGGAATCTGGGAATTCGTGAGGCATTCTGACATGTTCCACTATTCAAACCTACTGACCTGTTGTTGACTTACTTATTTTCACAGCAAGACGTTGCTGCCTGAGAAGATCAGGGAGCATTTTGACATCTCACACCAGTGTCCTCTCCATGCTCCTCTTACAGTGTTGTATTCAAATCTGTGCTGGACCTCCACAGCCTAAACAAGATAATGATAATAATCAACAGTTCATTTCCCAAATCTGTCTTATTCATATTCTGAGTTTCCACGCAAATGGACTTAGAACTGCCTGCTCTGTTTCTCTCTAGACGCCACAGCAGCATCACAGAAAGCCCTGCCCGTTAAGCTCTCCAGCCAGGTTTTGCTCCAATTTCCTCTACTCGGGCTTGAGATGTAAATACAAACACACACTCACATACACACATACAAACCCCAATCATGCACAGGGGGAGTTATTATCTAATTATGCAAAGACAGAGGCAGTCCCAGTAATGATGCACATGGTTTACATTGATAATAAAACACTTAGCACCTTGATCTGGAACCTCTTTATATTTTTCCAAAAACATGTGGAATTTTATCCTAGCCTAGGGATTTCCCAAAATAAAGAAATGCTGCTACAAACATTTTTACTTCCAGAGACAGAAAAAAATTTTAGCAACTTTTAAATGGCTCTTCTCCAGCCACCAAAAAAATAATGAAAACCCACCAGATGCAGCTATAAATCCTTTTAATCGTTGTTTTTATTTGCATTATGGTCAAAAATATCATGAAAACATCATGAAAAAATTGTGTCTTTGTAACGCGTAAATGAAAATGCAGTTGTTAATGTGTAAATACACATTCAGAACACATGCTGTCTGAACACGCATGACATATTCAGCACCAATGCAATAAGGCCGATGGCTGCACTTTTCTTCTTACACCGAGAGTTAAGTAAAAGTTCATGCCGCACCACATAAATTGTCCAGCATTTTTTTTTCACAACCATTTACTTTCTTCCAGTGGTTCTGTCCGTTGTGCTCTTTTCTCCCCATGTACCATCTGTCTCCTCTGCTTCACCTCAACTTCTTTCTTTCAACATTTTAAGCTACTATGACAAGAGTTAAAGATCATGGAAGCCATAAAATCTGGCTTGAAACCTTAGCTAATGTTATATTCTTTGAAGGTCCTCATAGGTAAGAGCCTTATAAACCCTTGGTGAAGAAACCATTGAAAGACAACTTCCCTGGTTCTTTTACAACCCAGAAAAGCAAAGAATAAACTTTTCTATGAAACAGCTGAAAATTAAAGTTTAAGTCCAGAAAATTTTCCATTCATCAGAGATTATCACTGCGACTGTTTGGAAGCTGCTTGTCCTCACAAGAGAAAGTAATTATTTTAAGTATGAGCATGTTATTATAAATGCTTTATTATTGTGTTTGTGATACAACGTCATGCCCTTACATCTCCCAACAACAACATAATCTGATTAGGCATAAGAAAAGTTAGTCTTGTCTGAAATGCTACCTTTTCTTCATAGTTTCACTAGTATATGCCACATCGTAGATTTTAATTTTATATTTAAAAATGTGGTCTAAGTCAGGGAATTCATAGAAAATGGGCTGTTTTTGGCACTATGTTTCTGCAATATAAGAATAAAAGAAAATCAAAGTTAGTAAAATAATTTATTATTCTGCCTGAGAGAAAGTAAGTGAGCAGTTTGATAAAACTTTAGTAAAACAAATTTAAATACAATATATACACAGAATATGCTTTTATGCTACTTTATATGTTTCAGCCATTAAAATATATCTCTACCCAAATATTACTAGCTTACCAAAGGTGATACTTTGTACTCTTTATAAATAATCATCGCTTCTTGTCTTCCCTAATTCAGCTAATGGATTGAACCATTTTTGAAGACTTAAGTTCGATACCAAAATTACCTTTTAATATTCCTGTTTCTCTTTCTTATGCAATAAACCAACCAACATTTACTGAGTGTCAAACAACCGTGTTGGAGAAATCAATACAACAGATAAGGATACTCTTGCCATGAAATTCTTTTAGGTCTAATATGGAAGACAATATTGTCTAAATAACACAATGTGATATTTAAAAAAAAAAAAAAAACAGCATGCTATATGAGCAACATATGTGCTGTGTGAAAAGTCAGGTCTTCCTAAGGATATGTCATTTAAGCTGAGACCTAAAACACAGAAATGAGTGAGCTATGTAAACACATTGAGGACAAGATTCCAATTAGATAGGACAACCAACACAAAGGCATTAGAGAGAGGGTGATGATCTCAAAAGGAAAAAAAATATATATAATTTTCTGCCTAGAGTGTGGGGAGCAAGACAAGAAGTAGAAGTATATGAGTCTAAAGAGAAAGTCAGGAACAGGGTTACAAAGGCCTTGAAGACTGTGTGATGGTCTGTTGTCATTACAAAACCACCCTCACTTCTTTCACCCAGGTAGAACTCCAGTTTTGCTGAAATGTACACCCCTATATGAGTCCAAGAAAGTTAATGACCTTCCCAGTATTAGAGGTAAATTTTGTTTGGCATAAACTAACCATAGAGTTCCCTTTTCTCTTGCCAGTAATCAGCATTAGGCATATTACTAAACCCTGGCCAATTGGACATGAAAGAAAATCTACTGGGGATTGTTATGGTCTGAATCTCCTCCCTTCAAAATGTATATGTTTAAGAATTAACCCTCAGTGGGTCTGTATTTGGAGATGGGGCCATTAAAGAGTTGATTAAAGTTAAATAAATTCATAAGGGTGGTGTTCTAACCCAATAGAACTGATGTCCTCATAAGACAGAGAAGACGTCCTTTAAATATAGGGTTCAAAAGTAAAAAATATAAAAGGGGCATCTGGGTGGCGCAGTCAGTTAAGCGTCCAACTTCAGCTCAGGTCATGATCTACTGATCCGTGGGTTTGAGCCCCATGTCAGACTCTGTGCTGTCAGTTCAGGGTCTGGAGTCTGCTTCAGATTCTGTGTCTCCCTCTCTCTCTGCTCCTCCCCTGCTTGCGCTCTGTCGCTCTCAAAAATAAAATAAACATTAAAAAATAATAATAAAAATGTACCACGCATATACCAAGCATAAGTAAACTCCTATGGCTGTATTAATTGCCAGAAAAGTAAAATCAAGAAGTATTACTAAAAATGAAAAAGGATATTTCATAATTAAAAAGGATTAACTGATCAAGAAGACATAAAAATCCTAAATTTGTATGTACATAGTAATTTAGTTTCAGCCATTTTCCCATAAAATTGAGGAAAAAACCAAGACATGCAATTTTACACTTCTGTTTGACTCTCGTTCTGTTACCCTTCGGATCCCTTCCATGTCATTTCATTCAACCTCACGAGAGCAAATAGAGTCCTGACCATGTTGTCACTTGCACATAAAAAATACAAAGTTCTAAATTTATTATCTTTGCTAAGCACTTGAAATGTTGCAAGAATGCATGGTGATTAGAGTTGATTTATGTGGTTCTGCAAGTACTTGGAACTTCCTACTTCAAACTGTGTATTATTTACTGGATCAGCCATAAACACGGTGACAAAATGAGAGTCAGCAAAAGTGACTTACGTTTTCCTGAAATCATATTACTTCCTGGAGACATGAGGCTTTAGGAAAAAGGGAAGAGGCACAGACTAAGGTCTTACGAGTGTGGTGTTAGTCCAAGAACAGTTACTGACTTTCTAAGCTGCTGTTTTCTCATTCGGTAAGTGGCATGGATTAGAAGTGTTTTAATAGGGAACAAAATAAGATGCTATGTAAGAAAGAAAATTTTAAACTATTTAGTGATTTTTTTTCAAATAAGGTACTAGAAATAGAGTCTTTTATCTCAATAAAACAAGGGAAGGAAATTAATATTTATTAAAGACTGCAATGTGTCAGACAGACATTTGTGGTCTTTCTTAAAACTGAAAAACAACCCTAAGAGGCTATTTTTATTTTTCAAATGAAAAAAAAAAATGGAGGTTTACAATAATTAATAAGTCATCTGAATAATATGACAATAATAATACTACATTATTTATGTTGCCATGGACAAGAATGCTTAAGAATTTAAACTCTCATGTCAGCATTTACTAGTCAGCTTACTTACTAGCTGAGTCCATTGGAGACTCAGTTTCGTCAATAGTAACACCCGAATACTATGTATTAGATTCAATGACATAGGTATTACATGAGAAAAAAATTCCGATGAAGTGATTAGCATAATGTCTACAGCATAATACTCAAAAGCCATGAACTCTGCTATCGTTAACATAATAGTATTAACAATAAAGATTTCCTTATTATTTTTATTTTTATTTTTTAACTTTATCTATTTTTTAGAGAGAGGAGACAGAGAGAGCACAAGTGGGGAAGGATGAGAGAGAGGAGACAAGAGAATCTCAAGCAAGCTCCCCGCTGTCAGTTCAGAGTCTGATGTGGGGCTCAAACTCATGAACCCAGAGTTTGAGCACCCCTACTATTTTTTTAAATGCTTATTTATTTATTTATTTTGAGAGGGAGAGAGAGACAGACAGAGAGAGACAGAGAGAAAAAGTGACCAGGGGAGGGGCAGAGAGAGAGAGAGAGAGAGAGAGAGAGAGAGAATCCCAAGAAGCAGGCTCCATGCTGTCGAGTCAGACAGAGGCTCAATCTCACAAACATGAGATCATGACCTGAGCTGAAATCAACAGTCAGACACTTAATCAACTGAGCCAACCAGGCGCCACAAGATTTCTTTAAACAAAGGCATTGAAGAGCTTGAGATGAAGGAAGCATGGTAAGTTCCATCTTCTGTCTTCTATTTTAGGAAATGACTATATGACTACAGATTCTATGGAATCTATTTCTGCCCCATTGGAATTGCCATACTCTTTCCTACACACCATGCACAGGAATCAAAACCTTTTGGAAATCATCCCTAAGAAAGGGCATTTTACATACACCTGTTAAGGGCACTGATAGCTTTTTTCTTTCTTTCTTTCTTTCTTTCTTTCTTTCTTTCTTTCTTTCTTTTCTTTTTTTCATCTTCACAGAAAAGTAACGTGCAAGGGCACAGGAAGGACAAGTTGAAAACATGATCTTTGGAAAAGTGACACTGAAGGATTTCTTTGGAAATAGAAGTGAAAATATTTATCAAAATTCCATGAATATTAACAAATGGGAAAATAACAGGCTACTATTAGGAGATGAAACCAAACACTCAATCCCACTCTTTTCTGTACTCCACTCCACAGGACTTGCTTTCCCACAAATTTCTACAGGGACTGCCTTGTCCTCAGATCAAACATGACAAACAAGCATGAATTAAAGGAGATGCTTTGTGTTCAGAATCTAAATAAAATGAGATATAACACTAGCAATATAAACCTCATCAGAGCTAACATTTCAACTTTTAATCATTAACATTAATAACAAAAATATTTTCCCAGTACTTAATCTATGTGGAACAAAATTGTATTCTTTAAATATTTGAAAAGGATAGGAATTAAAGATTGAAAAAAAAAGCCACTTTTACCCTGGAAATGTGACATCCCAAGTGTCAAGAGAAATCACATATTTACAGCTTACTTAGGAGCTCCTGGAAATCAAGATTTGGAAGAAATCCTCATAGATCCTTCAGAGTTTTGTAAGGGTAGTTGATAGTGCCATAATAAAAGTTTAAATTAAGAACCCACATTTTGGCATTTATCAGGAAAAACCTGCTAACAATGCCTAGGCTGGTTTCCAAAAGAAATCAAGGAGTTCTGGCAGGCCAGCTGCATGTATAAGGTAGTAAATTAAAAAATAATAAAACATTCATTTGTCAGCATAAGTCTGGTTGCAAAGTATATGGCCATTATTTTGCAATTAGTGTCACTTACTACAATAGTGCTTTCGCAGCAATTCAGGATTTAGCCACAGTTTTCCAGAACATTTCCTTCTACCACTTCTGAAAATTATTGCTGAAATAGTCACTCAATATTAAATCAATCTGTCAATTAGTGATTGTGGAAGACCACTCCCTCTTCTGTTCGACACATATAAGCACTCAGACAGTATGAGTGTAACTTTTTTTTACAAAGTCATGATGTTTTGCATTAGCCAAAGCTTATAGGAAGATAGAACTTTCAAATATGTATTTCCATCTTATCTCATCCATCAGAAGCAAATCCCAGAGCCAGCCACTGTATTATTTAATCTTGGCTTTGCCCATCCTCAACATTATTAAGTTCAGTTTTACTACTATACTTTTGAGTTTTAAACTTTGCTTGTCCTTTTCTTCCTTGCCAACTTCTTATGGAACTGATAGTTTTATTATTACATAAAGGTATATTAAAAAGTTATTTTCATGTTTACCCCTCTCAAATGGTATTTGCACTTCAAAAGATGTTTCAGGCTGCCGTGGTTCCTTGGGGAGTTAAGACAGGGAACTGATATATAAGATTTTGCAGGATGTGCCCCGCTTAGGACATAAAAGTAGTCTGAAATCCTTTCCAGCTTCCCGTACGAAGCTGAGTACTCTGACTCAGAGCAGAGACATCCAAAAAGGAAAGGTCCCTTATTCTTATTCAAGCAAGCAGTCTTGGGAAAGGGAGCTTTTACTACATTGTTTGATAGTATGTACCAAAGTGAATTGACATCACACAGGTAGCTAGTCATGTTTTGTGTTCCAATAAAAAGGGTTTAAAATCTCCTTCCCAGTAAAACAGCAAGTGGAAGAATACCAATGCTACAGAGAGAAAGCAACCACAGAGTGCTTCGTTTAAAGAGACAGACAGCCTGTATATACCACAAGCACAGCTATGAGCAGCAAAATATACAGGAGAGAATAAGAGCCTCGCATTGAGGCATGGGTCAATAAAGACTCAAGCTTAAAAACCATAGTGGGCTTCAGGGCTCCTGAAGAATAATAGCAGCTGCCTAAATCTGAATATCTTTACACATTTGCCCATAGCCATAGAGATGGAAAAGTAGAGCAAATAAAACTATTCTCAAGCATAACTGGGGGATGGAGAATAGTACACGGTTAAGTATATATGCACGTTAAGAAGTAAATATCTAAATCTCACAAAGCTGCCTCCAGACTCAATACCTAAGCAGAGTCAGGTAGAGATTGCATGTAAAAGACAGCCCAGAGATGGCAGAAAGCACATAAAGACCCCCCCCCAAAAAAAAAGAGAATAGCCTCTGACCCAGTGACTCAGAGCAGTGCTAAGAAGAAATTGAACAGAAGGACTTGAATAACAGTAGAGTCTCTTGGAAGACACTACTTTGATGGTGGGAATGAAGAGGGCGTGTTTATTGGAAGACTTGCTGAAGGAAAGAAGAAAGAGTATGGTGAAAATCAGGGCATTACAAGGAAAAGAAAAAAGGGATTATCACAAAAGCAGAATCATGTCTCTTAAAAATGTAAGGTCTCAATCTATTAACATCCAATGACACTGGCTCCCCAAAAAGGGTTTTTATGAACTAAATTTTGTGAACCATGAAAATCTCTCCCCATAAACATATAGGAATGCTGTTATTGCTGGATGAGAATGTGAAACATTTTTAAATAAACAACAACAACAAAAAAGGCAGATAAGATTCACACAAAGCTGTTATAAAGAGAAAACAGAAATTTGGAATCAGAACATTTAAGTATATAGAAACACTAGGACAGAAGGACAAAAAGCAGAGAAAAATTTTAGTGCAGTACCTACACTTGAAAAAAAATTCTTAAGCAAGCACTTGCCAAAATGAAAGAATAATTCAGCAACGTGGGAAAGAAATAGACAAAAACAGTAATGTTGAAATATCAGTTGAGTTTAAATCGGAAATATTAAAACCGACATAATATCACATGATTAAAGACTAAATGGCAAGATAATTAACACTATATATTTATCTGAAAATATGACAAGGGACATTTAGAAAGAGTAAAAATGCCCAAAAGAAATGAAATAAAGATGGAATCTAAAAAGATAAAAAAGATTATATGAATGAAAGGCCAAAAAAAAAAAAAAAAAAAGAGTCACTAAACACATAACTGAAGAACCTGGAAAAGAATAATGAAACAATGGAACAGAGCTAATAATAAAGCTAGAACCTAAGAAAACTCTAGATGGTTTGATTTTTTTATACATTCTTTTTGGTGATTAACCAATGCTTACTTTTATTTAGTTAGTTCATCATTAATTAGTTTTCTTTTAATTTTTTAATGTTTATTTATTTTGAGAGAAAGGGGGAGAGAGAGAGAGATCAGGGGAGGGGCAGGAAGAGGGAGAGAGAGAGAGAATCCCAACCAGGCTCTCCACTGTCATCGCTGAGCCCAATGTGGGACTCAAACCCACGAACTACATGAGATCATGACCTGAGCCAAAACAAACAAGAGTCAGACACTTAACCAACTATGCCACCCAAGTGTCTCTTAATTAGCTGTTTTTAATGATGCAATGCACAACCTTGACCCTTCACCTAAAAGAAAAACTAAGAACTAGACAAACCAACTCCTGTCCCTCCCCAAATCAATAAAAAAAATCATCCTGAATTCCACATGCATCATTAATCTCATATTGTATTTATATGCATTACTAAAAAGTATGTGAATATAATATATAATACATATATAGAGACTATATATGTGTAACTAGTCATACGTATAGACATATACATATTTTAAATGCTTTTCATTTTATAAAATGTACTTTTGTTCTACATGATCTTTTGAATTTACTTTTTCACTTAATGTTTTATTACTAAGATTCATCCATATTATTGTATGTCATTTTGGTACATTCATTTTAACAGTTATATTTATTATGTGATCACATGTTTTAGCTACTCTCCAAGGACATTTGTGCTGTTTTTTTTTTTTCTAACATGTTCATTATATTACATGTTGCTATGGTGAACCTAGTCAAAGAGTGGAAATTTGTGAATACTGAGTTAAAATTCTAAAGAGCAAAAAAATCAAAACATAATTCCTTTAGAATCAACCCAGATGTTGTACAGAACAGTCAATATATTTCTAAAAGTATCATGGTGGGCAAGGGTAGATTGAATTCTAAAACACTGGCAATTAATTGAAACTGACCATACACTGAAAGCCAAGCAGAAGAGAATATACTTTAATTGGATCATACAACGTATAAACACTTCCAGTTTTTCATAGTGTATGTCTCAATTCTCAGAAACATTTTGGGAAGAAAGTGCTCTGTCCTTCGTTGCCTCCAGCATTTATCTAAAACATAGTAAATAAATGTCAAAGTAAAGGATAATTAATGAGTGAGCAAATGGATAAATCAACTAATGTGTATTTCCGAACAAAGACACTTTTTAGAAACACTGTTAGAGCTTTGTTCACTAGTAGTTAACAAGTTTAAAATCAAGATTAAAATATAAAAAATTCATTTGAAACTGATCTTCACTTTATTGCCAGGCAGCTCTGTACAATTAACTTCATGGTCTACTGTTAAAAAAATTCTTTCTTTGTTATAATTATTTTCATGCTTATTTACATACATAAACACCCACACAATCACACATATACTCACTCCTTCCCCTTTCTAGAAATCTGAAACACATTCATATATTCTAATTTTTTTCTGTAAAATAAAGATGCTATAATAGTACTCTCAAACTGAAAGTAAGACTCCTTCCAGAACATTTTATGCATGCACAAATCACTTTATATAACTCTTATAAAAAATAATTTATTTACTCTCATAAAAATCTTACAATCTAAGTCATATTCAATGTTTTCAAATTTAAAAAAGTATATAAAAAACAAAGACAAGAATGTTTATATAAATTATCCATATCTTTACTTGTGTAGAATTAAAAAAAAACACTTTGCAAAATAAAATAAATTTGGAAAAATCAATGTTTATTTTTTAAGTCAGTGTTGTTTTTGATCTACAGTAAGTATAATAGAACAATTAAAAATTTGAAATATAATCACCTAAAATGTAAAAGGAATGAAAATGAAAGGTAAGATACATACAGATTATATGAGAAGAAAATACAAATATGCAGTAGAATTTTAAAAATCTATAATAATTTCTTATAATGAAATATATCTATTAAATGGCAATTAATGTTTTGGTCTTAGTACATCTAATATACAGATGTAATGCAGCTAAAAGTTCTCAAATAATGTTTTTGAATATTCAAAACAAAGTTAAAAATTTTTAGCTTATTAAATAATCTATATGCATGTTGACTTAAAACAAAACAAAACACTAAATTGATGATGACAGACCTAAGGCAGGACATGTTCAAGGAGACTGAGTAAATCTCATTTAAACCAGTGGCAAAACTGATAGCATGAATCATTCATAGCTAATTTGTCATTTTATCTTTTGTTCTTGCCCCCACGATATTCTATTTAATCACTTTTCCTCAAGACCTGCTCTGGACTGAGCATTGTGGCTGGTTGGGTTAAAGCAAGAATGGTGCATTCTAATCCTATTCAGGCAAGACCGATGTTACCATGTCTGTAATTTTTTTTAACGTTTTTATTGATTTTTGAAACAGAGAGAGACAGAACATGAACAGGGGAGGGTCAGAGAGAAAGGAAGACACAGAATCTGAAGCAGGCTCCAGGCTCTGAGCTGTCAGCACAGAGCAGGACACGGGGCTTGAACTCACAGACCATGAGATCATGACCTGAGCCGAAGTTGGAGGCTTAACCGACTGAGCCACCCAGGCGCCCCTGTACTTTTTTTTTTTTTTTTAATGGCTTCTATATAGAAGGTGTGATATTATGTAGGCATTGAGTGGTTTAAGCTGTACTCCAGGGACATTCAGTGTTTCATCAGTAAGTCACACTCTGAGGGTGGTCCACAATCATTCCGTCAGAAAAGCCACTCTAGAGTCAGCTTCCACAACTTCAAGTCTTCTTATCTAGCACAGATATGTCATTAGCAAAAAAAAACAAAAAACAAAAAACAAAAAACATTAAAAATGGATTTTCTTGGATGAAATTAGTAGTTTGTGAGCAGAATGGATATTTAAAAAGATTTTCCTTGATGAAATATATACATATATATATTTATGTATATAAATATACATAATATACAGAGGGGGAGAGAGAAAGAGAAAGGGAATTTTAAGCAGACTCCACATTCAGTGCAGAGCCTGATGTGGGGCTAGCTCCTATGACCCTGGGATCATGACCTGAGCCAAAATCAGAGTCAGATGCTTAACCGGCTGAGCCACCCAGGTACCCCAAAATATATCTTTTTTTTTAGTGAATGGCTTAAATATGTTAGATATTTCTACTAACTGAATATAAAACTTGTATCAGATTCTTCATCCTATACCTATAATAGCAGACCTATATACCTATATACATACCACAGCACATGCTTTGTTCTATCAATGGTTCTGGGGATTCTTGATTGATTTAGAATCAATCTAATTCTTTAGGTGATTAGACAAAATGCTGTGTTGGAATGTTATTGTACTTGTTTAAGAGGAACCTTACACATAGGGTGAATTTCTAGCACCTAAGAAGAGTAAAAGATGAAAATTCTTTGCACTCACAGAACAAGCAGTGGTACAGTCTAATGCCTGCTTGTTAAGTGTCTATGTAGACACATTTGTTTAGGACTTTTGTTACAACCTGGTGGTGAGCTTGTGGAAGAGTAGCCAACCCTCGCCTATCATTAATTATAGACTGCCAATGTTGCAAACTGTCACACAACAAAACTAAAACAACTTAATAAAGAGTCTGGTGTCCTTTATTCAGGAGAAAACAGTCTATTGATTGGGGGAGTGCAGTGCCTCACAAGCAGTGAAGCGATCTCAAGGGATTTTGGCAAAAGCGAGTTTTGTAGAGCCTTAGAGAAAACAACATGGAAACAGGACACGATTGGCCATCAGGTATGGGATTTCTTTACATGGCTAGCAGGTCCTACTCTCTGGGTAAGGTAAGCTAGTTAAAGTGGAGTTGGAGGACTGTGGTTGGTGTACATTAAGTTTCCTTGATAGGTGTTTCCTGTAAGTGTAGACTGACTTACATTTAGATTCGATGTGGGCATGGCCACTGGCACACTATTTTGTGGGTCACAATATACCAATTAACTGAATCATTACCAAACAAACAAATGAAAAACAAAATTTAGGCGTTGTGCTTTAACTAATGGATTTCAACTAGCTCCCAACAATAAAAATGTAGAAACGTAAAGCTGTGTCAAGGCTGCTCTCAGTTTTTCAACATTAAAGACATGATGATATCACAGAAGCAAATGGCCATTTAGTCATTATCTAAAATACAGTGTCTGTTTAGTGCTACAACCTCACAAATTCTCTGTTATTATTTAACTCAAAGCTAAGAGGCAAATGGACACAATGATGGTGTTATTTAATGGCAATTAATTCTTCATTCATTCATTTCATTATAAACTCTGAGCATTTTCCACCAGGATTTCATTTGCCAAAAAAGAAAGGAATTTATATAAACGATTTCTTTTTTCCTTAATCTTTACATGCATGATAAGAAACAGAAGAGACCAACTATTGTAATTATCAGAGGATTTTTCAACCTAAGAATCTGTTGATTTGTTTCAGAATATGGGAGAAAACGATAGCTATTCTAATCTCTGGGTTAGTAAGACTTTATGGTCTGTATTTCTCAATTTTCAAGGAATAACTAGATTTGTGTGCCAACTTCATTGATTCTAGCAGAGTGGGTAGAAAGTAAGGTTGTTCAAGATAGGAAATTTCCTGGGCTGAGATGCAAATACTTCTTTTCTTGTGAATTTGCTTGTTTTGCAACTGTGCCTCTTCAGAAGGAGCATTTGAGTTTTGAAGATGAAGAATAACTCATTTTTTTAAAAAGTATGTAGTTGGGTAATCCATTTAAGGATAACACAGTAAAGGGGTCAATTAAAATCCAGTGTTTGGTGAGTGAGCAATGATCCACCAAGGGCACCAAATGCATACTAAATACAAGATGGACAAAATCAACAATATGCGTACAAATGAAATAAGGCAGTGTTGATTTATAAAAAAACAAATGAGAAAAAAGCTACTTAAAACAGTAATTTTTCCTCCATATGACAACAGTAACCTCCAGAAAAATAAATAAAGTAAAAAGGTATTGCTTTAAGATAATACAAAGATACAGAAAGACAAATACCATATGATTTCACTCATATCTGTAATTTTAAAAAGGAAACAAATGAGCAAAGAAAAATAGAGACAAAAAAAAAACACCAAACTCTCACATATAGAGAATGAACTGGTGGTTGCCAAAGGGATCTGGTTGCCAGGTTAGTGTAATAGAAAAAGATTAGGGGTACATTTATCTTGAGCACTGAGTAATGCATAGAATTGTTGAATCATTATATTATACAGCTGGAACCAATATAACACTATATAAAAATAATAATAAAATAAAATACTAGAAATAAAAAAAACAATGGTTAAACACAGATTTTTACATTTTTAAGTTGAAACTTTGAGATTTTATTCCACCAGTAAGTGAAAGAATTCTCCGAAGTTCTAAAGCTTTAACAAAAATAAAATAATACTCAGAAGAATTAAACACAGGCATGTCAACCGAACTCCATGGCAGTTATCAAATAGATTTAAGTTAATTGTCTTGTAGACTCATTAAACACTTGTAATTATTTTGACAAATTCTGGGAGTGTTAGACTGATATCCAAAGACTGGGGGAAGTGGAGAAATCGTTAAAAATAGAAATGATTGATAAATTAAAAGTAATGAAACAAAAATTGAAATGATATGCATATATATAAGTGAGAAAATGAAGAAATGTCAGATCACTTAAAAGGTAAAAATAGTGCTTAAAAAAAAACACATTCCTATAGTAATACGAATGAACTTATCACGATCAAAAATGTATGAGAAACAGAAACATTGTCATAACAATGAGTATATTACTAGTTTCATGCTTGAACATCTCTCAATTACCTCATGTAATTCTCACATCAACACATGAAACTGCTCATTCTTATCTTCATTTTATTATTAAAAAAAAAAAAAAAGCCAACTTCTGAGACACCTGGACAGCATATATGGTGATCTGAAGTCAATGCCATAGAATCTGTACTTTGTTTAATGTCTTTTGAATTCTGATTGATTATTGCTTTGGAGTGTCTGTGAATACCCTGCCTTTGGAGGCACAATTACAGCTTCTGTGGTTTCAACAGGAAAACTATGATGCATATATGCAACACTGATGTGTAGACACACCGAATAGCTTTGCTTCAAATGGGAAAAACTCCAAGAAGACCCTCTTTAGACATGAAAGAGAAGTTCTTGGCGAAAAGTGAGAGTGTGTGATAACTCCATGGTTCACTCTATCATGTCAGATGTTCATTCTGCCTAGACAGATGGTCATTTCTTCAACCTCATGCGGCCCACAAGGAAATCACAGACAGATTTGCTTCAACAGTGAGGTCCAGTTAGCAAGTGTTCCTTGAGAGTTTATTTATGTAGGAGAAAGGAAGCTGTGATAGTTTTTTACTGAATTCATTATTACTTAAGCATCTCCACTGCATGTTTAAAGTCCCCAAGGAAATGTCTTTGAGAGATCTATGTTCTAAGGCAGGGGGCATGCAAATATAGATAACAGAGCCTAAACCTGATGCAAACACAAGGTCTCTTGTTTTCTCTGAAGACTGTATAGCAATAAATTCACTGGGTTAAAGCAAAAGAAAGTTGTAAATGAGATTTTTTTCAAAGCTAATGATTTGACCCCTCAGGAGTCACGTTTAGAAACTGGAAATAATTGTGACTTCCTATTAAGGATCAAAAGAAATTCGTTTTTTTTTTTTAATATTTATTTATTTTTGAGAGAGAGAGAGTGAGTTGGCGAGGAGCAGAGAGAGATGGAGACACAGAATCTGAAGCAAGCTCCAGGCTCTGAGCTGTCAGCACATAGCCCGATGCAGGGCTCAAACTAATGAACTGTGAGATCATGACCTGATCCGAAATCAGACGCTTAACAGACTGAGCCACCCACGCGCCCCCAAAAGAAATTCTTTATCAGAAACCTTTGACAAACCAACCATAGAAATAATTCCACTGCATATGTGTGTTTGTGTAAATATATGCCTCTGTGTGTCTATATAAACTAGTTCAGGACTGTATATATTTAGAGAAATAAACAAAATTCAATGTGACCAAAACACATGTTCCTTAGGAAAAGATGTAGTAAACATATTTTCACTGGATGTCCAAAAACATTAGTTTTTAATCACTTTGGTTGAGATTATATATTTAAAATTTTTATATCTAGTTTCAACATGTTTTTTTTCCAAATAATTTAAGAGATTTGGAAAGCATCCAGAGCAGAGAAATTTAAATGATTAAAGAAATCAACACAAAGTCTTAAGTGAAAAAAAAAAACAAAAAACTGGAAGAGCTAAATTTGTATAACTTATCAGAAGAAAAACATTTACAAATATTTGAAGGGTGTGAAGAGGAAGAAGTAATAGCAATTATTCAGCATAACACACAGGAATATGATATAATAAAACAAAATAATATCAACAAGCAAAAATTTCTTTGGTACCTTGAAACATCATAACTGTGTTTAAAAAGACAGCAAATAAAAAATAATTTCCACCTTAGCAGATAATTTTCTATTAATATAATTAATAAAATATGACTTTGGCTGTAAGATAATATACACTTTGCAAAAGACTTGAAGACTAATGCCAATTATAGTAACAACAATAACCATAGTATCATCTGGCAATCACAGTTCTAACTCATTTCATTTTTACAATTAGTCTGTAATTGTAACTATTACTATTCCCATTTTATGTATGAGGAAACTGAGGGAAAGAAAGGTAAAAGAAAATGATAATGCCTAATCATTTGTATTTCTGTATTATTCAATATATTATTAGATAAAAATAATGTAGCATAATAATCTAATAATTCACATTAAGTATACACTTTTAGTTATGCAATAAGTGATAGTTGTTTGGCTAGTATTAATAATGTAACAAGGTAATTAAGATGAACAACTATTTCAAAATAAATATTTTATTCAATAGATTTGTTTGTAATTAGAGCATGTTTGTATGTTCACACATAATTGGTTTTATAACACAAATGAGAACACATGATAATGTTAAGGACTCCATTATTCTTTTTGTTTTTAATGTTTATTTTGAGAGAGAGAAAGAGACAGAGTGTGAGTGGGCGAGGGGCAGAGACAGAGGGAGACATAGAATTCGAAGCAGGTTCCAGGCTCTGAGCTGTCAGCGCAGAGCCCGATGTGGGGCTCAAACTCATGAACCATGAGATCATGACCTGAGCCGAAATCGGACACTTAAACGACTGAGTCACATAGGCGCCCCTATTGTTTATTCTTTAAGTATCCTTATAATGTGCATCTATAGACCAAACCATTAATTATAAAATTCAACAAATAATTTATTACTACACATATTTGGACCATTCTAGGCCCTGGTGATATAGCCAAGAACAAGACAATTAAGACCACTATTCTCATGGAACATACCTCTAATGGGGAAGAAAAGGATAATAAAGAAACTCTATTAATGAGAGTTCTCCACAGAAACAAAACTAATAGGATAGATGATAAGTTATAAAGACAGATGATAGACAATGATAGGTAGATATATAGATGATGATGGATAGATACACAGATAGATAGATAGAATTACTGTAAGGAACTGGCTCATGCAATTATGGAGGCTGATAAGTCCAAAATATGCAGAGTGGGCTGGCAGCTGGGAGACCCAAGCATAGCCAATGCTACATTTCCAGGTGAAAGGCCATCAAGCCTTCAGTTTAAGTCTGAAAGCCATTCACTGGAGAATTCTTGCTGCAATAGGGAAAGATCAACCTTTTGTTTTATTCAGACCTTCAACTGATAGGACAAGTCACACCCACCTTATGAAAAGTAATCTGCTTTCCTCAAAGTCCACTGATTTAAATGTTAATCTCATTCAAAAACACCCTCACAAAAATACTCGGAATAATGTTTGACCAAATAGCTAATCACGCCAAGGCCCAACCAAGCTGTTACATCAAATTAACCATTACATGGTGAAGTAACATCATGGAGGTCTGTGGGATTTGAGTGGTCAGGAAGTCCTCTCTTAGGAGGAAATGTTGAAGATAAGATGTGGATGACAAGCAGTGAAGTGAACACGCATGGGACAGTCTGTGGGAAAGAAAACAGCTCTGTGAAGGGAATGTAATGGTGAGTCAAGTCAAGGAGCACAACAAAGACCTTTGTGATTGGAGTGCTGAGGAGAGTGAGGACAAGCAAAGATACCAGATAGGACTAGAGAAAGGTCGTGCAGCTATGGTATGCAATTCAAGTTTAACGTGGAGCAGGATGGAAAGCTGCATTGTTCCAAGTGGTGGATGGCCCATAAATCCATGAAATCCGCACTGATCCCAGCGGAATTCTCCTTCACAAGGCATTTGTAGGGTTTGAAATAATGTTCTTCTACATATGATCAGTAACTAGCAGCCCACAAACATTTATTGAGCACCTAATATGTATACCAATGACTATCTAATCATTGGGGAATGAAAGAATAATGAGACATCATCCCTACTTTCAGTACATTTCGATCCCAGCCATAGAGAATAATGCAAAAACATAATTTTACCTCATGTTTATTCCCTAAACAGAAATTCTGTTGTGGTACAATAGCTGATGGGTGATGCATAAGGTTACTAATCCTGGAAAACTGTCGGTAAATTTACATATGCAGACAAAACCAAAGATTGAATTATTAGCAGCTTAAACATTGTTTTTTTTTTTCCCATTTGTTGTCAAGAATTTGAGTGCATCGTGTAAGACAATGAATTTTACTTTCAGACTACCTAGGAATATCTGAATAGAACAGTAGAACATTTTCTCTGCCAGCATAATTTCAATTAAATCACCTTATAATGAACTAAGCTAAAATACAAATACAACCTGAAACCTTAAGCAGCAAATTCTGGCTTTAAAATCAAACCTAAGTTTGCTTTCAATTAAAAAAAAGTCTCAGTTTAATAAATGTTATGTTAATAAGGAGAGACTCAAGTGGTTTAAAACCCTTTTTTATAGACATTGTCCTCTATAAAAATAATCTACCTACACATCTACCCAGAAAAATAAATAGGTAAAGTTATAGATATGAGCATTTTTACTGACCTCAATACAGTGTAAATACTTCTTTTTTATTTGTGATTGCCAGATCAGCACTACCCTATGTCTGTGTATTACATATCTAAATTCCAAATCTTCACAGGGGCAGAGTTTTAGCTTCACATTCATAACATCTCCTGAATATTCATACAAATTGCCTCTGAAAATACTCTCATTAAAAAAGACCTGAGTAATAGCCCTTGTAAAGCACTTTAAAAATATGAACCTTTGTGTAAATGCTAAGTAGCATTTTTATTAGTGTTAAACATTAAACAATAGCAGAGGGAGTAATAAATTTAGATTTATGGCATGGCCAAGGAAGAAAAATATTTTCACAAGGAGCATCAAAGGACAGTAAAAGGAGATTTAAGGAGGGAAGCTACACTATGCCGCAGCACAGAAAAAAGAGCATCAAAAATTGGTCCAGCCAATACCGTAAGAATCAAGTCTGGTATAAAACTTTAATGCAAATAATAATAATTAGAGTCATGGAGGTCAGGAGGAGAGGCATTTAAGCTATTTGAAAATGGAGGCCGAATGAAGGGTAACCCCCAATGGACCCTTAGTCACCCAGTTTCGATAAGGATAGTGTTGTATTTGAGGTTTCCACCAGGAGACAAGGATACCTGCAACAATTTGCCTCCCTTCACCACATGGTGAAACAACCTTCTTGGAAGCTTCTAATCAAAAGGATTGTTTCCTCTTCTGCCATCCCTAGGTCACCTCTTCTCTGTTGATCCCAAGCAGTTAATGTGTTTGGATGGTTGCCGCTATTGATAGTGAGTAGTGGCAGCTCTCACTTGGTGCCTAGACCACAAGAGCTGCTGATGGCCAACTCTCTTACAAATTCCAATCTGAGAAACATCCTCCATTTGCCATTGCTCTGGTGCTGAAAGAGAACACTGGAGTCGGGACCTCTGGCTGCTGCTGTACTTCTGGCTTTAATTAGACCTAATGCAACATATCCTGCTTAGGTCATTCAAAGAGTGAGGAAGGATCGCCCAGCCCTCATTGCCATGCAAGCCCATCATCTGTGCTCTCCAAACTGTTGCCCTCTAAAAATCAAGTATATGGCCTTATCATTAGAATCCAAGTCCATCCTAGGGAAACTCACTCAGGTCAAGTTAAGGGATGCCACAGCTCAAGGGGTTCAGAGCCACCATTATCCTTTGACAGTGCAGCTCTGCGCAAGACCAGGCACAGTGATAACCATCATCTATGTTGGCCTTTGGAAAACCAGCAGCTTCATTGACCCTCCCTTTCACCGAGCCTTTGTCAGCACTAACAAAGTTCATGTTGACAGGGTTATTTAGTGTTCAGAAGGAGGAATTAAAGTCCTGTTTCTTTCTCTAGTGTAAAGTCTGAAAGCTCCAGAAACAAATTTGCCCTTTCTTGTCCCAGAAGCTTTCAGGGATCCTATAACAATATAATTTTCTTACATATTTACAAAAAATGGTTTTAAATTTTGGCTTTCACAATCCCACTTAAGTGTTTTATTATATTCCATTATAATGTTATCAAACATAAGAAATTATATCTAGTAGATCATTGTTTTATATGTTATAATACATATAAGTGGTGATATAAATTCTCAATGAACTTTCAGCAGCATCTCTTTTGGGGTTATACAGATAATTATCAAGTGTGTACAATATTTTATTTGAAATCATTAATTTTGAAATAATTCCTGGTATGATTTGTGTGTGTAAAGGTAAGTCTGATCAACACATTAGAGTTGTGTGATTAGCATATATAATGCCTTCAGCTACTTGTTTAGACATTCTTTGATTAGAATTTTGCATCACCTAAAACACAATGCTTTTGGTTAGGGGACATGTAAGAGAACTTCCCTCCTTTGCATGTAAGCCAGCAACCCCACTTTTCTATGCCGGCCAGTCAAAGCCTGCATCTGGCCACTCTCTTCCTTCTAATCTGGTTATAGGTCTGACATATACTGCCGCAGGAATTCCAAGGCACCTTCAAAGTAACTCTTTCATTCAAAAAGCTGATCAGGGGGCGCCTGGGTGGCTCAGTTGGTTAAGCGTTTGACTGGATTTCAGCTCAGGTCATGATCTCATGGGTTGTGAGCTCAAGCGCCACGTGAGACACAGTGCTGACAGTACAGAGCCTGCTTGGGATTCTCTCCCTCTTCCTCTCTCTGTGCACAACCCCCTTCAGGATAAATGGATAAACAAACAAACAAACAAACAAACAAACAAAAATGCCGATCAGTGTTCCTGCACCTAGAAAGAGATCTACTCTCAGATATGGATAGGTTTCAGGACTGTCTCTGCCTGCATTTACAAATATGTCTTCATTTTGTGGACTTGAATATGAGGCTTTGTTTCATTTTAACTTGGTGCCTAATACTAAGCTTGGTTAGAGGGGTAGAAGATGAAGTTCTAAAGCCTTTAACCAACCTCAACCAACAAACTACTAATATTCACCAAAATGAACTTGTCCAATCTAAGACCAATTTGTTTTATGACAGTTATCTATACAAATCTCAATGACAAAAGGGAACCCAGAATATGGTAGCTAATGTTGTTAGATTAGGACAACTTTTTCAGAAAACCTGAGTTGAATCTGATTAGCAAAAATGTTTGAAATAAATAGGTGAATTGAACATATCTATTCATGTTGAATTGTTAACTGCTCCATACATCATCTAAATGATATAGAGTATGAAGAATTAAAGTCAAATAAGTATGTTTAAATTAATTAAAGAAATAAAAGGAATAATTGAAGCCATAACAAAAGGCAAGATTCTACAAAAACACAGCAGGAAGATTTGGAGGAAAAAAAAAAACAAAAAGGTAAATTTCATAAAGGAAAACACGGTTAATGGGATGAAACACTAACTTTACAGATTCGAGAGCACATTGGACATGATAAAGAAAGAATTAGTGAGTTAGAATATATATATGAAGAATCACCCAGGAGGAGGCATAGCCAAGCAGAAAAGATATTAGGAAAATATTTGCTGCATGAAGGGTAAAATGAGAAGTTCTAACATATCAGAGAAGTTCACAAAGGGAGAATACAAGCAACACTTGCAAAGATGAATGTTAAAAAAAAAAAAAAAAAAAAAAGCCCAGAGTTGATAGAAGACTTGAATTCTCAAAAATTTTCCCCCAGGACCAAACATGTTTGGTCCCCAGGAACCAAAAACTAAATAAAAATTTGCAGTTTTCTGAACTGCAGAACACCAAAGACCATCAAAAAGTGAACTTAAAGGGGACCCTGGATGCTTTAGTTGGTTAAGTGTCTGACTTTTGATTTTGACTCAGTTCATGATCTTCTGGTGGTGAGATCCAGCCCCTTGTCAGACTCTGCACAGGGCGTGGAGCCAGCTTAGGCTTCTCTCTCTCTCTCTCTCTCTCTCTCTCTCTCTCCATCTTTCTCTCTCTCTCTCTCCCTCCACTACTCTCTCTCTTTCTCTCTCTCTCTCTCTCAAAATAAATACATAAATTTAAGAAAAAAAAAGATCTCTAAAGAAGTGAACTTAAAAAAATTCTTTAAACTTTTTAAAATTTATTTTTGAGACAGAAACAGAGCATGAGAGCTGGAGGAGCAGAGAGAGAAGGAGACACAGAATTTGAAGCAGGCTCCAGGCTCTGAGCTGTCAGCACAGAGTCCGATGCAGGGCTCAAACTCATGAACTGTGAGATCATGACCACAGCTGAAGTCTGACATCTAACCGACTGAGCCACCCAGGCACCCCCCAAAAAAGTGAATTTAAAGTAACCAGAGAGGTAATAAAAATTACTTGCAAAGAAGAATAAAATAAATAATAAGCAAACTAGAAATCTATACCTCGCTAAAGAATGATCATAAATATATTTTTAGACAAAGATAGCATTTTAGACAAACAAGGATATACTTTAAAAACTAGTAAAGAGTGAACTTAAAAATGAAATGGAATGCAAAAGGCAAATGAATACTAAATTTGTAATTTAATTAAATTTGGTAGCAGAAGGGTTATAAAAACAAGGTTGAACTAACAATGTATATTGGCAAATGATTATAGTCAATTGATTAAAATTGTTTCAAATAATATGTGTCACATGATTATATCAGTAAATTAGTTAGAATGTGTTACATTTTATACTGCTTAGAAAGAGGATAAAAACATTAATAAGCTTTAGATTTCATTAGGTCAAATGTAAAGTTAAAATTTAAAGGCTAACCACACACACACACACACACACACACACACACAAAACAAATGTACACAAATGCAATAGAAGTTGGATGCATCACTTACAAATCAGGAGATGAAAAAAAATTGAATTAAAAATATTTCAACAATCCAATGAAATTAAGATAGAGCAATAAATCCAAATATATTATTAATAACTAATAAAAATAATAAATGTGAAAGGGTTAAATCAATCAGATTTGATAAAGAAGCAAATATAAATGTGTGAAAAGGATTACAAGATTAACAAATTGAATAGAAACCAAAATTCAATTAAACACTTTATAAAAGACATTAAAGAGTATAAGGAATTGCAACTGGAAGCAAAAGAAAGGTAAAAGTTGCAAATACTAAATATAAGAAAGCTGGCAGAGTTATAGGCCTGTTGATAAAATGAAGCAAAGAGAAAAAATACAAATATATTTTATATGTGTAAATACATATAAATTCCTAATTTAGATAGATAGATAGACGGATATAGATATGTGGTATATATTAGGTATATAAAGAATGAAATGAGAAAGTTTATAAACGGAAAGCTTTCACTGGGAAAATAGAACAATTCAAATCAATGAACTCCTAAGAATAAAGTATACAACTTACAACGCCAAACTGGAACTATTATAAGAAAAAAATAACAATCTATGATCACAGAGGGTAAATTTAACTTGCTTTTCTCAATAATTGGTTTATTAAATAAAAAGAGAGAAAAATGGAGAGAGAGGAAAAGGAGACAAAGAGAACACATATTTAGACAAGAAAGACACAAATAACCATCTTGACATATTAAAAGTATATAAAGTATGGAAACTTGGGTTCTTGATTAAACTATTAAACTGGTGGAAAATTCTGGAACTGCCCACTGCAAAATCTTTCTTTATGGAGATAATCAGTATTAGTATGATCTAACTCATTGATAATTGGATCTTCTCACTACTAAAATGATATAGCACCAAATTTGAGAATTGAAAAATGATCCACTGAGTAAATCCAAAACCAGAGAGAAAACAAATGATTAAAACAAAGAGAAGACAATTATGTAAAAGAAAATGAAATAATAAGAGCAATAAAATATAGACTAGTTAACTAAAAAATTAATGTAATAGACAATGTAATGTATATAGATATGTATGTATGTATATATGTATATATATATTCTAATTTATACATGTATGTATGTATATGTATGTGTATATATATATTCTAATTAGAATAACAAATGTGTTCAGCAATTTACCTGAACAAGATTAACCTACAAAAATCAACTGCACATCTACACATCAGTCAGAAATAGTCAGTAAAATTTTCTTAGATAAAATGTCAAAAAATAATATGAAGTACTAAGGAATAAAACTAGCAAAACACGGATAAAGACCTTTCATGGAGAATAATGCAAAATGTAATTGAAAGCTGTAAAAGTAAACAGAAATGTAGTGATACATTACTTTTATATACAGCAAGTTTCAGTATTATAAGTATGTTAATTCTCTATATATTCAAAGTTGTGTCATCAGAATCACAAAAACATTATCTTTATAATCTGAAATACTGATTGTTATCTATATCGCAAAGTAAAGATCTAAAATGCTTACTCTCTTAATTGTAATCAGAGATATGACTTCTAAAATGTATATTTTTTGGTAATCACTGAAGTTTCTTTGTAAACTCACATATAAGCTATTTTTGGTGAAAAATCACCAGGTATTTTAAAAGAATATGTTTTCTCTCTGCAGCATAAACTGATTATTTGGCATTTAAATAGAATAACAGCTTACTTTGTCACAAAAAGCTCTAAGGATAGAGTCCATTTCCACATTCCCTGGGCCCAGAGGAAGATGCTCAATGTGGTTGCTACGTAACAAAACTACTAGAGAGAAATTATTCTTAAATCTATTTGTGGAGATCATCTCAGGCAAGACAATTCTGAAGAAAAATAAGTGAGAAAATTTGCCTGACAAAATATCAAGATTCAGTCTACAGTTAAATAAATGGGAAATAGTTTCAGAACAGTTATGTACATAATGGCTAGTGGAATTGAACAGAAATTCTGGAAACACATATAAACATAGATGTTTTATATAGATCAAAGAAGGTATTGCAAAACAGGATAAAAGATGGAATCATCAGTAAAGGGCACTCAGAGAATTAGTGCCCCAGGGTGCCTGGGTGGTTCTGTAGATTAAGCGTCAGACTCTTGATTTTGGCTCAGTTTATGATCTCACATTTGTGGGATCTAACCCTGCGTTGGGCTCTGTGCAGACAGTGCAGAGCCTGCTTGGGATTCTCTTTCTCCCTCTCTTTCTGCCCCTCGCCCACTTGTGTGCGCATGCTCTCTCTCTCTCTCTCTCGCTCTCTCTTTCTCTCTCAAATAAATAAATAAACATTAAAAACAAATTGTGCCCCATATCCAAAAGAAAAAAAAAAGTTATTTCCTCATACCAGATTTAAAATCCATTACACAGCAATAATGGCTCAAATGTTAAAAAAAAAAAGTCTATATAGAACAAAACATTGAAGTGTCTCTTTCTAATATCACATAAGGTAAAATATCCTAATTGAGACACAGAAAGCCGAAAAGCACAAGACAAAGGGCAGATACATTTATTTCTGCTATTCATCCCCTCCCCATCCAAGCTTTCCTTTTAGTTCTTCAAGTTCACACCTACATCCAGACCTCTGATCTCATTGCCCAGAATGTCCATCTAAACCCTGTTCCCATCGTTAACCTCAATTAACTGCAATTCATCCTTCAGATCTTTGTTTAAATGTTCAATTTCCTCAAGAAAGCTTTTCATGAGGTGCGCCTGGGTGCCTCAGTCTGTTAAGCATCCGATTTTGGCTCAAGTCATGAGTTCGTGGTTCAGGAGTTCTAGCCCCAGCCCCGCATCAGACTCTGCTGTCAGCTCAGAGCCTGGAGCCTCCTTCGGATTCTGTGTCTCCTCTCTCTCTCTGCCCCACCCCCACTCACGCTCAGCCTGTCTGTCTCTCTCTCAAAACTAGATAAAAACATTTTTAAAAAATTAAAAAGAAAGAAGAAAGAAAGAAAGAAAAGAACGCTTTTCATGATATCCCAACCTAAGTGTAATTTAAGTCTCCCCATTGGGTTGTAAACTCCCAGGATCTTCCTTAATATTCATCACTGTCCGTCATGGCATGTTTGTGTGGTTGTTCTATTAACAGCTAGCTCCATGCACTACACTACAGCCCCATGCTCATCAGTATGTCTCCAGCACCTAAAACAATGCCTGGGACAAAGAAGGTATTCCATACATATTGTAGAATAAACAATATATGAGACTGGTTTCAGTGGAAAGGTGAGGAGAGGAGTGGAAAAAGCTTAATACGACTTTTGTATAAAGGTGATCTGTGTGCTGGAGCTTTGTAAATAGGCAGGGTTTGGACATCTGAGAAGTGTAGACTGCATTTCCAGAAAGTCAGAAAATCCTAGTGCTTTTCCTCCTAACCCCACTGGTTGTAATCAATCTTTCCTTTAATCTCGCCTTTAAACCATTATCCCTGTTCATTTGTAATTCACTTTAGGGCAGATTCCACATCCCATTTATCTCTGTGTTGCTCATTTCTTCATTGATTTACTTGAGTCTGGCAGACCAGACTACTTCTTTCATGGAGACTTCATTCTTATTGTGGGGCATGAAGGGCAGAAAAATAAAAATTTAATAAAAATATGTCAAATTGCAGTTAATGATTGGAATGTTCTTGAATACCTAAAAATAAAACACAGGCTAATGTCCTTGAGAGAGACTGGATTATAATGGGTAGCCAAATGTGAGTTCACTAAGGAGGTGACATTTAAGCTAATATTTTAATATGTACCTCTAAGCTCCTGACACATTGTAGTGGTTTATAATGTTAGTAGCTGCTTGATTATTGTGTGTTAGATTTAATTGAATATTTATGCAATCACTTAAAATCCTGATAGCTCCTTGTAGCTTTCTGTCACTAAACTAGGTCAGGAGAAGAAGTTATCTCTATATCAGTTAAATAACTTTTACTAGTCATTAAAACTGTAATCAAAGGGAGAAGAATGCCAACCCTGACCTACCTTTGGGTGTCCATCTTATGAAATAGAACTAGTGGCTCTCATTTGTACTCCCAGCCCCTTTGCTGAGTTTTCTTTTATTGGTATTGTCTATACTCTACAAAGCATACCCTTACCAATATTAATTTATCCTATTTACCTTCTCAAACAAGAGCCTGAGGCACCCTGTGTGGCTCAGTCGGCTAAGCATCTGACTCTTGATTTTGGCTCGAGTCATCATCTCACAGTTCATGAGAGTGAGCCCAGCATCCAGCTGTCAGTGGAGAGCCCACTTGGGATTCTTTCTTTCTTCCCCTCTCTCTGCCCTTCCCCTTCTTGTGCCCTCTGTCTCTCTCTCTCTCTCTCAAAATAAATAAACCTAAGCTAAATAAATAAACATTTAAAAAAAATTGTTAAGAAATATTCTTTAGTTCATCATAGAGAAGTGCTCCGTATATTAGTTTTCAATGTTGCATAAAAATTTAATGACTTAAAATGACACCCATTGACTCTCTCAGTTTCTGTGGGTAGAAAGTCTGAGCATGGCTTGCCCAGTTCCCCACAATATGGCAAGCAAGGTGATGGCCAGGACAGGTGCTTATCTGAAGGCTCAACTGGGGATGGATCCAACTCTGTACTCATTCGGGTTTATCGACAGAGTTCATTTCCTTGAGTCAGGAGAGATCACGGTAATTCACTTCTTTAAGCCAGCATTGGAGACAGAGTCCCTAGAGAGTCTGTAAATTAACAAGTCTTGTTAAACATAACATAATCCCAGAAGTGACATCCTAACACCTTTATTGTATTCTACTGATTAGAAGCAAGCCATAGGTCCCTCCCACGTTTCATGAAGAGGATGTAGGAAGGTATGGATATTAGGAGATGAGAAACATGGGGGAATACTACAAATCTGTCCACTGCAGTATTTTTTTTTAAGTTCCCTGCTTTAAAATTTCTTAATGTTTTCATTTTATTTCTTTGAGAGACAAAGTGAAAGCGGGGGCGGTGGAGGGGCAGGGAGAAGGGGAGACACAGAATCCGAAGCAGGCTCCAGGCTCTGAGCTGTCAGCACCGAGCCTGACGCAGGGCTCGAACTCACAGGCCGCAAGATCATGACCTGAGTCGAAGTCGGACGCTTAACAGACTGAGCCACCCAGGCGTCCCTTAAGTTCCCTGCTTTTAGATGAACCTTTCATATACCATAAATTTTGTGCTACAAGTCTTCATCACATGTTATTACCAATAGTTATAACAATCATAAGATACCGGTATTCAGGTAGCCCTACTGTCGTACTTCACCTAACATATCTTTTGAACAACAGGTAAGCGACAGCAACAGTGCCTGAGGAAATAAAAGCCTAGAGAAGTTATCTACACTCAAATAATCTATAAATAGCAGAGCTAGAATCTGAACACTGGTTTCCTAATAATAATAATAATTCCTAATAATAATTCCTAATAATAATTCCTAATAATAATTCCAGTGCTCCAATTTACCACTTTGTTTCATTGGGAAATGCAATCGCAAAGATTGGCTTCCTCCAACTCAGCAAAATAAATGTAGCTCCAGGAGACACAGAAAGCCAGTTACTGCCTCCAAAATCTAGTGCATCTGTTTACCACTTAATGAATGGAGGAAATTAATAACACTTTATTCCAACCATACATAGGAAAGAGAGTGCAATTCTCTTCTTTGCATTTCTGTGCTATGAGCTGCTTGTATTTCCCCCCTTTGTGGCCAGTCTTAGCCAACTGTTGTATCTCACTCCCACAAGGAGTTGAATGAATGCTTTTCCTCAAAAAATGCTACAAAGTAGTCTCTGCGTCTATAGCTGACTCATAGCTTAATTAATGATTCACCTCTCTTCTTTCCTTTATATAATCATTTTTAAAATGGGTAGGTGTCTTTCTTTTGAAGATTTAAATGTACTAAACAAAACAAACATGTTTTAAGCTGGTTTAGACAGGCTTCTTCATACAACAACAAAAAACTCACAAAGAATGATCTTTGCACAAATAAATTAAATTTTACCCAAGGTGGGGAAATGTCTGAATTTCTTATTTGATATTAAGGGTCAGTGGCTTGGCTTTAATTTCCATAAGGTATTGCCTTTGTAGTCATTGGAAATTTCTGGTGTTTATCCATGTTTGTTTAACATGACCTGGTTGGAATGTTTGTCCAATTACCTTGTGTCATCTTCACGAGATTTACTAGGGCAATGCATAGGACAAAGATTTGTTTTGGAGAGCATGGAGGAGTTGAGCTTATGGGAAAAGAAGCTGATTTCAGGAACGCAAGTAGTGTTTGAGAATACTAACTGAGCTGGTAGGGACAGGTGAGCAGTAAATGTGTCAATAGGAGAAAAGGGAAGAAGGCATGAAATACATGACTTCACTAAAATTTCACTGTGTCCATTTCAAAAATTTGTTCTGGATAAGTAAAAAGAAACATATTGAGATGATACGGTTCTGAAAACTCTTCAAGAATTTGATACAATTTAAGAATTCAAAGAATGTCCAAAGGGATTTAGAGTAGAGGGCTATTTTTGAGATTATTTGCTTTGTTCAAACTAATCGTAATTCACCCACATTTAACATACACAAGTTATATTTATTTCTTACTTGGGCAAAGAAGAATTACCAACATATGTGGTTTTCTTGCTAACCAAAGAGAGAAGCAGGGCCGTTACAGGATTTGGGAGAAGTGTGGATTTTGCATTAAATGTAAAGAGAGAACCATTTTGATGAGTTATAAACAAAGGAGAATGATTCTGAGCACGTGGTTAACATCAAGTCAACCTTCAAAAGCCTATTTCCTTGGAAGTTATACCATTAAGATAAATGTGCAAATTTGAGTCTGCTGTGTTTTCTGTGAAAGCTCTAAGCCCCAGAAGTAAATCTGAACTTGAGATACAGAAAGCTTGCAGGCAGTACTTGACTTACATAACAAGAACAAAATTAAAGATAGGTGAGAAGACAACGTGACCCACAAGGCTCAGATTCTTTAGGTTGGAATAGAATGAATGTCCCATTCTTAGATTTGAACAGATCAATACTCTGAAACTGAAATTTTACAGAAAAAAAAATCACCTTGCCTCTGGTTAAAATTTTATATCACAGACTAAATGGGATCACAGAGATTCAAGCAGATTAAGGCAGGGGGAGAGCATTAAAGGAAAAAACAATATCTAAAATCTACCAGAAAGGAAAAAAAGTGTGTTGTCTTTGTGTATGTGTGTGTGTGTGTGTGCGCGCGCGTGTGTGTTTATTTTGTTAATAAAGAAATGAGTTTCATGTTGACATCACAAATCCTAAGAGCCACCCACTCCTAGACAAAAAAATCAACTGTAGTTTGATGATATATCCAAGAATTGATAATATTAATGTTGTCGAAATTGAAAAACTCGTGGCTGAAATGGGCGAATTTCATAGGTGATAATAAAAAAGATTTTAGCGTTTTGATTTCCAAAACAGATATGAATTTTTCAAATAGTCTATGACTAAATGATATAAAAGTCTAAATTAATTTAAAAAAAAAGAATTTTTATGTCAAATATTATTTATTACTAAAAATTATAAAATACAAATTAAAAATAGAAACACCTCATGTGTTCTTGAATAAAAAGACAAATAATAACTTTCTCAAAATTAATATAATTTTAATAGAATTAAATTTGATCCTCAATATTTATAATGGAGAGGGAGAGGAGGGACTGAATGAAATCAACATAGTTAATGTGGGGAAAACACATGCTTCAATATAGGTAAGAACACTGTAAAAACAAAATAATAATCATAAGTACTTTGCCTTAGCAACCGTTAATATATAGCATAAAGTTACCATAATCAAAACAGTTGAGGATTGTTATAGAAATAATCTACTAAATCAGTAGATCAGAGTAGAGACTCCAGACATGAAAGCAAATATATATGCGAATTAATTTTATTAAAAAATTTCCATTTCAGTTCAGAGATAAAAATAACTATTAATTTAATAAATAGTGTCAATAAAGCTGACTATCTAGAATAAAAGCATGTTACATCTCACTACACACTGTATTAAAAAAAGAAATAAAATGAATTATAATCTCAAATAATAAATGAATAAAACAAATAAATAAAATGTTTATAGCCAACTAGGATAAAATAAGCTAAGGATAAGCATATCAGCTCTAAATAAGGAAGTTAAGAAATTATAAAGAAACATATTTGACTATGATATAAATTACGTTATAATATTTTATAAAGAAAATCAGATGCATCTGATAGACTGGGAAAAGGGCAATGCAAGTAAAGAAAATTATCTATAATATAAAATATGGTAGCTATAAATTGATAACTAAAGATCAAAAAAAAACCAAACAATGATAGTGGGTAAAAAATTGCATAAACATATAACAAAGAGCCACGCCAATGGCCAGTGAATTTGTGAAAATAGATTCAAACTCAGAAGTCATTAGGAAAATGGATAAACAAAATAGTCTAGTGCTCATTTTATCTTATACCTCAGTCTCCACCTCTGAGACCAAATGCCTATGGAGGAGAGAAAAATTCTATTTTTCGTGAATTATTAATTACCTTTTCAGAAAAGTCTCTTCTGTTCCAAAGTGATTTGCACTCACACAGACACATAGTTTCCTTTTTCTTTTGTTATATGTTCAGAATTCAAGTCCTTGAAGGCAAAACTTAGAATCTTGTCCTAGTCCTAATCCTAATCTAGCAATTATAAAAAATAAAGGAGATGATGCAAAAAATAACAATATATAACCCAAGTCCTGACACATTCATTGCCTGCACTATTTTCTTTTGTCTCACGGGGATATTAATATTTTATAGGAAATGAGCAACTGACATACATAAATATGCAGTTAGTACAAAAGAAAATATTTTGCCTTATTGTAAAAACTAAATTCTCTCTAATCTGGGCATTGAATTGAGGCCAAAGTATCATTTTAGTATTTTCGTTTTGATGTGATTAATCGAGTATTATCAGGTTAGATGTTTGTTTTCTTTAGGTATATGAGAGTTTGTTACTCTTGACAAGCCGGACCCCAGAAAATAACAACAGCAACTTTTAATTTATTTTAAACTGAGTATTATTATCCAGATTTACTATCAAAGTAATTGATGGTGACTACTGGGCATAATATTCCACTAATAAATGTTATGCCTTATAAGCCACAGAGGAGTAAAAATCTAACATGTTCCAAGGTTAAAGAAGGCAGAGGAATAAAGATCAATCTAGGAAAATTTACAACTGCATTTGTATGAAGTGCCATGGTTATGAATTCTGTTTCCCATCCTGTATCTCAAGTACAAAGTAATTGCTGGTGGTTTGATTTTTTTTTTTATTCTATAAACTTCCTTGTATAGAAAATGTAAATATAGTCAAGAAGGAGAAACATATGTGTCACAAATAGTTTAGATTGCTTATTGATGATCTCATTTCTATATTTAAAAGCATATAAATTACAGACTTCTTCAACCCTGTTGATTATTTTAAAACAGAGTCACATATTGAAACAACATCTTAGATTCCTGTTGCATAAGCCTGAAGTATAGTTGCAAAAATCAAACTTCAGTTTGATTCAAACTTTATAAGTTTTAAGCCCATTTTAAAATATAATTGAGACTTCTTTCATATAAATATCACTAGAGTGGTTATATCTATAACACACAAACATCCATACATATATACATTTGTGCAAACTGTTCTCTTCTACAACCCTATAGTTTAGAGCAAACTCAACCCCAAATATTTGAGTCCATTAAAACCCTATCAATGTTGGAACAGTCCTATCTGAATCATGATGCCCTACGGTTCCTAAAGCCCCAATAAATACTCAGTTTACTTCAACATTCCTAGAATATCCTTAGCCACATATCCTCCAAACCAGAAACAATTGCTCCTTCCTTTTCACTCTATTCCATATGAGTTCACACATACCACCTTATTATTTGTGCTAAAAACATTTGTTTACATTGAGTCCATCCTTTGATAAAAGGATTTCCATATTAATTACATATCCCCAGTAACTCAATCCAACAGCACCTTTCACACAGGAGCCAGTCAATAAACATTTGCTGCAAGTAGTTGAAGTTTAATGTCTGAATTTGCAGGGGGGAAAAAAAAGAACAATAGCAAAGGCTTTCAGTCCATCTTTCTTTCACTAATAACATTCCCAAATACAGAGAATGTGTACTTTCCCATATTTCTTCCAAATGGTATCTGAGCGCTCTTTCCTCTGTCTTAGTGATTTGTCTATTAACATATGGAATAATTTAGATGAACTTTAAGTATTTGCCTTGTTGAGCATCATTTGCCAAGTGTAGCTTTAAGCAAACTGAATGTTTTTTCCAGAGGAACTGCTTTGAAAATTCTGTAGACTAAGTTAAGAGTCCCTTAGTCCTTTATCTGACAGAATGACAGATTCACTGAACAGATCAGTATTTTTAGCGGGGAATTATTTCAGTTTCCCAATCATCCAGGACCTAAAGTCAAAGATATGTGCATCGAGATTAATTTTTAAAAATGCCAAGAGACTTTCCTTGTGATTTTTAATGCAATAGTTAAAACTGCCTGCATGCACACTTTGAATAAATAACCTAAGAGGTCTGAAAGTGTAATGTCTTCTCTAGAATCTCTGTTAAGACTATTTTTCCTCTTACTCCATTCCCCCTCCAGAAAGCTTTTTAAAAGAACAATCTGCCTTTAAGAGTGGACACAATGAACTAAGTATTGATTCACTATTGATTCAGAACTGATTCAACCAGAGACTGCTTCATGAGAATCTGTTACGCACCAGGTACCATATTGTACAGCAAGGCAGATTAGATTGGTACAGGACCTTATCTGCACTCAGATGGACCTTAGGCACAAGGAAGAGATAGGCCATAAAGGTACATGAGGTTGTGTAATATAACTTTAAATAATGATCAGTGTTTCAAAGCACTGACAGAAAGGGACAGTGAGTGGCCGGTGGGGAGTAACATTTTCAATAAGTTACAAAGCAAATTGGGAATGGAGTACTTCAGCAGAGAATGGAATTTAACATTCAGTGATAGGGGAAGAAGCTAAGATATGGATAGATATTCATGATAAAGATATGGATAGATATTCAAAAACCAAAAAAAACAAAGGTTACCTGATGAAAGTATGTCAAGTTTTTTTTTTTTAATTTTAATTGTCATTTAGTTTCCTAATCTTAAGCATAAACAAATAGCCAATGATCATCGGATATTTAATAAATTTTCTTATTAAGAGGGAAGCACTAAACTAAGTAGAATAAGTAAGAAAATAGAGCACCGGTTCCATGAGTAGAAGTCCTTAGAATATACTCAGTTGATATACTCAGAGAATTCAAAGAAAATATTATATCCAAAAGATATATACAAACATGTTAGTACTATTCAGTTTTTAAACTATGGGTATGTATATCAGTAACAAGAATGATAACGTAAGAAATTCCTTTGTATAATATACTATTAAGTAGGTTATCTTTGTTAAAAAAAGAAAGTATATATTTTTATGGTAAATTGTGGCAGAAAGAGGAGAAAACAATAATAAATGAAACAAGATGGTTCTGAATCTTCAGAGAGACATTATGTTGGTCTTTTTGATATAGGACTTTCTCTTATTGATCAGCTAAAGTACTATGATTCCAAGTAACAGAAAAAGCAATGCACACTGACATAAAAATGATGAAATCTAGAGTTAATTTGGGTTTCCTGAGGGTCAACTTAATCGACGGTTCTGGTTTCTTTGCACTACTGTTGCCTTGAATGTGCCTTCCTCTCTGTGTTTCCTTCTGGCTGTTTTCTTCACATGAAAAATGATTAAAGCATTTCCTGTGCTGATATTTATTCTTTACAAGATTCAGAGGAAAAGAGTTCTAGAAATTCAACAACTTTCCCGAAAGATCCAACAAACCTTTAATAATGACTGAAATGCTCAGTGTATGAGGAGGCTGTTACTGAACTAACCTCTTGGAAGGGGAATGGACTCACTTAGATCATTCACCACCTGGAGCTGAGAGTACAGTCAGGTTTCCCTGAGTCATAGGGCTATATGCAGAGCAGTCGTCCTAGAAATAAGGGAAGTGGGGCAGGACACTGAAAAGTCAACCAGGACTGTCCATCACAGCATATCCGTTACACTGGAACATTAAATTATTTAACACACAAAGGTATTTCGAGCATCTGCTACAACCATGCTAACAAAGTGGTCACTTGCAAAATACCAGTTCAATAACCAAATGGATGAGTGGCAGGCATAATAGGAAGACTATATATAAGAAGTGGTGAAATAATAATAGAAGAAAACCTCATTCTAAAAATTTGTGAGTATGAATTTACTCTGAAGGGCCAACGTGTTCCCCCATGTGGAGACATCATTGCATTCTGCAAGATAGTATCCCTGGTTGTTGAAGCCTGCTGGTAGCCTATACAGCATGGCAGGAGAGACCATGGAAGAGGAGAATTTCTGGTGGTATCATTTCAATGGAATTATTTGATCAATATTTTAGTATTTCAAGTTAGCATAAGGTTTCATAAAGCTGGGAAACACCCTCTAAAATGCCTCTCTAAACTCTCAGAATTGGCAATTGAAAATCAAAGGTCTCTCCTTTCTGTCTTCTTTCCCTGAGTTAAGTTTTCCACATTGCAAGACAGGATTAACAACAAGTCAACTCTCATGCAGAAGGTGAGTTGTGCGAAATCCCTTTGTGCTTTATTTCTAGTGTTTATATGACATTTAAAGCACCTTTGCTTTGTTGATAGATATTGAACACCAGTAATTGTACTACCTGAGTTAATTAGGCAACTAGAACATGTTTACCATGCCTATCAATTTTCTGTCTGGCAGAATATCTCAAAACCAGTTAACAAGCAAGGACAGTGTGAAATGCTTGCTTAATTGTGTATACAGTATTCTCTGAAGCTAACCAATGACCTCAATTAACAAATCGAGGTTAGCGTTGTTCATTTCATTGCCATTTTGCAGCCTTCTGCAGCTGCTTTCCCCAAATCAAGGCTCTATCTTGCAGAAAAGCTCTACTGGGTTTGCATCAAGCAGAGGGAGAATTGTCAAACCACGAAGGAAATTATGCAGACTTTGGTTTAACCTAAACCTGAGTAGAGCCACAAAGAACAAAACAGTTTTAGCATGTTATTTTTCTTTTCAGAGTGCTTTAAGAAAGAATGATTAGGAAAAACAGAATTTTATGTCTTCATATCATGAACATCTTTAGGAGATATACCAGAATGTTAATAAAATGCTAGGTCTTGTACATATAATTTTCCAGGGACAGGAATGTACTCTCTTTGCAGCATTAAATAAGCTGTGTCGTTATCTTGCACATTAGCTCATAACTTAAAATAAACCTTGAACGTAGCTCAGATATTTCCAGTGGTTGGAAACTATCATTAAAGAGGAAACAGATGGGACTGATATTCTTTAATCTGAGTAGACTTTTGTTTGTAGAAAGTTAAAAGGATAATATACTCAGTTTATTTATTTTTTTACTCTTTATGTAAAACTTAACTTTTAAGACTAACCATAGACAGAGGGCAGCTTTAAAGAAAGAGAAAAAAATAGCTAAAACTTACTAAAATCAGACTACATCAACTAAATTATTTTATTTTTTTTTAAAACATTGAATGCAGAAGTAGTCCTTCATAGTCACAGCTAAGCATGTCGTATTATCTTCACATTATATTTTATAAACTCACATAGTGCATTCAATTTCCATTATAAGTTCCTTCCAACTCTGGTTATAATGAGGAGAAATTATAGTGTCGAATGCACTCTAGGAAAGATATTAAAATATTCTGCAATCATCACTGTACTATCTGAACAAACCCAGTTTCATTTTTATTACTTCTTTCTATATGCCAGGAAAAGTTTTTAAAAAGCATAATTAAATGATGGGGAGATCCTTTCATGTATTTACAGAGAAACAAAATATTCTGTAGAAAGTTTTAAGTAGGAGAACAGATGGAAAAACAAAAAGGAGAATATTATATTCCTATTCATCTCTTATAAGAAAAGAAGGGGAAGATTTTTAAAAAGACTTGTCTCCATTGTTTTAAACATTTTTTGGAAATTTGGAAGAGGAAGTTGAAAATGGAAACTTTTATGTTAATCTAGAATATCTAATTTTGTATGATTCTGCCAGTATTCATTAAAATTCTGTTTTCCTTGTTTTTATTCTCTCCCTCAAATAACCCTTGTATATTGTACTTAATATCTCTATAAACCAGTTGGCTGAGAAGTGAAAATGTAAAAAATAATTTTGCTCACCATTTACAATAACCCCTCCCCACATGCTTTCTAATAAGGGAAAGCATGATTTTGAAATGTGGGTTCTGGAGTCAAACAGATATGGACATGAATTCAATTTCTTCTTATTAGCTATATAGTTTTATGTGGGTTACTTTTCTGAGCTTGGATTTCCTCATATTCTAAGTCAAAATAATAACAAAAAAGTTTTGCCTCAGAGTTTTGATTTTTGAGATACTCCTCCTTAGAAGTGTTTCTTTGACTTAAATATTAGCTATTATTTTTTATTGCTATCACCATCATTATTATGAATTCAAATGATTACCAGTTATCCTCCCTTTCCTGGCAGAATCGATGAGGATTATAGATTTGAGATGTGTAGCTGTATAGATGTTACTTAATCCTATGGACAGTAAGAAAAATCTTTATAAAATAAACAGATATTGGGGCGCCTAGGTAGCTCAGTCAGTCAAGTGCCTGACTTCGGCTCAGGTAATGATCTCATGATTCATGGGTTTGAGCCCCATATCAGGCTCTGTGCTGACATCTCAGAGCCAGGAGCCTGCTTCAGATTCTGTGTCTCTCTCTGACCCTGCCCTGCTCATACTCTGTGTCTCTCTTTCTCAAAAATAAATAAATATTAATTTTTTTAATAAGTAAATTAAATTCAGTTAAATTAAGTTAACAGATATTTGTAAGGTAGAAAAGTCTCATTGTTTTGATCTTGGAGTCCAGTATAAAAATCACACATATGTAAAAAAAAAAAAAAAGCCCAAAATCCACAAGTTTGTTCTATTTCCTTCCCCTATGATAAAATAGACTTCAGTTGCCTTAATTAGTCTTATTTAGCTCTTTTTAAAAGTTTTACATTATTACTAAGTGTCTAGAATAGCAGGTCATTTTTATGGATTAGCTCGAAGAAATCTACACACACATTGAATTGAATGTAGATTTTACGGGGCATCTGGGTTGAGCATCCCATTCTTGGTTTCGGTTCAGGTCATGATCTCACAGTTTGTGAGACTGAACCCTGAGTCCAGCTCCACACTGACAACACAGAGAGTTCTTGGGATTCTCTCTCTCCCTCTCTCTCTCTCTCTCTCCCTCAAAATCAATAAAGAAATTTAAAAAAAATAAAAAATAAATGAATGCAAATATTAATAAGTATAGTTTTCTAAATTGTCCCCCCCAAGCCACACTTGTCCTCATCTTGGTTTTTCTTCAGATTTTTCACTGGAGCCAGAACGTTTTTATTTTCTTAATGAAAAATACAATACCACTTAGTACATCTAGTTGAGTAAGATAAATATCAAAATCCTTAACTTGCGCTGAAAGATTCTGTACAGTTTGTATTTTATCTACTGAAATTATCTCATTTGTTTCCTTTCACTTTCCTAAAATATATCTACTCCCTCCCACTCCATCCCCACAAAGCCTTAATACCTGCTTCTCTTTTTGCCAACATGCTGGCTCCTCTCTCCCTCAATAGACCCTACTTCATCCTTTAGATCTCAGTTAAAATGAAGGTCTTTTCCTAAGCTCTTTGAAAGGCACAGAAATGCCAACATACCCTTTCATAGTATCATGTAACCCCCCATATAAATTTTTTAACAGTTCAACTTTAAATTTATTCACATATTAGTATCATTATTTTTTGCCTCCTACATCATACTACAAGTTCCTTTCCAGAAAGTATTTGGTCTGTATCTATTCATCTTTGAATTACCATCATTTAGCACAATGCCTGGCAAAATAGATATGTACTAAATGAGTTCATAAATTTTTTTAAAAAATGACAAAGTTAAAAACCCTTTCTATCTCCTATGTTTATCACATTATATTAACACCTTGAAAGTAGGAGATTTCCCTTATTAATCTTTGAGGTCTTAGTTGTTGCATGTAATGCCTAATCCATAAAATTAATCAAAAAATCTTTGTTGAATGTGGAGGAAGGTCAGTAATGTATCCTCTAGACTGAGAAGACACGGTAATAATGAAAAATGAAGCAAGCCACTCTGTACCATTTACCCAGGATTTTATCCATGGTAACTTCCTGACAGGGGCAATCAGACTGGCGGAGGGACAAAAGATCCACAGCACTATGAATTTCCATCCCTATTCTCTGCCTCAATCTGGACCTTAATCTTCAACTTTTATGGAGCAAGAGGCATGGACGTGAGGTCACAGAGTAGTTGTCTAAAGTGGTGCCTGTTTGTGCCAGAGGGGAGAACAAGATGGAGGACCAAAGATGGAGTCAGTGTTATCAGCTCTCCCACATGGAATAAAGAGAGAAATAATGTCTAGTTCAGTATTGACAATGGAGTAGTCTCTTAAAAGCGATAACTAGTAGGGGCGCCTGGGTGGTTCAGTTTGTTGAGCATCCGACTTCAGCTCAGGTCATGATCTCCCAGTTTGGGAGTTCGAGCCCGCATCAGGCTCTGTGCTGACAGCTCAGGGCCCGGAGCCTGCTTCAAATTCTGGGTCTCCCACTCTCTCTCTCTCTCTGCCCCTCCCATGCTCATGCTCTGTCTCTTAATAATAAATAAACGTTTCAAAAAATGATAACTAGTACTAATTAATAACTCTCATAATTGTTTTCATGATTATTTATGACCTTGAAGTAAACTATTACTCACATTTTTCAATATATATGAACATGTGCAAGCATTTTGGAAAGCCATAGCTTATTCTTTACTTTAAATAAGAATTCTAAAGATTTTGTTGAGACTTTTAAAATTTGAGATTAAATTGAAATCATAATCTTAGCATTTGATATTCTACTCACTTTTAAATCAAGCCCAATATATTTATTAACTTAACTAACTTCATCCAAATATAATCATGTTAATATTTATTTGGCTGGCTTGAAAAAGATGAAGAAATAACTATTCAAAAAGACATTCAATGGCATCCCTTTCTTGGAAATTAAGATAAATGTCTTTTTCAGTATTTAATATTGAAAATATATATTACAGTTCATCTTAGGTATAAATTTCCAACATAATGTTAAGTTATCCCCAAGGAATAAATACTATCAAAGAGTAATTCAGAAAACTCACAGAACTCTATAACTTCATAATACTTTTAAAAAACATATGGTAGAAAATAAAGTTGTGGATTCAAAGGAAAAATCCAGTACATCATTTTGAGAGCCAGATAAAACATATAGACTTACCCAATTTATCCCAAAGAGTTAGGGTTAGAAGCAAGAGTCTAAACAGGGCATAAGTAACTTTGGTGTTATGCAATGATTCACATGAAAATTTGACTTAGAGTACTTGAGGGAAAAGTAGCACTTTAGCAATTGATGCAATTAAAATCTACTTATTTTACAAAATCTTATTTCTTCTTGTTTCGCTTGATCACCTTTCTGCCTACGTTTTCCCCTTAAGAAACAAAAAGCTCAGTTTTGACTTGATGCCCAATTGAACAATTTAACACCAACATTAATAAAGTAAAATAAATAATTTCTTCTAAATGTTATTTCACCCTTGAGTGAATTTCTGTGTTGAGTAATTTCTATAGCTTTTGTCAGAGTGCCAATAGTTTAGCTCATGGCTATCCTAGTCTCATGCTCTTTTCAGATTTTTACAGGGATAATCAGAAGACCAGATTCTTTCACCTCTTTCTTCCTGTGGCTAATTGTTGATTGGTGTTTGAGAAAATGATAAAAGCATAAGACTGAAATTAGACTACCACAAAATTAAGTAAATTTTGGTCACGTAAAAAAGGAAAGAAATACAAAAGTGATGTATTGCTTTGACATATATTTTGTATTTTATGTTCTACTATCCTGAACTCAGGCAAAACTTTCCAGTGAATGCCAAGAAACAAAATTAAATACCAACCCTTAATAAAACAGCAAATAAGAATTAAATGGCTTCAAGACAGAACTATCCACTTACTGAGTTTTCTGTGTTCTGAAGCTGAGACACTAGACAATATTTTGCAGCTTTTGTCAAACTAGGCTTTAAAAATTATAAATATATTGACTGCGTAATCCACTTTCTTTTTTAAAAAGATTATTTTAAGCTTATTTATTTATTTTGAGAGGGAGAGAGAGAGAAGAAGAAGAAGAACAGAGAGAATCTCAAGCAAGCTCCGCACAATCAGCACATAACCCCACTCGGGGCTTGATCCCACAAACCTTGAGATCATGACCTGAGCTGAAACCAAGAATCAGACACTTAACTGACTGAGTCACTTAGGCACCCCGTTCGCTTTCAATTCTATGGGAGCAAAAGCAAATTCTTCATAAAATTCCACCTTCATCCTGCAACTTAATGTACATAGGGCTAATGAAAAAGTGTGTTCAAATATGTTGACCTCTAGGGTATCTGAGTACTAACATCTGTTGTCCCAGTTATTGTTATGACACTCAGCACAAACTCTGGTTTGTGATGCTGGGGCTGGGACTTGCCCATCCTATTTCTGTTTTGTTATGCTGGCTTCTGTGAGTCTCTGCTGATAGAAGATACTAGAAAAGCACTGGAAGACGTAGGGAAAAAAAGAGGCTCACTCCTTCCTGTGTGTTTCCTGTTCCTGTGTTCTCTTCTTGCTGCACTCAGTCACCACAGCCACAATTTTTCACCCTGACAGTGATATTTCATTTCAGTAGCAGTGGCTGGTTTCTTTTCCAACACCTTCTGAACCAACCTCATCACACCTTCTCAGACATGTCAGCTTCACAGAGTGAGCAATGACTCCTCCTTAGACTTCTGATTTTCAGACACCTGAGTTTCAGCTCTGCAGATTCCCTCATCTATCTCTGAAGTATTAATAATTTGAAAATTTAATTGTCCCAGCCTTGGGATGGACTTATTTTTCAGTAGCTACTCTCTCTAATGCCTTACTGTTTCCTTTCTGCTTTTCAGTCCTCCAAAACTGGTAGCAAAGCTTTTTATTAAATCTTCCAATCAAAAACAAAAACGACAACAAAAACTGTTGTAACTTCTATATCCTGACTGGACCTTGGATGATACATGGGTCATGGTCATGGATTAACAAATGAGGGCTTAAATCCTTTTGCCCACATATCTTTGTTTACTGACATATGAAATCATTGTATGAGTTCTTATGCAATTTTCAGGTAACTTCAATTCCTAGAGGCCTTTCATAAAGAGACCAGAGTTGCATGTAAACACTTTACTTCTTTAAGTAAAAAGTGAATTACTCTTGACATTACTAACTCAGTGAAAACTAGTTCCCAACAACTTTTCAGTTATCACCAACAGATTTGCAGAAAGGATTGTCCTCTCGTAGACATTTAAGTAGTCTGAACGAGTAGCAGCTCTAATTCTTTACTCAACTGCATGCACTTGTGTCTCTTCCAATTAAATACGCTTTTGTGTGCATGATAGATACAATGTCAAGAAAACCCAGGATTTCAAACTTAGCAATGTGAGTTTATCTAAAAATTCCTCTTTTATTTTTTTCCAACCTAACACTAAGTTGAGTAGCTCTTTTCTGTGCTTCTTTACCATCAAACATAAACACTTATCATACGTATTTCCTTATTTTCCTGCCTTCTGAACTACACTATCAACTTCTTGAGATAGAAAATATTCTTAGTATCATTCCTACCAATCATGATTCAGTTCAATGCCAACCTTTCTGCATGCTGTCAATAAATATCAGATGAATGAATCAATGAATGGTTTTAATTAATTCATCACTAATCCTCTTGTGTTATATAACAAACATTTGCCATGTCCATACATTTCTATGATCTGGACCTTAGTGTTATTCACTCCCCACCCAAAATAATCTAATCAAAACCTATTTTTTTTTCCCTGTATACGTTGTATTTGTGCCACATTCTAAACTGCTGCCATAAAGTATTTCTCCCAAACTCTACAGTCATTAAAATGATTAAATTGCGTTGATTTAATTTAGTGTTAAGTACATTCTATTGTTTTCTAATTCTTTGGAAAATTGGTAATCCCTATATAGTGTATGTGATAATTCCTTATTTTTTTTTTTAATTTTTTTTTTTTTCAACGTTTATTTATTTTTGGGACAGAGAGAGACAGAGCATGAACGGGGGAGGGACAGAGAGAGAGGGAGACACAGAATCGGAAACAGGCTCCAGGCTCTGAGCCATCAGCCCAGAGCCTGACGTGGGGCTCGAACTCACGGACCGTGAGATCGTGACCTGGCTGAAGTCGGACGCTTAACCGACTGCGCCACCCAGGCGCCCCGATAATTCCTTATTAATTAAAAAATCTGTTTAACAAGGACAGCAATTCCCTTTCTACAATAGATAACACAGAGTTTATTCAATAATTAGCTCCCTGTCAAAGTTCTCAAACTAATTTCATCTTAGGTTATTTTCTGAGATACTTCGGCTCTATCTATGATTCTAGAAACCATCTGGTACAAATCTCCCTTGATTTTTCTATTTATGACGTAATTTTCCTACATAAAACTAAACTATATTTTACTATAAATTCATTTTACTGTATTATTCAACTTACCTCTTGCTGTTGGTTCAAAACCTCAGGAGCCTCCTGGGTGAAATCTGAAATGGGCTTCTGAACATGAAGGGCAGGGAAAGACCAGACTGGTAGGTAGGCAGGGTTAATAAGCAAGGGAACTTACATAGGACGCTTGTCCCCGGGATCGCAAAATGAGCCGCTTGCACCCACATGCCAAAATCTTAAAAGTTTATACAGAGGGCCTAAATTGGGCAAGTCACATATACCATTCACATGGTCCCAACAACATGTTACTAACTCACGGCCCTGCCCTTAAGCAGAGGACCTTGGCTCAGGAGGAAGGCAAGCAGAGTGTACATTCCTAAGACAGAGGAGGGAGTAGGGAGCTGCCAATCCCCCCAGATCCAGCTCAAAGGTCAACCTGCGGTCACATCCTCTCCATGACCCCCTCCAACACTTGCATAGGTTTTATTTATTTATTTATTTATTTATTTATTTATTTGCTCACTTTCATATTTTAAATGACTGGTTATTGTTTTTACTAGTCCTCTTCCTACAATATGTATCTTCTTTTAAGAGTGGCAAGTTAAGTGTTCTAATCTCTGCTGTGACATTAGCATATTATGTGAAAGTAAAAATTGTTAGGTTAAGTCAAGCCTCTTAACTTTGGGGAAAATTTCTTGCCTCAGTATGAGAGTATAATACCTTTCACTTACTAACAATATCATTGAGAATATAAAACAAGATGACACACGTATGTTTGCTTAGAAAAGTAACCATTTAAATTTAAGGCACATTAAGGGGCATCTGGGTGGCTCAGTCAGTTAAACGTCTGACTTCAGCTCAGGTCATGATCTCACAGTTCATGGGTTCGGGCCCCCTGTCGGGCTCTGTGCTGACAGCTCAGAGCCTGGAGCCTGCTTCAGATTCTGTGTCTCTCTTTCTCTCTGCTCCTCCCCCACTCATGTTCTGTCTATCAAAAATAAATATTGAAAGAAAAACATTAAATTTAAGGTACATCTGGGGCATCTGGGTGGCTCAGTCAGTTAAGTCTCATGATCATGAAATTGACCCCCGAGTTGGGCTCTGCACTGTCAGCTTGGGATTCTCTCTCTCTCCCTCTCCCTCAGCCCCTTCCCTGTGAGTGTTTTCTCAAAAGATAAAAATAATAATAAAATAAAACAAATTGAAGGCACAAAATACCTTCTTAATTTTTAGATTCAAGCTTTCCAGAAGTAAAGATATTCAGTCTCCATTGCTTTTCAGGCCCATATCCTGACTTCTCTACAGTGACTGTTTTCTTTATTCTGTCCAGCTAACACTGATCATGATAAAATTGTTATCTGAATAACTTTCTAAATGATATTAGTTTTCCTATGGAATGCTCTTTTCTATGTATAAACATAAATGCAAACTCTTCCTATGTCCATTCAAATCACATGCTACCATTTTCCCCATTTTTCCATGAAGTCTTGATCCCACAGCACTGGTCCCTTTTAATTTTTTATTTAAATTCCATTTAGTTAACACACAGTGTAATATTTGTTTCAGGTGTACAATTTAGTGACCCAGTGTTCATCACAAGTGCCCTCCTTAATCCCCATCATATGTTTGACCCATCCCCCCCACCCATCTCCCCTCTGATAACCATCAGTTTGTCCTCTGTAATCAAGAGTCTGTTTCTTGATTTGCTTCTGTCTCTCTTTTTTCCCCTTTGGTCATTTGTTTTCTTTCTTAAATTCCACATATGGGTGAAATCATATGGTATTTGTCTTTCTCTGACTGACTTATTTCACTTAGCATAATACTAGTCCCTTTTAATAATACCATACCTCAACACCTCAGGACTTTTCATGCTTACTAGATCTTATGACTCTCTTCTCATTTTCTTTTGAACCAACTTTGTTCAGACTTTCACCCCATTTTTCCACTGAAACTGCTTTTGTTGAAATTACCAACAATTTCTACATTGCTAAATCTCATGGCCAATTTTCACTGGTCATTTGCTCATCCTTGAAAGAATTTCTTCACTGGGCTCTCAGAACAATCTTTTAATTTACTATCTGCAGCCCACTGTGCCAGATTCTACTTATATCTTCAACCTGTAAACAGTAGGAGGGCCTCAGCGGTTAATCCATGGATCTCTTTTCTAACGACACCACTCCTCTGGTGATTCATGGCGACTTTTTGTTCTAAATACCATTGATATGCTGACAACTTCTTAAAGTATGCATCCAGGTAGGATTTTGTCAGCCTATGTAACCAACGACCTAGTGTACATTTCCACTCAGATTAATAATAGAATTTCAAACTTATGATGCCCAATATAGAACACGTTGGACATACGATATTGCCTTTTCTACTCTTAGAAAATGGCAACTGTATTTTTCCAGTTTTCAAGGACAAAAGTCTTGGACTCATTCGTGACCCTTCTATTTCTCAGCTGTTGAGATATCACCATCCTTATTAGTTCTAGCCTCAAACTAAAACAAGCATCAAGTCATTTAGCAACTTTGCGGTTAGCACCCTTGTCCAAGCCAACATTATCTCAATAGCATATAATTCATTTTTATACTTGCAGAATCGCCTTCCTGTAGCCTATTCTCAAACACAGCCATGAGGGGAATTTTTCAAAAATGTAAGCCATATATGTCACTGGTCTGAACAAAATACTTAAATGACTTTATATTCAAAGTTAAAGGCAGTATCTTAATAATGTTACACAAAGCCCTATGTGATCTTGCCCCCATTACCTCACTAAGAGCTCATTTCTTACCATTTGGCAATGGTTCACTCTGCTCCAGTCACACTAGCCTCCTTGCGATTTCTCCAACACGCTAAGTTTACTCATGCCTCAGGACACTCACACGTGCTGTAAAGCTGTGCTTAGAATCCTCTTCTCTTAGGCATAACAATCCCAGACTTTAGCCTCTAGTACAAAGCTATAATCATCAGGACAGTATGGTATTGGCACAAAAACAGATAGACCAATGGAATAGAATAGAGAACCCAGAATTGGATCCACAAATGTAAAGCCAACTAATCTTTGACAAAGGAGGAAAGAGTATCCAGTGGAAAAAAAAGACATTCTCTTTAACAAATGATGCCGGGAAAACTGGACAACAACATGCAGAAGAATGAAACTAGACCATTTTCTTACACTATACACAAAAATGAATTCAAAATGGATGAAAGACCTGAATGTGAGACAAGAAACCATCAAAACCCTAGAGGAGAAAGCAGGCAACAACCTCAGCGCAACAATTTCAGCAACCTGCAGCCACAGCAATTTCTTACCCAACACATTTCTAAAGGCAAGAGAATTAAAAGCAAAAAGGAACTATTGGAACCTCATCAAGATAAAAAGCTTCTGCACTGCAAAGGAAACAATCAACAAAACTGAAAGGCAGCTGACGGAATGAGAGAAGATATTTGCAAATGACATATTGGATAAAAGGCTAGTATCCAAAATCTATAAAGAGCTCACCAAACTCCACACCAGAAAAACAGATAATCCAGTGAAGAAATGGCCAGAAGACATGAATAGACACTTTTCCAAAGAAGACACCCAGATGGCCAACAGACACATGAAATAATGCTCCACGTCACTCCTCATCAGGGAAATACAAATCAAAACCACACTGAGATAGCACCTCATACCAATCAGAGTGGCTAAAATGAACAAATCAGGAGACTATAGATGCTGACAGGATGTGGAGAAACGGGAACACTCTTACATTGTTGGTGGGAATGCAAACTGGTGCAGTCGCTCTGGAAAACAGTGTGGAGATTACTCAAAAATTAAAAATAGAACTACCCTTTGACCCAGCAATAGCACTGCTAGGGATTTATCTAAGGAATACAGGAGTGCTGATGCATAGGGGCACAAGTACCCCAATCTTTATAGCAGCACATTCAACAATAGCCAAATTGTGGAAAGAGCCTTAATGTCCATCAACTGAGGAATGGATAAAGATGCGGTTTATATATACAATGGGATACTACCTGGCAATGAGAAAGAATGAAATCTGGCCATTTGCAAAAACGTGGATGGAACTGGAGGGTATTATGCTAAGTGAAATAAGTCAGGCAGAGAAAGACAGATATCATATGTTTTCACTCATATGTGGATCTTGAGAAGGGGGAAAAAATGTTACAAACAGAGAGGGAAGGAGGCAAACCATAAGAGACTCTTAAATACAGAGAACAAACTGAGGTTTGATGGGGGTGGGGGAGAAGGGCAAGTGGGTGATGGGCATTGAGGAGGGCACTTGTTGGGATGAGCACTGGGTGTTGTATGGAAGCCAGTTGGACAATAAATTATATTGAACAAAATAGAATCCTCTTCTCCTAGATTTCCTTAAAGATTGCTGCTTCATTTTTCATAATTCTTTTCCAAAATGTCACCCTAGGAGTGAAACTTTCTCTGTTCATGTATTAAAAATGGTAAGCTGACCAAGTCTTTTCTCTATCAGTCCTCCTATTTTCTTCTTATAATACTTATTACTTACCCTAGATTTTACTTATTTGACTACTCTCTGTCTTCATCTACTGAAGTAAAAGATCTATGTGGATGAAGCTATATTCTCTTGCACTGACTGATATATTCTCTGCTACCAGAAGACACTGTATATATATATTTATAGCTCATAATAGGAACTCAATAAATATTTGTTGAATAATTAAATAAAGTCAAGTAAATAAAAACTTAAAAACATGTCTGAAATACTGGAATTAGACTATTTACCATGACCTAACTATTATCCCCTGTAAATAGAAACATAGGCTGCTATATAAATAGTCTTGATCCTATAGGTATAGGTTAAAATATTAAAAGCTTGACTATCTGAAAGAGAGAACATAAAACAAAATATTGAGGATGACTTTCCTTGGAGGTTGTATTGGCTAATTGCTTTCTATCATGCAAGACATTTTTAGAAAACTCAACAATAGATACTTTAGGGAATATGAAGTAGGTGAAATAAATACTAGATACACAGCTTAAATATTTTTCCCAAAGTCTGAGGATTCATTTAGAAGTATTCACACTTGAAAAACGGGCTTTCAAATTAAGAAGGACTCTTGGTTAGGAGGTATGCATGTAAGATGAGAGAAAACTTGTTTTCCATAGTACCTGCTGGCATGTGTACACTAAATATTTACTATACTCATTATTCATTTAATTATAGTGGTAAAATTCTATAACAAGATCCCAGTAGGTAATAATAGTAAATTGAAGAACATTGATTTTTAAAGCAGAAACTACAGATGACATAAAACTGGCTCTATTTACTTTGCCAGAAGAATGTTTTCTGAAATTACAGTCCTGTATTATTGAGTTCATTGTGCCCATATTTTCAAAGTACCTAAAATCATGTACGTGGTAAGGTGTGAGTAAAGACGTCACGAGGCAGCAATTTGAATATAAAAATCATGAGCTGAATCTATAGTTCTTCAAAACCCAGAAAGCAGTTCAACTTTAAAACTCACAATTCTACAATGGGTATATAAATCAATATAATTATCTTATTATTTTTATCATAACCAATCCTTATTTAAAATTACCTAGAATCCTAAAGTGGCTTAAAACATTACCAAGTAAATCTCATGAAACTCTCCTAAAAGAGATTATATAATAAGAATGCCAGTTGACTGATGAGAACCATAAAACTTTTAGCACAAAGGACACCATCCAACCTCCCATGCTAAGAGAATTGGCCAAACTCTAGCATACCTTATATTGACCCAAGACCATGTTCCTAGGATAATCACAGCCACCACCTCCACCCTCTTAAAATGTCTACTTGAGAAAGCCCAACAATGTTGTAATGGTTAATTTCGTAAGTCAACGTGGCTGGGCCACGATATACCAATGGTGTTGGTGGGGCATTACTGTCGGTGAGGTTGTTTTAGAATGAAATTAACTTTTGATTGAGTAGAGAAAATTGTTCTTTCAGTGTCGGACTTCAGCTCCAGTCATGATCTCACGCTTTGTGAGTTCGAGCCCCACATTAGGCTCTGTGCTGACAGCTCAGAGTCTGGAGCCTGCTTCAGATTCTCCATCTCCCTCTCTCTCTACCCCTCCCTCGCTCATGCTTTGTCTCTCTCTCTCTCTCAAAACAAAACAAAACAAAGTAAACTTAAAAAAAAAAAAAAAGAAAATTGCTCTTCCTAATGTGAAGGTGTCCTCATCTAATCAACTAAAGGCATGAATAGAAAAAAAGCTCACCCTCCCAGGAATAAGAGGAAATTCCTCCTGACTGACTGCCTTGACCTGGAACATTGATCTCTCCCTGACTTTCAAACTCAAACTGAAATGTTTTGGCTCTTTTCAGGTCTTGAGTCTGTTGGCTGTAGGCTAGAACTTAAACCATTGATTCTCTTGGTTCTCAGGTCTTTAGATACAGACTGGAACTACATTATGGCTCTCCTACATCCACCTTGCAGGCTGCAGATCTTGGGACTTCTCAGCCTTTATAACCATGTGAGCTGATTGCTTATAATAAATCACATATAATTGAGTATGTGTTTACATGTATGTGTGTATCTCATTTGGTTCTGTTTCTCTGGAAAAATCTAATACAGCTGACAAAGGAATTTACTCTTTATTCCAACCAGACCTAGGCCCCTGACCTCTATTTTTTCTTACAGGAGTTACTTATAAATTATTTCACTGTCCCTTTGAGGTGTAAGTCTTCTACCACTCAAAATTGTCTCCTTGAATAACTGGGGGCCATTGCTTGAAAATGCAAATATCCAGGGACACTCAGTCAGTTAAGCATCTGACGCTGTTTTCAACTCAGGTCATAATCTCACAGTTTCATGGGTTCAAGCCCTGCTTCAGGCTCTGTGCTGGCAGGGCACAGCCTGCTTGGAATTGTCTCTCTCTCTCTCCCTCTCTCTGCCCCTACCCCACTTGTGTTATCTCTGTCTCTCTCAAAATAAATAAATAAATAAATAAAATGCAAACATCCAGGGAGATGGCTGTCCTATTTCCCAGTTCCCTTGGGACAGTAAGCCTAACTTTGGTGGGCACCTTCTCTAATTTGCAAAACTATCTCCTGTTCTAAAGATATAAAAAGTTTGTTTCTCCCCCAGGTAACTGCCAATTAACAAACTACGATGGCCTAGTCACATTGGCCAAGCCCCTTTAATGCAATTCAGTACTTTTCCTAAATTTAGTGCATTCTTGCATTTAAAAACCTCCTATATTACATTTTGGTGGAGTTGAACCCAGATTATACTGAAATATCTCTCTCCTACTGCAGTAGTCTGAATAAAATCTGTCTTGCAACTTTTATTATTTTTATTTTTTAATGTTTATTTTTGAGACAGAGAGAGAGCATGAGTGGGAGAAGGTCAGATAGAGAGGGATACACAGAATCCAAAGCAAGCTCCAGGCTCTGAGATGTCAGCACAGAGCCCAAACACAGAGCTGAACCAACAAGGCACTAGGTTGCAACCTGACCTGAAATCATATGCTTAATGGACTGACCCACCCAGGTGCCCCTTTCTTCCAACTTCTAAAGTTTTTCTTTTTTTAAATGTTTATTTATTTATTTTGAGAGAGATAGAAAGTGCATGCACACACACACAAGTGGGAGAGGCTCAGAGACAGAGCAAGGGAGAGAGAAAATCCCAAGTAGATTCTGATGCTAGGCTGTCAGCACAGAGACTGGTGCCAGGATTGATCTCATAATCTGTGAGATCATGACCTGAGTCAAAATCAAGATTTAGATTCTTAACTGACTGAGCCACCCAGGTACCCCTGTCTTGCAACTTTTAACCAGTGTCTGCTGAATTTCTCTTTGACACTAACTTGGTCACTCTCTAGAACAGACACTGACCTTGGAAATGTGGTTAGAATCAGAAAAAGTAATACAACCTGATTTAAACATTTTTTCCTGCTTGTTGAACAATAGACCTCACACTTTCATTTTTCAGTGGGCTCCACAAATTATGTAGGTGACCTTGATTGTAGTAGTAATAGTAACAGTAGTCATGGCAGCGGCAAAAGTGGACATTAAGTGATTCCTTTGTGCCAGACTTTGGCTTAACTGTTCTTTGTGTATCAAGTTATTTAATCTCATAACAGTGGTAAAATATACTATGCTAATACAAATCCCTTTCGATAGTTAAAAACTGAAGCAACAGAGAAATTCATTGCTTTTTTTTGTAAAAGACAGCACCCAGTGCTCATCCCAACAAGTGCCCTCCTCAATGCCCATACCCCCTTTCCCCTCCCTCCCACCCCCCATCAACCCTCAGTTTATTCTCAGTTTTTAAGAGTCTCTTATGGTTTGCCTCCCTCCCTCTCTAACTTTTTTTTTGTCTCCTTCCCCTCCCCCATGGTCTTCTGTTAAGTTTCTCAGGATCCACATAAGAGTGAAAACATATGGTATCTGTCTTTCTCTGTCTGACTTATTTCGCTTAACATAGCACTCTCCAGTTCCCTCCACGTTGCTACAAAAGGCCATATTTCATTCTTTCTCATTGCCAAGTAGTATTCCATTGTGTATATAAACCACAATTTCTTTATCCATTCCTCAGTTGATGGACATTAAGGCTCTTTCCATAATTTTGCTATTGTTGAAAGTGTTGCTATAAACACTGGGGTACAAGTGCCCCTATGCATCAGCACTCCTGTATCCCTTGGGTAAATTCCTAGAAGTGCTATTGCTGGGTCATAGGGTAGATATATTTTTAATTTTTTGAGGAACCTCCACACTGTTTTCCAGAGCAGCTGCACCAGTTTACATTCCCACCAACAGTGCAAGAGTGTTCCCATTTCTCCACATCCTCTCAGCATCTATATTCTCCTGGTTTGCTCATTTTAGCCATTCTGACTGGCGTGAGTTGATATCTCAGTGTGGTTTTGATTTGTATTTTCCTGATGAGGAATGACATTGAGCATCTATTCATGTGCCTGTTGGGCATCTGGATGTCTTCTTTAGAGAAAGGTCTATTCATGTTTTCTGCCCATTTCTTCACTGGATTATTTGTTTTTCAGGTGTGGAATTTGGTGAGTTCTTTATAGATTTTGGATACTAGCCCTTTGTCTGATATGTCATTTGTAAATATCTTCTCTCATTCCATCAGCTGCCTTTTAGTTTTGTTGGTTGTTTCCTTTGCAGTGCAGAAGATTTTATCTTCATGAGGTTACAATAATTCATTTTTGTTTTTAATTCCCTTGCCTTTGGAGATGTGTCAAGTACGAAGTTGCTGCGGCTGAGGTGAGAGAGGTTTTTTCCTGCTTTCTCCTCTAGGGTTTTGATGGTTTCCTGTATCACATTCAGGTCTTTTATCCATTTTGAGTTTATTTTTGTGAATGGTGTGAGGAAGTGGTCTAGTTTCATCCTTCTGCATGTTGGTGTCCAGTTCTCCCAGCACCATTTGTTAAAGAGGCTGTCTTTTTTCCATTGGATATTCTTTCCTGCTTTGTCAAAGATTAGTTGGCCATACTTTTGCAGGACCAATTCTGGAGTCTCTATTCTATTCAATTGGTCTATGTGTCTGTTTTTGTGCCAATGCCATAAAGTTTTGATGATTACAGCTTTATAATAGAGGCTAAAGTCTGGGATTGTGATGCCTCTCACTTTGGTCTTCTTCTTCAATATTACTTTGGCTCCTTGGGGGTCTTTTGTGGTTCCATACAAATCTAGGATTGCTTGTTCTAGCTTTGAGAAGAATGCTGGTGCAATTTTGATTGGGATTGCATTGAATGTGTAGATTGCTTTGGGTAGTATTGACATTTTAACAATATTTATTCTTCAATCCATGAGCATGGAAAGTTTTTCCATTTCTTTGTATCTTCTTCAATTTCCTTCATAAGCTTTCTATAGTTTTCAGCATACAGATCTTTTACATCTTTTGATAGTCCCCTCTCACCACTATTGTTTAACATAGTGTTGGAAGTTCTAGCATCAGCAATCAGACAACAAAAGGAAATCAAAGGCATCAAAATTGGCAAAGATGAAGTCAAGCTTTCACTTTATGTAGATGACATGATATTATACATGGAAAACCTGATAGACCACCAAAAGTCTGCTAGAACTGATACATGAATTCAGCAAAGTCACAGGATACAAAATTAATGTACAGAAATCAGTTGCATTTTTATACACTAATAATGAAGCAACAGGAAGACAAATAAAGAAACTGATCCCATTCACAATGGCACCAAGACTCATAAAATACCTAGGAATAAACCTAACCAAAGAAGTTCATTAGTTCTAAGTATTAGAACTGAGATAGGGAAGAAATAGTGAAAATGGTATGAAAAAAAAAAAAAACAGATGAGAGGGTAGAAAGAGAATCAAAAAGAAATAATTAATGCAAGCTTGGAATGAAGTACTTATTTGTGTCAACAACATTCTTGTTTTTGTTTAATTTTTGCTTTGTTTGGTTTTGATCTAGGGGTGGTGCATAGTGCCACAATAATTGAGATGGTCTTAAAGAATGAGATAAGTCCAGCTTTAGTTAAACTGAGTTTATATGAAAATGTCTAACAGGTAATTGGAAATATGGGTCTGTCACTCAAAAGCAAAGTGAAGTTGAGGAAGGAAATTGGGAATAACCCAGCAAGGTAATATTTGAGCTCATAGGAATACATGATATTGACAAACCAGAAAGACATCTAAAGAAAGAAACTTAAACAAGGCTTTTTTAAAGACCTGGAAGAGGGGGAGGCAGAAGTAGGGTCTGAGAAATGCTCTTTATTCCAGGTGCCTGCAGTTGTCATTGAACTCAAGAGAGGGGAGAGAGTTTAAGTCAGCAAATGTTCAAGAGTTCTAAATGCTGCAGAGAGCTCAAGGATGGATGAGGAATTGCAGAGAACCAAATATTGGAGTTAAGGATAAACTTTGGTGAATAACAAGAGAGCAATTTCTCCATAGTGAGAATAAGGAGCCAGATTGCAAATGTTTACAAAGGGAATTGTTGGTGAGAAAGTGATGGTTGTTTTTTCCTTTCAGGTGTTGGAATTGAAGAGAAAGAAAGAATAGAATGGTGGGGGAAAATAGAGTCAAGGAAAAGAGTTTTGGGATCAGAGAGGTTTGTCTTATTTAAAAGATGAAGGACAGAAAGAATTGAGAAGGAGAGACACAGAAGGTGTTAATCATTGGAGCTGCATCTTTCACCTCTCCTTATTGGAATCTTTCAATCCCTTTTTCATTTTATTTATGTATTGGGTATATGGGTTTTGCCACTTTCAAGCAGATAATCTCTATCAATAGACTTTGGCTCACTGTATCTCGTTTTCCATTTAAAAAATTAAAGTTGTCTGAGTTTACTCACTCAGGGGACCAAAGAAGAAATGTTTGCAAAACAGACTATAAAATGCATAAGTGAAAATTAAACACAAAAATATAATTATACAGAAAGTTTAAAATTTTTGTTTTATTATTACCACGTTTCCTGTTCCTTGGAATTCTTCCAAGGAGAACCATGAGAGTTCATTTTGTTACTCCCTTACAAAGAAGGACCTGCCTGAAAGTCAACCTCAACCTCTTCTAGCTGTAGATCAATTTTGCTGTTTTTCCATTCAACTGTGCCAACATTCTAAAACTATAAGGGCAGAAAATAAGCAAAAATACCAGTGAAATAGCTGTAGGTCAGGTCTAATAAAAATGACATATTCACCATTGTTCATTTAGGTATGTGAACTGACATATTCACATCTTCATATTCATTACTCAGGAATCCATTCTGATTCTTAAAGTTAGTGTATTATGGTTATCATATGATTATCTGCGGCATCAATTTTCCTTCCTGCTACATTCTGTTTTTACAAGCTGTAAGCATCATAAACTTGGAAGATTTTATTGGAAAGTCAAGGTGGCAGAGTTATGGAAATGACTCAGAAATGATGCTTCCCTGCTGCAACAATGTTGATTTACTTGTAATGCTAAACACACTCCACTAAGTCATACACAGCGCTTGGGAGAGGGATGACTAATTAGCTCAGTGACTTATCCGCCCACATGCTCTGCTGATTCTGATACATTAAAACATTTTATTAGCCTGCAAGTTCAGGAAATCTTACTGCTTGGGTAGTATTTCTAAAAATTTAATAGCAATAGCCTGATGTTAGTTCCTTTGCGTCTGTAGATTGAAAATAAATCCTCAAAGATGAATAAACTCATATACTTATTTCTTAGAACTTCTTTTCATGTAGAGATCTCAACAAAGATTGAAACATTTAAAGTGGAATAATCATTGGCAAAGTCAGACAATTATTCATATGGTGACAAATAAATTCAGTTCTCTAAAAACTTAGAATCCTCAATATAGTCTACTCATTGTGCATTTCAATATGAGATAAAGATTTGAAGTTCATACTTGTGTGTAAAATGCCCTCTTTTAGCATATCTGATCAGTGGATCATCTTCAGCAAGCATTTCTAAAGACTGACATGTTTCAGGATGTTCAATGTGCAGCTGTCAATGGTAGAGCTGTAAACAGAACCAGAGTAACTAAATATTCAAATAGGGATTCTGTAATCATAAGTGACATTAGCCTACATTCAATCTTTAGTAGATAGAACACACACAAATTGAAAATTTATTTTCCAACATCATCACCATAATCATTAGTTGGGCACAGAAATATTACATTAAATTAGACAACTATGGGCCATGTTAAGTTGGGAGAATTATGCTCATCTCTTAGTTTTCTGCCACTGACTAAATTCCACAGTTGGTGCACTGTCTTCTTTGCATACAAAAGATGGTGGCATTTATTTCTAGGCAGTTAATTGTTTTTCCAATGTTAATCACTTGAAATACCCTATACATTTGATTAGCATCTCTTAGAGCAAAAAGTACTGAAGCAAAAGTGTTGTGGGGAAAGAAAAAAAGGTAGAAATCAAAATAAAGCCAGAGGGCAAAGAATGAGCTGGGTAGTTTATTTTTGAATGCAGAAATAATACATTGATTAACCTGAGGCAGGAAATATTTAAGATTCATATATGTTGCAACTTTTCTGTAAGTACCATATTGTCCCATGTTATTAAAAACATACAATACCATTTTTTTTTTCTTCCCACTTTGGACTCAGTCATTTTCTATTCAACTGCTACATTCTGAAGACTACCTACCTCTAAGAAAGCACAAAAATATTTGAAGTTGAGAAAATATAAAAACAGACTTAATGAATTATTAATTGCTTTTAAATTTTATGTGTAAAAGTTTGATAATCCTGCAAACCAAAGTGGTTCCCCAAATCCTTCAGCACAAAGCACACTTTTTATACTTTTTCTGTTTCCTCATTCTGACACTTTTCATTCATAAAACAATGATTCAATTTTTATGTATGTATTTTTTTTCTCAAACTTTACAGTTCTGACAACGAATCATGAGTTTCAACTGTGCCCACATATTAAACTATCCAACTCTGTCCATATCCTAAAACTGTAAGGATAGTAGTAAAAATTCCAGGAGAGTAGCTTTGAGTAAATTCTAATAAAATTACTTACTCAGCATTATTCACTTATGTATATGAACTGACATATTTGCTTCACTTTGGGTAGAACACAGCACAAGAAAGAGTATGGGTGATTGAGATGTCACAGATCTGAGTTCAAATTTAAGTTTTGCTATGAACCTCGCTGTAACCTTGAAGATATATCATATTCCATCTCAGCATCAATTTTTTTGAGCTGTAAAATGATGAGATTGAGTCAAATGACCACAAAGATTGCATCTAGCTCAAAATTCCCATGTTTTGTGCCCAATAACATGCACTCCAATTCTCAGTACATATACAAATAAAATGTGGATGAATTGAAGTCTTCCACATATGCAGGGGAAAAAAGTACTTTTAAACACAGTTGGCATCTGAGTTAAAATGAGAAAATCAATAAACATTTAATTCAAGACAAAAAAATGTGTTCAAGCTTTCTTACCATAGTTAAGGGAAGGCATCTTATGACTTTGAACTTTACTTCCTAGTTACAAACAAGTCGCCTTTCTTCTTTAAAGAAGGCAGAAGTATTTTACCTACCAAAATATCTAGTCATTAAAAAGCAGTACACTGATGTAAGAATTTCCACTGGAAATCAGGAGCTCTGTTCCACTTAGATAGTGTAATATCTATATTATATCTCTATTAAGCCACAGAGTCTTATTAACCTCAATCCTTTTCATGTGCATTTTGCTTATTGAGCTAAAGTTGTATAGCACATAGACTGTTAATATCCATTTATACCTCCTTAAGCCTAGCTGAATTTCTTGAACCCACAATAAAGAGTTATTTTTTAGAACATATGAAAGGGAAAAAAATCTTCTGTTGAGCTAGATTTATGAAGACTGAAAAAGTCACCTAATCACACAATCATCATGTAAGTAAATACAACCTTAAGTAACAAAATGAACATGTACGTATTGGGATATTTTTTCATTAATATTCTAGTTAAATTACAAAGAGATTGTCAACAGTTATATGGGCAGAAAACAGGTCATTTTTCACGTGAGTAATTTGTGAATGCATTCTCAGATGAAATAGAGTCACCCATACTTGGTGTCAGCTATCCCCCCACAGAAAACTCACCTCATGGTTGAATGCCCTTAAGGCAGGCTCTCCAGCCATCCATTTTCAGAATGGGCCATGATATTTTTACCAAAAGGGAAAAGGGACTCAGGATCTACATGCTTTGTCCAAAAGCAAATGGTTAGCAGAGAGATACCTGTAAAGATTTCACCTGTGGCCTAAGACCCTAACTCTCCCCAGGAACTCACCTAAAATATTGTACACAGAGATTTTTAAAACCTGTGTCTTTTTCTATATCACTAAAATATCCTTTTTAAAACGTGTGATATATGAAGGGGAGATTAACACTGAGCTACCCATTTCAGAGCAGTCATTTTAAACAGCATATACAAATATATAAGAGGAGAGTGTTGGAGAGTAAGTGTGACAATGTCCCTGAGATCTTCTGAAATTGGTTAGGAACAAATTAGTTTCTGGATTTCTTTTGATTTGTAATTATGCAGAGAGACAGAGACAGTTTCTTATTATCAATAATGTGAGTTTCATGTCCAGGCTTGTTTGAACTGGGGAAACTTATAGCATATTTGGTAGGAAAAAAATAATAAAACAGACATGATATAACTCATAAATCTAAGTTTTCCTATTGTTCTCTAGGAAAGATGCCAAAAAATAAGGTATGAAATGAATTTATATCGCTTATTCAAGCAGTAATCATTAAGTCCTGAGCCATTTTCCCGTTTGAATAATGATGGGATTGCTCTCATGGAATATGGAATGTTTTCACATAGGAATACACATTTTTATATACATGTATATTCCTTTGAAGGTGTTATGCTTTCTGGTCTCTATGCAGAATATATAGCTTAACTGCTTCAGTTTCTTGAGCCACAAAATGAGACATGCAGAGATCAAACACTTAATATTAATTTGGCTTTTATGCTATAGCCTGTATAAGTTCAGGTTCACAAGGCTGTGAAGGGGAATATGCCATAAACAAGAAATAGTGATGAGTCACATGAATTTGCAACTCTTTGGCCCTATTCAATCTTTAGTTCTGAATTTAAATCACCTTTGAAAATAGGAACATAAATGAATTTAGACCACAAGAATAAGTACTGCATTAAATACATAGTCAAAAAGTAAATAAAATTCCTGCAGGAAGGTAAAATGTACAAATCCAGTACTAAAAACTAACCAAGAATCTACATTTCCAAAGTCTGCAATTGTTTTCTGGTAGTGACCCACACCTTGCCATAACCTCAACAAATTAATAGATATGCGCTGAAGAAAATTACTACATTTCTTATTTCTTTCCAGGTTGGCTACGTAATGTATACTGTAATATCTATTTTTAAATACATTTCCTCCCCCCTAGAGGATTTGAAGACTTAGGCTTTCTTAGAAATGACAAAAAAAACATAATACGTCTTTTTGAAGGCAGAACTGCAGGTAGTTTGAAGAATGGTCTAATCCAAAAAATTCTCATGCTTGTTATTCATTAATTCATTCATTCACTCACTCAAAAATTATTTGTGAGTTCCATGACATGTCCAGCACAGTACCATGGATACGAATATATAAAAAATCCTGACTCATGCCCTCAAGGAGCACAGAGTCTAGTAAACCAAAGAAGTGAAACAACATGTATGAGGGAAGGAGTAGCACAAAAGAGGACAATGTTTTCCTGAGGTAGAAAGAGAAGAGGGAAGTGTGCAGAATCCCTATGGCAAATCAAATATGCTTTGTGCAGCCACCTGTTATAACTGCAATAGTTTCCACCTAGTAGTTAAGAAGAAACGTGTTCAGTTCAATGTCAGCTTACAGCTAAGAACTTTTGCTCACTTCTCAAGCTCCTCTGTGGAACTCTGGTGAGGTTTTGAACCACAGAGAGCAGCAGACATAACTTCTGCCCCCACCAGGCAGGCCTGTGGGAGGTAGACTATATATTCACCACTCCGTGATGAGAAAATAATCAAAAGAGCAGCAACATAACTCCCTTTGCTATTTTCAAACCTCACTTGAATGCATATAATTGATTGATTCAAATTTGCATTCAGAATCCTAGCTGTTAATGCAGATAATTTTAATTTTCCAGCTTCTGCAGCAAAAGGAGAATGGAATGGACACTTAGATAGTCATTACCAGCAACCATCATCACAACAACAAAATCCTAAAAGGAAATGCTACGGAAAACTGAGAACTTTTAGCCTCTTCCATCTTCATACATAAAGTCACATGGTCACATTCTGTTCTTGTCTTTGATAGTTCCCTTAGTAGCCTTCCTCTAAATAAGTATTGCATATTGGGGAAAAGGTTTAGGATAAGAATAGAAAAAGAGAGGGAGAAGGAAAGAGAAAAGACTTCATCTCACACTGGTAGTATATTTCTGTCTTTCCCTTAAACCTTTGAAATTATCCTTTAAAGTTTCAAAGACTTAAAAATCTCATTACTTATGTTCTAATGCTATTTTTTAATATGTTTAGTATGCTCTCTGTGGGCAAGGAATTGTCACCAATCCATTTACATAGAAAAAAATCTTTTGGAATTTTCAGATGGCCCTGGTGCCATTCTTCTATTCAAAGTGATTGCTTTCTCCCATTCTGTAGGCTGCCTTTTAGTTTGTGATTGTTTCCTTCACCATGCAGAAGCTTGTTTTTTTAATGTGTATTTATTAAACAGTGAGTGAGTGAGTGGGGGAAGGGTAGAGAGAGAGGAAGACAGAGGATCTCAAGTGGCTCCATGCTGACAGCAAAAGAGCTGGATGCAGGCTCGAACCCATGAACCACGAGATCATGACCCAAGCCCAAGTCAAACACTTAACCAACTGAGCCAATCAGGTGTCCCAAGAAGCTTTTTATCTTAATGAAGTCCCAATAGCTCATTTTTGCTTTTGTTTTCCTTGCCTCCAGCAATAGTCTAGTAAGAAGTGGCTCCGACCAAGATCAAGGAAGTAGCTGCCTGTGTTCTCCTCTAAAATTTTGATAGTTTCTGATCTTACATTTAGGCTTCTCATCCATTTTGAATTTATTTTTGTATATGGTGCAAGAAAGTTATCCAGTTTTATTTTTCTGCATGTTGCTATACAGTTTTCCCAACATTATTTGTTGAAGAGACTGTCATTTTGGCATTCAATATTCTTTCCTGCTTTGTCGAAGGGGAGTTGACCATACAGTTGTGGGTCCATTTATGGGATTCCTATTTTGTTCCACTGATCAATGTTTCTGTTTTTGTGACAAAACAATACTGTCTTGATGACTACAACTTTTTAATATACCTTGAAGTCCAGAATCGGTAATGCCTCCAATTTTGCTTTTCTTTTTCAGGATTCTTTGGCTATTCAGGGTCTTTTGTGGTTCTATACAAATTTTAGGATTGATTGTTCTTCCTTTGTGAAAAGTGCTGATGGTATTTTGATAGGGATTACAATAAATGTGTAGAATGCTTTGGATTGTATCGACATTTTAATAATGTTTGTTCTCTAATCTATGAGCATGAGCTTTTTTCCCATTTCTTTGTGTCCTCTTCAATTTTTTCATAAGTGTTCTATGATTTTCAGAGTTGGAAAAGATATTTGCAAATGGTATAGCTGATAAAGGGTTAGTATCCAAAATCTATAAAGAATTTATCAAACTCAATACCTACAAAACAAATAATCCAGTTAAGAAATGTGCAGAGACATGAATAAACATTTTTCCAAGGAAGACATTAAGATGGCCAACAGATGCACGAAAAGATGTTCAACATCACTGATCATCATGGAAATATAAATCAAAACTATGATGAGATACCACCTCACACCTGTTAAGAATGACTAAAATTAACAACACAATATACAACAGGTGTTGACAAGGATATGGAGAAAGAGGAACCCTCTTACAGTGTCAGTGGTAATGAAAACTGATACAGCCACTCTGGAAAACAGTATGGAGGTTCCTCAAAAAAGATAAAAAAGAGAACTACCCTACAATTCAGCAATTGCACTACTAAGTATTTGCCCAATGAATACAAAAATAAAAATTCAAAGGAGTACATGCACCCCAGTGTTTATAGCAGCATTATCAACAATAGCTAAACTATGGAAAGAGCCCAAATGTCCATCATATATATAGATATGATGGAATTTTACTCAGCCTTCATTACCTCATCCAATATTACTTCAAAAAGAATGAAATCTTGCCATTTGCAATGATGTGGATGGAGCTACAGTGTATTATGCTAAGAAAAATAAGTCAAAGAAAGACAAATACCATATGATTTTATCTACATGAGGAATCTAAGAAACAAAACACATGAACATATGGGAGAAAGAAAGGCAGGCAAACCACAAGAGACTCTTAAAGAGAACAAATTGAGAGGTGATGGAGGGAGGGAGGTGGTGGGTGGGCTAAATGGGTTATGGGTATTAAGGAGGGCACTTGTTATGATGAGCACTGAATGTTATATGTAAGCGATAAATCACTAAATTCTATTCTTGAAACCGATATTACACTATATGTTAACTAGAATTTAAATAAAAATTTGGGGGAAAAAAGTGATTGTTTCCCCAATACCCATTCATGATAAAAACTCATTCTCAGTAGACTAGGAATAGTGGGGAACTTCCTTCACTTGATATAGAATACCTAAAAAAAAATCCACAGATAATATCATACTTAATACTGAGAAACTCAAAGTGTTTCCATGAAGACCAGGTAAATGTCACAAATGTACTTCCTCATCACTCTTTTCAACATTGTACTGGAAGTCCTTGCTAATGCAGGAAGGAAAGAAAAGGAAATTTAAAAAGGCAGGGAGCCTGGGTGGCTCAGTCAGTTGAGAGTCCAACTATGGCTCAGGTCATCATCTCGCAGTTCGTGGGTTCAAGCCCCGTATCGGGCTCTGTGCTGACACCTCAGGGCCTGGAGCCTGTTTCAGATTCTGTGTCTCCCTCTCTCTCTGCCCCTCCCCTGTTCACGCTCTGTCTCTGTCTCAAGAATAAATAAACATTAAAAAAATTTTAAAGGCATATATCTTTGGGAGGAAGATATAAAAATGTCTTTGTTCACATATGACATGATCATCTACATAGAAAATATGAAATAACAAAAAAAATCTCTTGGCACTAATAAGCAATTATAACAAGACTGCAAGGTATAAAGTTAGTATGCAAAAGTCCATTGCTTTCCTATAAACCAAAATAAACAAGTAGAATTTGAAATTTAAAACACAATATCATTCCATAAAAAATGAAATACTTAGGTATTAACCTAACAAACTAGAAAAAAAAACTAATAAAAGAAATCAAAGAACTAAATAAAAGGGAGATAGTCCATATTCATGGATAGGAAGTCTCAATACTGTAATGATCTCAGTTGTTTCCAGCTTGACCTAGAGATTCAATGCTGTGTCAATCAATATCCCTGCAAGTTATTTTATATATATTAAGAAAAAAAAACTGATTCTAAAGTTTATATGGAGTCCAATACACAAAATGGACTAGATAATATTTAGGGAGAAGAACAAAGTAGGATGATAGATAGTACCTGACATCAAGACTTACTACAGAGGCTACAGTAATTAAGATGTGTGGTATTAACAAAGTAATAGAAAGATTAATGGAACAGATTAGAGAGTATAGAAATAGACCCACACAAATATAGTCAACATATCTCTGACAAAGAAGCAAAGTCAATAGAGTGAAGTACAGATAGTGTCTTCAATGAATGGTGCTGAAAACAGTAGACATCTACATGCAAAACAAACAAACAAAAAACAAAACAAAACATGAATTTAGACCCAGACCTACACTCTTCACAAAAATTAACTCAAAAGATATTGAATCCAAATGTTAAAACATAAAATTATAAACCTCCTAGAAGATAATATAGGAGAAGCATATGTGATTTTGGATATGTTTATGCCTTTTTGGACATAACATCAAAGACATGATCCATGAAAGAAAAAAATCGATAAGTTGGACTTCATTAATACTAAAAACTTATGCTCTGTGAAAAATACAATGTCAAGAGAATTAGAAGATAAACCACAGATTGGGAGAAAATATTTCAAAAGAAATCTCTTATAAAGGACCGTTATCCAGAATAAACAAAGAACTTTTTTTTTTAATTTTTTTAAATGTTCATTTATCTTTGAGATAGACAGAGGGAGACAGAGTGCGATCAGGGTAGGGGCAGAGAGAGGGAGACAGAATCCGAAGCAGGTTCCAGGCTCTCAGCTGTCAGCACAGAGCCCGACATGGGGCTCAAACTCATGAACCACGAGATCAACTTGAGCTGAAGTCGGACGCTTAACAGACTGAGCCACCCAGGAGTCCCTAAACAAAGAATTCTTAAAACTCAACTATAAAAAACAGAAAGCCCACTTAAAAAAATAGGTCACAGACCTTAACAGACACCTCACTAAAGAAGATATATAGATGGGGAAAAAAAAAGCGTATATCAAAAAGTGCCCATATCTTTGTCATTAAAACGAGATACCAGTAGGTACCGAATCAGAATGGCCAGAATCTGGAACACTGACAACACCCAATCCTGGTGAGGGTATGGAGCAATAGGAACTCTCATTCATTGCTGGTGGGAACACAAAATGATTCAGCCACTTTGAGAAATAGTTTGGCAGTTTTCTATAAAACTAAACATATCTTTATCATGGTACCCAGTAAGAATGCTTCTTGGTATTTACTCAAAGGAGTTGAAAATCTATGTCTACACAAAAACCTGCACATGAATATTTACTGCAGCTTTATTTATGATTGTCAAAACTTGGAAGCAACCAAGTTGTCCCTCAGTAGGTGAATGGATAAGTAAACTTTGGTGTTTTCAGAGGATAGAATATTATTCATCAGCACTAAAAAGTGAGTTATCAAGCCATGAAAAAAAACTTGGAAGAAACTAAAATATCTATTACTCAATGCCAGAAGCCAAACCAAAAATAGTGTGTACTATAGGATTCCAACTATATGACATTCTAGAAAAGGCAAAACTTTGGTGATAATGAAAAGATTTGCTAGGAGTGAAGGGATGAGGGAGGGATGAATAGGCAGAGCACATAAGAAGAGTATTAAGGGAGTGAACATATCCTGTATGATATCATAACGATGAATATATGTCATTATGCATTTGTCTAAACCCAAAAGTGAACCCTAAGGTAAACTATGGACTTTGGGTACCTCTGATGTATCAGTGTAGATTCATCCTTGGTAACAAACTTACTACACTGGTGGTGAAGGAGAATGCACATGTGAGGACAGGGAGTATGTGGGGTATCTCCACACCTTCTCAATTTTGCTGGAATTTACAACGGCTCTAAAAATATTAAATATTGTTTTACAAAGTTATTATTCTCCAGGTACATGATAACATCTACAAAGGGAGTCCAGTCTGCTTAGATCAAGGAAGCTGGAGAATGTTGACTGGGAGTGGGCTTATGGAGAAGTCAGGCACTTCAAGTAAAAGGTATTTAATAACCATTAGTCAAATGAAGGGGTACTGAATCTGAGTTTGTGCTATACTGTGAGGGGGTAAGTGTCTATATTTCTTCTAGAACTTAGTATATGTACCCTTGTCTAGTTATTTCTCAGCTCCTAATGTGGTGCCTAGTATATGATTAGTATTTAATTAAAATGAGCTAAGTAAAATAATGTCTATGGAAATGGCCATTGACATCGGGAGCCTATTTATTGTACTAGTTGTGGGAACAGAAATGAGATCCTGCATTGGAATTTAATGATGGAATAATAAACTCTTCACAGAGTGTTAGGACCAATTCTCTATTTCAGTGTCCTAGTGCCTGCCACCCTGAAGTTAGTGCACAGTGATTACTAACTCAGATGGGAAAATTATTGCATAAATAAATAAATAAATAACAGAACAAAGCAACTGACAAAAAAGCCCAACAACTAAAACTTAACTATTCACGGAGATGTGAAAAATGACCAAGAATCGGAAGTAGTTATTTTAAATTATGAATTTAATACAATTTATGATATCATATAAAAATGAATTAACCTGGCTTCTTTTTAAAATCTTTTTAAATGCTTATTTATTTTTGAGAGAGAGAGAGAGAGAGCGCAAGGGGGAGGGGCAGAGAGAGAGGGAAACACAGAATATAAAGCAGGCTCCAGGCTCTGAGCTGTCAGCACAGAGCCTGACACAGGGCTTGAACCCAAGAACTGTGAGATCATGACTGGAGCTGAAGTCCTATGCTCAACTGACTGAGCCACCCAGGCACCCCAACCTGGCTTTTAAGATCAAAATGTAATATATTAATTTATACCTTATAATCTGTAACAATGGAGGAGTGATACAAATTAAAAGGTAAAAATTAATCAAAGGAATATATCCCTCTAGAAAATTGAAAAATATCAGTTACTTTGATCCTCTGCAATCAGAATGGACAAAACATTGGAAAACACATTGCAAAAAATACTCTCCGCCTGACTTACATCAGTCTCTTTTATCTTCCCTCTAGCTGACTCAGTAATTAATAGATACTATCTCTGTCTATATTGGGCATTGTTGACATCATTTTTTTTCAGCTAAGTTTTTTTTCTTTTAATGAGCATTAACAAATAATCTATTCTAATATCACTTTCCAAAGTCATTGGAAATAATCATAAAATTATGGGCACCTGGGTGGCTCAGTCGGTTAGGCATCAGACTTCAGCTCAGGTCATGATCTGGCGGTTTGTGAGTTCGAGCCCCGCATCAGGCCCTATGCTGGAAGCTCAGAGCCTGGACCCTGCTTCAGATTCTGTGTCTCCCCCTCTCTCTGCCCCTCCCATGCTGATGCTCTGTATCTCTTTGTCTCCTAATAATACATAAATGTAAAAAATTAAGAAAAAAAGAAATCATAAAATTAAAAGCAGAATTAAAAGACAATGTCATTTTAGAAAAAGTAGCAGATGACCTATCTGGCTCTGAAACACCAACACAAAATGCATTTTTATTTATCTTATAATACTTCAGGGTTTCCCTATAAAAGATAAAATTGAAGTGAATGGATTTTTTAAAAATCTAAACTCATTATGTCCTTGAGTTTTCTTTCTCTTTTTAAAATTATTTATTTGCTTTGAGAGAGAGAGAGACAGAGAGAGAGAGAGAGAGAGCGCACATGCTTGCACAGGCACACAAGTTGGGCAGGGGCAGAGAGAGACTCCCAAGCAGGGTCCACCCCTTCAGCACAGAGTCTTTTGCAGGGCTTCTCAATCATATGTACCTATTTTAAGAGAGGAGATAGGACTTTCACTGATTATTAAATATGTCTGCATTAGGATCTTCCAAAGAAACAGATCCAATAGGTTATTTATTATATGTTATTTTGAAATATATTTATTACACATTATTTTATTTATATTTATAAAGTGATGTATTATGAGGAACTGATTTATGTGATTATGGAGGCTGTGAAGTCCGACAGCCTCCCATCTGCAAGCTGGAGACCCAGGAAAGCCAATGATATACATCAGTTCATGACCAGAGGCCTGAGAAGTAGAAGGCAATGGTTTTAGTTCAAAGGCAGGAGGAAACTGATGTCCAACTCAAATTGGCAGCAAGAAAGAATTCGGCCTTCCTCTGCCTTTTTGTTCTGTTCAGGCCTTAAATGGATGGGATGATGTCCATTCACACTGAGGAGAATCCACTAATTCAAAGGCTAATCTCTTCCAGAAACACTCCCACAGACCCACTCAAAAATAATGCTTAACCAGTCAAGTTGACACACAAAATTAACCATCACGATATCTATGACCAACAAAACACTAAAGACCATTGAAAACTCATTCAACTGTACTTATTTTGCTAAAGACTCGCTAAAGACTGAGCCATTTGATCTATCTTCTTTTAATGAGCAAAAATCTTACAGTAAATCTAATTTCTCTGATTCAATGTCATTTTCATTTGCAGCCTAAATTTCAGTTTTTGTCTTTAGTCATTGGCTCTTTGCCTCTTTTTTCCCCCTCTGAGAGAAAGCAAGAGCACAAGGGGGGAGGGGCAGAAGAAGACAGAGAGAAAAAAAATCTTAAGTGGGCTCTAAGCTCAGCTCAGAGCCTGACACAGGGCTCAGTCCATGGCCTGAGCTGAAATCAAGAGATCATGATCTGAGCAGAAATCAAGAGTTGGATGCTTAATCTATCGATCCACCCAGGCACCCCGAGTCATTGCCTCTTCTGTTTATGCGTATTCTTTCTTACAATTTCATCTTCTTTTTGGCTTTAGTTACCGTTTGTGTACTGTTGAATGTTTTCTCTTTATCTCAATCTCTGATCCTCCTCCCGTGCTATAACAACCGAAGTGTAGCTTTGGTATATCTTTATTGCATGTTTCACATTTCTTTAGTGTGTGTTTCTAAATGAACTGATTAACATTCACCCACTCAAAATCTATTGTGAAATTTTCATTTCCTATAACAATCAATGTCATCATCCATCCAGTTTCTTAAGGTCTTCATTAAATCACACCTATTGTAGCTTCTCCTTTTAGGGTACAAAATTTCTTTAATTTTGTTGAATAAATGTCTCTTGAATCTTCTCTTCTTTCACACCGTTATATCTAAATTTAAGCTCTTGTCAAGACTTAATGAGTAATGGCAACTTCCTCCTGAATCTTCTTTCTCCTAAATCCATTCAATTTCTCTTCTAATGTCACCAAAATAAATTACTGGAAAAAACAATATTTTTGGTTAAACATGCTTTCTTGTGTTTTCAACTCCTAGCACTTACTTTAGAGGCCACTTCTGGGCAATAGACTTGAAAAATGGAAACCTGAGTAAGGTGGAAGTGCCCACAGTGACCCCAAACCCCTGGCTGAATACAAACAGGCTCATTAAGTGACTCACCTTGAAATAACCATAGGCCCTAAGTAACCAATGTGCTACCAATTTTTTTAATTAATTATTAATTAATTAATTAATTAATTATGTTGAGAGAGAGAGAGAGAGAGAGAGAAAGCATGAGGGGGAAAGGACAGAGAGAGAGGAGAGAGAGAATCCCAAGCAGGCCCCACACTGCCAGCACAAAGGCCAATGTGGGGTTCAATCCCATGAAATCATGAGATCATGACCTGAGCTGAAATCAAGAGTTGACACTCAACCAACTGAGCCATCCAGGCATTGCCCAATGGGCTGCTTAAAACCAGCCACAGTTACCAAAAAAGGGAAAAGTCCATAAGTCCCCCTACCTCCTCACCTTTCCAATTTAAATATACCCTCCCAAATAAATAAATAAATAAATAATCCATCCCCACCCACTGGTTTGTGGCAGACTGTTCTCTCCTTTGATGTCCTGTCCACTGCTCCCTAGTGGTGTATTCAATAAACTTCTTTCTCCTTTGTTCTGCCTTGGGTGAATTGTTTTACCAGTTGTGCCACCAGCTTCCACAGATTCAGGTCACCTCACATTTTGGAACTCCTGTGTGATCAAAGAGACCCACCCTTCCCACACAGCACTACATTTTTTTTTTTTTTTTTTGCATTCTTGCTTCCCTCATTACATAGTAATGCTGGATGTCTCACCCACCTTTCCAGTGACTCCCCTAGTCCAGAGTATGTAAGGAACAAATAAAACTACAGCCAAGATGGCTGGCTATCTGTCTACAAAACGTGTGCTTCCCTTTCCATAGTGTTGAGTTCGGGGACACATCGGCACAGCTGTGGACTACATTTCCAAACTCCCTTATAGTGCGTGTGACTAATTCCCAACAGTGAAATTTAGGAGAAGTGATATATTGCTTCTAGACCATGACTTTTAACAATTTGGTAGATGTTACTCTCATTTTTATCTTTTACTAGATGAATTCAGAAAATTCCAAGGCCTTGTAGAAAAAAACAAAAAAAAGCCAAAGATTGAAAAACTCTAAGAACCTGAAAACATACATTAGAGGGGAGCTTTTGCCCTGCCAGAAGGACATTCACTGGGGAACATGAGTGAGAATACATTTCTATTATATTAAGACATATTTGTTTAAAGTGTTATGGCTGCTAATTATTCCTAATATAACTAGATTCCAGTATAACTAATTATTCCAATATAACTTAGTATTCCAATACTTAAGTATTTTGAAATAAATGTTTATAATATACCTACAGGTTATACATTTGCACAAATGGGTGAAGGCAGCAAAAGAGAAAAGCATTCCTCCTTGCATTTCCTAAAATGTGATTACAGTATAATGATCTGCCATTCAAAATATACCTCTTCCTTCCCATATAGAGGGGAAAAAAACAGTAGAATATTATTCAGAACATATCACAAAATTTGCGTCTTTATAAAATTTCTCCATTTTAATAGGATTTTACTTTTAACACACAATTGAAAAGGGCCATTTTGTTCAAGAAATTTAAGAAAAAGAACAATACAAATAATTAAAGAAAATCCAGACCACACTGACAACTAATTAGGACAATGAAAGCATTTGGATAAGAGCCCAGTTAAAACTATCCAAGAAAAATAGATTAAGCTATTTGAATAACTACATTATACACATTGTTTCTTCATATAAACTGTGTGAGTATCTTGAGATTGCTTATTTTGCCCAGTTTGTATGTAATGGTTTTTCCCATATTTGCATTGTCAGTCATTTTGGTAAAATTGAATTAAGTGGGAAAAGAAAATTTAATCAAGAACTTTCCCCTCCAGCACTCTATCCTTCCTGTTATACATTAGAAATTTGTGAAATGAGATTTATATATATATATATATATATATACACATACATGTGTGTGTATATATATATGTACATGTGTACATATATATATATATACACACACATATACACACACATATACACACATATATATACATATATACACACACACATATATATATGTACACATATATACATATATATGTATAGGTATGTGAGGTGATGAATGCATAATATAGAGACCTATTTAGACTTGAATTTTATGTAGATATATGCATCAGGTCTTTTTGAGTATAATACAATACATGTTCAGAGTACAATAATTACCAATTTTTATTGATCTTACTATCTGCAAAAGTCTGAAGTCTACTTGGTTCTTGCTACTCAAAGTTTGAGCCATGGACCAATTAAACCAACATCACCCAGAGCTTGTTGGAAATGCAGAACTTCAAGTCTCACCTTAGCTGATTTAGTTGATTTGTATATATGTTAAAATTTGACAATCACTTCTCTAGGTAAAAAAGAGAAAATAGATAATGTGTTAATGACAGCCTCAAAGGGATGCACTACTCTGACAATTTTTTTATTCCAGTTTAAATAACATATTTCCTGAAATTAGGACTTTTGTGAGTAACACTATCTAGACTAAATCAGTTGCCTCTTTAGCCTTTGAGTACTAGCATTAAGCTTTAGAGAAAGAGACAAGATCTTCTTATACAGGCTTTGTTATCAGTTAAGATGCTTCCAGCTAAAAATAATGAAAAAAAATCATCTCCACTATTCTTAGGTAGGAAGAAATCCTTGGGATCACAGGTTAGGGCGGCCCTCAAAAATGACTGCGTCCAACAGCTCTGGTTTCTTTTGTTGGCAGTTCCCTTGGCTTTACCTTTTTTCTATGGAGCTTCATTTGGAAGCTACCAAAAGACAGCAGAAAAAGTGACAGGTCTTGCATATGGCAAAGTGATTCCAGATGAATAGAGACTATCTTTCCTTGTGACTAACACTTAAGAAAAAGAATTTTTTTTTCAGGTTTCCCACAAATATCTCTTTGCTTTTCATTGTTTCATTAGGACATCATGCCCTTGCAAAATCAGTCCTTGCAATCTCCAGGAAAGTGATTCATTCATTGACTTTGACCAGAATTCTTGAAATAATGATTGTCAAGGGCTTGAAAGTACCTTCATTGACCTACTGTCTGGATCAATTCCTTCAACTGTTTCTCAAGTACCTATTCAATAAGGGGGAGGGGTGAAAGTTGAAAAGCGAATCACAGTGTTTACCAAATTCTACATTTCTTTTATGAGACTCTCATAATTGTGCCTCTCTCTTCTCATTACCATCTCTCTGATCATATTGTCACATGACCTTCTGACACTTGAATAAAACTAGTTGCTTAAACATGACACTTGTTCTACTGTACAGTTTTCATTATGTCCAAAGCTTTCCCCTGGCTCTTTGAGGGATGAATCTTTTTTTTTTCTTTTTTTAATGTAATTGTTTTGTTTTGTTTTTCCTACCATAATTCCCACTTCAAGGATTCACTAAGGCCACCCAACCAAGCATAACCTCCATGCCCAGGAATTTCTTTCATCTGTATTTCCCATTGCAGAAGCATGCTCTAATAGAGTGGAGCCAGCTCTTCAGGAAGCTGAGACCAATGTTTACTGTGCATGACGAAGTGAGAGGAAATCCTGTTGCCTTTTGGATGACCAGCTTGAATGTGTTCCCCTTAGTTACTGAAAGATACTAAACAACATAAAACCATATCAACTCTTTCAGGTATGATTCTATGGCACACAAAAGCACAGGTCCAGAGAGATACAGGACAGGATTTGTCTGTATCTCAAACACATTTGAAATGTCAAACACATTCCAGTCTCAAGAAAAGTTCAAGTTAGTGTACCAGGGCTGCAGTGGCAATTTTTACTCTTCCTCTCTGTTAGCAAGCCAGGCTCTTTTTGCTTGCTTAAGTCTCTGGCATATATATATATATATTTTTTTTTTCCAAATATATTCCAAATATATTTGTTGAATGAAGGAACTCTAATCTTGAGTAAACTGGCTGAGAGTTCCATATTTTTAAAAATGGTTCATGAATTTTGCCTTATTAATTATGATCATTGCTTGATACTCCAAACAATGATTAGAAGAGAGTAGTAGCAGAATGAAAAATCTTTGTATGTGTCTCTCTCTTCTTGGCTTTAGAATTATTTTTTCTCTTTTATTTTAAGACTTGGAATTAATCATAAGATAGATGAGCAAAGCCTAAACAATAAATGGGCATATTAAATTTTTAAATGTTCATTAATTTATTTCTGAGAGATAGAGTGAGTGGGGGAGGGGCAGAGAGAGAGAGAGAGAGAGAGAGAGAGAGAGAGAATCCAAAACAGGCTCCGCACTGTCAGGGCAGAAACTGACACAGGGCTCGAAGTCACGAACTATGAGATCATGACCTAAGCCGAAGTTGGACACTTAACTGAGCCACCCAGGCAACCCAAACGAACATATTAATTTTAAAAGAGTTTAAGCAAGCCAATTTTCATTGAAATTTGCCTGACATGAGTCAATGGTAACTGCTTATAAGTGAAGAAATAATATACATCATATATGTGCCCTTCATGGTTGATATACATAAATGAATTATCAAATGAATTAAGGATATCCACAGTATTTCGGAATATCTGGAAAAATTTTCCCCTTTAGGTTCTGATCATTTCCTCCATCTCTTCAGATGCTATTCATTTTTCACTCCTCATTCCACACAGTCTTCTGGTGAGACTTCCCAACTGGACAAGTCCATAGAATTTTTTTTTCTGTTTCTTATACGTTAATAGCCCTTACAGACTAGATATTAGTCTCTAATAGTTTTGTGGCTATCAATCTTCTTTTGCCAATATAATTCAAATTTCTCAAGACCACAGTAAAATCAGCATACTTATACCCTACACAGGATGGAACATAAAATAAGCCATTGATGAAGACTAATTGACTAAAAAAAATCACCAAAAGTCCATTTCCTTTCCTTCATTTCCAAACTAAATGTGACATTTACAAAGAATATGGTAAAAATCGTTGTGGCTTAAAATTATTTGTTCCACCTTAAAACCACCTCCATATATTTCTAGCATGACTCTTCTCATTGTTGATTCAATGATGCACAGATGGTGAATCCTCTCTCCATGTCTTGTGCCTTGCTATGATCATTCTGCTTCCTCTGGTGCCCAATCCACCAGCAAATGACAACAATAATACCTTAACACTTCTAACAACTGTATTCTTTTTTCCAATGCTATCTTTTTTTTTAATTTTCTTTTTTTAACGTTTATTTATTTTTGAGACAGAGAGAGACAGAGCATGAACAGGGGAGGGGCAGAGAGAGAGGGAGAAACAGAATCCGAAACAGGCTCCAGGCTCTGAGCTGTCAGCACAAGCCCGATGCCGGGATCGAACTCACAGACGGTGAGATCATGACCTGAGCCGAAGTCGGACGCTTAACCGACCAAGCCACCCAGGCGCCCCACCAATGCTATCTTTGTACAAACACCTCTAATATTTGCCTAGCAAAGAGTGAACATATTAAGAATAAATTCAATAAAGTATATTTTAAAATATAAAAATACAGGAGCACCTGGGTGGCTCAGTTGGTTAAGCATCTAACTCTTGATTTTGACTTAGATCATGATCTCAAGATTGGTAGGATCTAGCCCTGCTTCAGTCTCTGCACTGACAAAGCGGAGCCTGCTTGGAATTCTATCACTCCCTCTCTCTCTGCCCCTTCCTAACTCATGTGCACACTCTCTCTCTCACAAAATAGAGAAGCATTTTTTTTTAAACTTAAAAAAATATTTATATAAATACAAATAGAACCCTATTATAACATATCTCATTACTAGATTCAGATCATATTGCAAACAACATCCCTGGAAACAGCAAAATCATGGAGAATAAAATTATTAAAGACAGGAATTTGCACTGTAAATTGCCTATTTCATAAAAGATAGTAAAGTTTTCAGAATAATGTAACACTGGGGTTACCAAAGCCTTGATCTAGAAGACATTAGTAAGAGTGTCTTGAAAATGTGATATTCACATAAGACTGGGACATGTTGAACTTAAATCCCTCTCCCATGAATTTATTTGGGGGTGAAGGCTCTAAGGTACATGGAAAAAGGAAACTCCTTTGAATATGTTGCAACTATAGAATAAAGTTTCAAATCTATTCAAGCACAAAGGAATATTTCTATGGAAAACCTATTAACTAGTAGAGGTGTTTTGAGGGACATTGGGGAATGCTGAGGTAGTTAAAATGGATTTGTACTGGAAATCAAGAAAGCTAATTTCTAGTCTTAGACAGGTAGCTCCAGGGCTTAGGGAATCACACAATTACTGCAAAGCAGACACGTGCATTCTGTTCCAATTAAAATAGATCTTTAAATGCATTTCATCCATGAATTAAAAAATATAGTACTGATATTTCTCTTTGGATTCTCTGAGTTTCAATAAGAGCAACCCCAATTCAAATACATGTCCTAAGGCTTAAGGTTACACAATGGTGTAACCGGTCCAGGCCACGCTTTTTTTTTTTTTTCCCCTTGTCTCTACTGGGTGTCCTACTTTTACTTCAATGGGTAGAATTCCCCTCATTGTCTCAAAATGCTTTCTCCAGCTACTTGGCTGCATTCATCTGTATTCTGCAAATGTGGGAGAGTATTTTTTTCCCCAAATTTTCAGCAAATTCTGAGCTTTACTCCAATTAGACTCAGTGTTATATACTCCATGAACTAATCACATTGGCCAGACTTTAAAATGCACCAATAGGGTTTATCCTAGGTCATGTGCTCCTACCCCTGCAAGCAGGAAGGGGCTTAGTTTCCCTCAAGCTATAAGGATCTCTAGTGGCAAATGGGGATCGCGAAAAATACAAAATAAGACACGGGCATGCATTCAGCAACAAAAATTATCCTTTTCATTAGAGAAGAATGCAGAAAGGATCAAAATTATAAATGTATAAAATGATAAAAGCTTAAAAAGAGAAGAGTAGTAAATGAAAATAAGTGATCTGAGCTGAATCTTTAAAAATACACCTGTTATGTGAATAATAGACATTGTTATCTAAGCATATCTTTTTAAAACGTAATCCTCACTTTGTTAGTGAATCAAACCATTCTTTTATAGCAAACTAATCTGTGTTTTCGGTAAGACATCCAAATGCCTACAGAAACTGGACAGTTGCTGATTTTCATCGAAAATTTAATTAGGAACACAATTTCAAAGAGTGAATGACACAAAAACCAAATGAGATGACAAGTTTTCCGCAACTTTTTTTCACACGCTTAAGAAAATACACTTTTGATTTTACCAATGAAATTTTAGTGCATTTACTCAGATTTTGAAAACCCATTAATTGTATATATTATATTATATTAATTATATTAATTATATTTATTATATTATATTATATTAATTGTATTATATTAGATGTACAAACTTCTGAAATGAGAAATGTTAGCTCTTAACAGTGACGGACTAAATTTTAATAAGTAGGAAATTTTTAGCTTTGAATTCAAAGAGCCCAAAACATTTATGTATTCATTGGTACAATATCGAAAACAACAAAGAATGTTTAAGTCATACAGTATGTGCTCTTTAAGACAAAACAAAAATGATAAAGAATGCTTACTGACATAATTTGTTATACTTGCATGAAGAGTTCAACACGAGATTCAGCACATTATGAACTGCTCTGGTAATACATATCTCTAAAACCCAGAAAAGACCGTGTCCTACCCCTTGGCTTATGAGCAAGGTACAAGCCTAGAGATAGTTCCATGTTGGGTTTGGTAGGTCTGGTTTAAACCCTGTATGTTTTTGTTTTTGTTTTTGTTTCTTGTTTTAAAGCACCCTAGGACACTTCTACAAGTGCCTGCAGCTTGTAGCCATCCCTGATGGAGGTACCGGCAAGGTGATGCCGGCAGTGGGTGAGACCCACCACCTCCCTCCCTGTGTGCGAGGCTCCCAGCACCCTGGTTCTCTAAGGACACACAGTCCTTCTTCACCCCTGGGCAGTGAGCTCCTCTTTATGGAAGAAGGTGCAGCACCTACAGGTTATCTCAGCACTGCTTTCTTTGAGCACTCCTCATTCTGGGCTCCAGAGAAAGTGTCACCAGCCCAGCCCTGACAATTTTTGACAAGTAAGCCACAGTGACTCAGGAGGAAGAGTCTGACAGGGTCACTCATGAATGTCCTTCAGGAGAGGGAGTGTTCTGGCAGCTGGCTCTGCTGCTTCCTTGCTAGTTCCCTGGGGGGCCAGGTGTTCCCCTCAGCCTCAGCCCCAGCCCCGAGGTCACCATCTGAACACAAGGGACTGAAGTGTGTTCACACTTCAGTTCACACAAACCACCTCACTTCTCCCCCTGGGTTAGATCTCACAGATGTGGCAAAAAGAAGGCCTTCAGCTGGGCCTGGACCACAGGCCCGATAAGCTGTACAGGTCTGGTCACTGGAGAGCCCTCCGCTCTCCCTCACCTGCGGCCACTTTTGTTTTCATCCTCTCCCCACCCTCCCTATCCTTGCAGAATCAGGCTTTACAAAATAGCTAAGATTCTGGGGCACCTGGGTGCCTCAGTCCATTAAGCATCCGACTCTTGATTTCAGATGAGGTCATGATCTCAGGATTGGTGAGATCAAGCCCCACATTAGGCTCTGTGCTGGCAGTGCAGAGCCTGCTTGGGATTCTCTCTGTGCCTCTCTCCCTGCCCCTCCCTGACTTGCTCTTTCTCTCTCTCTCAAAATAAAGAAACTGTAAAAAGCATTAAAAAAAAAAAAAGAACAGCTAACTCCTTCACTTCAAAGGTAAACACTCCATCTTTGACAAAGACAATGAGTGTTAGTGTCGATCTTAAGTAAAGTGCTGTGCACATTTGGCATTGAGCTCCCAACTTGCAATCAGAACAGGTTTGGGCCCCTCTTATTTGGAAATTATCAAGTTACCACTGCATTACATCTTATACCAACACAATGTATTTTTTTTAAACTGTTGCTTGAGATTTCCTTTTGTCAATCTAGATCCAAAGAATACTGAGAAATTCTTTGTTCTAAATGATCCAGTCCTATTTCTTCCTTGATCTCTGTTCTATTCTAGTGTAAGACTCAGTCATATGCTGGTAAAGGCTTCTTTTGGACTGAAGCATCGTGGTAACACCTGTCAAACAGAGGACCTTTATATTCTGTTAACTGCAAAGGGTATGGGCTTGTTTTCGGCTTACTATATTTACAGTGATGGGGGTGAGTGTGATATTTAACCAAACAAACAACAGTGCTGAGCACTGTGCGAAGTTTAAGTGTAACGAGCTTAGAGACGAAGTGAGAATGTGATTTTTAAGGCGTGTGCACCATGAGGTGACCATGCTGCAAAGTGAAATTATGGCAAACAATATAAACAGTACTAATGTTAAACTGTGCAGTATGGGGGAGCTACAGGCTATAACAGTCATGGAAAGCTCTATACGATTAAAAAAAAAAAAGGCCGGCTTTATTTATATCATTACACACACCTGCAACCTGATGATTTCCTTGCTATTGTCTTTCCTTGGCCCCTCTACCTCTTATTCTTATTTTGTATTGTTTACATAATTTACAAAGTCACAGACACACAGAAGACCCTCAACTAATGATTATAGCATGAGTATTGAAGATGAGTATCAGGTATGTCTCTTAGAGGGTTAGATGTTTTCTTACCAACAAAATGGTTATGTGTTTCCTCACCTCTCCAAAAACCAATGAGCCAGAGTGACAATTCTCACATCTCATTCTGCACTCCAGGATTGTTTGTAACATATTCCATCCATCCTTCCCCAAACTTGAGTGCAATATCAGTAATAAACATTATAAGCACCAATGATTAATTATGCAGGTGGAAGAAACATTATATGCTTAGAAAAAATTCAGTTCAACTTAAGATAGAAATTCTTTCTTAATAAAATAACCTTTCTTCAGGGAAATATTTCACTATTTGGAAGATTCTGGTCAACATTACATGCAGATCCTGCTCTACTTTGGCATGACAAAAACAATACAAAGATATTTGTTTAACAGGAAAAAAAAAGATATACATGTTTTCCTAGTTGCTACTGTGATGGAAATGTGTCTGGAATTCTTTGTGTACTAACATGAACATATTTCAATGTTACCCAGATTGTGTGATCCTTCGTCATTGTGATAAGCCCATCCTATTTGCACATATGAACAATGTTTTTAAAAAATGACTAATATAAAGCGATGGAAAATGAAGTAGACAATAACACAACAGGTGAAGTAGTCATTTAAATTTCCCAGAATAGTTCTCAGTGATTTGTCCATCATTCACTGTTCTTTGCGGTTTAAGTAAAATATTACAGTAAATATCTTCCTCACCCCCCAAAATCAATTTGGCTCTTAGATTTAGATTTCACAACAATAAGCAGATATTGTAGGTGAGACAGGCATTATCTACACCTCTTTAGCACAGTTATGCTCTTATTGAACTCGGTTGCTTCATGTTATCAGGCTTTCAAAATCTTATTTCATGTTTTAATGAATGCTTCAAATTCTGGGTTTATAAACATTTGCTTTATAGGAAGAAAATGGCTTTTAGTTTCTCCTTCTAAACCCAGTTGTCAAAATTGTACACATATCAAAATTATTCAGTTTGAGAATGAAATATCCAATTGAGAGCTATACTCCTGTTTTGTTCTTACATCACCTTTTGCGGTATTTCTAGGAATTGGGTTGCATTGCTTAACAGTATTAAACAAAAGTGACTATAAAAATAGGAAACGATTGTATGTTTTCTTACATACAGAGATCGACTTCTTCCTCTTGTTATTTGTGAGGTTTTTCCTGAATAATCTTCAGAGCTCCAACCAGTTGAACTTTCAACATTTGCTGATATCTTAGAAGCTGCTTTGTGTAGAGATTTTCCCCTAAAGTACAATATATATATATATATATATATATATATATATATATACACACACACACACACTATATATATATGTATATATATAATATATATATATACATATATATATATTATATATATAGTATTAGAAAAAAACACTTTTTTAAAGTTTATGAGAGGGAAATAAAGTTTATTTTGAGAGGGGGGAAATGGGCAGGGAGAGGGAGCAAGGCAGAATCCTAAGCAGGCTCCATGCTATCAGTGCAGAGCCTGATGCAGGGGTCCATCATGGAGATAGATCATGCATTACCTGAGCCAAAATCAAGAGTTGAATGTTTAACCAACTGAGCCACCCAGGTGTCCCAAAAGAACACTTTGTTTTACAGATTTGGCTGAGGTGTTCCACTGGGTGGTTAAAAGTTTAGACAAAAGTTAGTCATCAGTGACCAAGTTTCTTGTAGATTTTGATTCTACTATGTCTACCTTTATGCAGAAAGTTTTGTAAATTTTAACCCCAGCTATTAAAATAGAAATCTAGAAACTTCCTAGGACAAATATAAAGTCTGCAAGTAATTTCATATTCTATATTTTATATGGAAACTCAATTACCACCAGAAATATGGTGGCAAAGATGTTGTTACTATCCCCATTTCACATGTAAGAACACTGAAACTCAGAGAAAAACCAGACCAATCCACAACACTACTAACTTGGAGGTCTGGGAAACAATCTGAAGTTTTTTTTGTTTTTTTTTATTTCAAGTTTTCAACCATTTTCCCTCCAACAATAGGCCTTTGCAGAAGCCAATTTACTTGTGTAATATGCTTTTCTTACAACACATTAAATCTCAATTTAATATTGAACTCAATTGGTTCATCACTTTATTGAACACAATGTTAGTGTCTATGAATATGTGCTACATTATATCCACATTCTACAAAACACATGCACAGGGAATAATTAATTAATGAAGGAAACTTTTAAATGTAAGTATAAGTACAACTGCAAAAACACTTTTAAGTGTTGGAGTTTTGCTTACAGGCCATGAGGGTCTTTAGTCATTAAGATATTGAGTGTCATACTAATACTTTTATATGAAAACATCCTTAGACATAACCCAATAAAAATCAGGCAGGCTTTCTCTGATCTCTTCAGTCTTTAATGATGCATTTCTGCTCTGAGTTTGAGGTTAAGGCATAATTCAACAGCTAATTAGATGTGGTCTTTGATCTCTCACTTGTGTTTCATAACTGTCTCATCTCCCTGACTAGATTTTAAGTTCTTTGGGAGAAGATATCCCCACAATCTCTTCTTTTGAATCCTGGAGATTACTTAACATCCAACCTTGTACACATTAGGAGATGAGTACAAATATTTATTCTTTATCAGATCATAATAAAAACGTTTCTTTAGTGATCTTTTTAAGTTACCAGAAACAGATGATAAAGTATGAGCTTTTAAAATCATGTTCCTTGATTTCTACTCTTCCGTCATTCAATCTGCAGCTTACTATATGATGTAAACATACATGGTCTGTCTATGATAAAACATTTTATACAAAAAGTCTTATCAGCCTGGGCCTATAACTTAATATAAATTAGTTTTTCCTACTTGCATGAGAAATCAGGCTTATAATGAGAATGCATATGCAGTGTACCTGCAAAGAAAATTCTTTGATATGCTGTAGAGCAAATAGGAACTGCAATTTCATTTAGAAGTTTGCAAGTGGCTTATGTTCAAAGAGAATAAGCCAGGAAAAGTGAGCCTGATTTTCCTTCACTGCTGACTGCTAAACTGAATCAAGTAAGATCCTTTCCATTTCAAGTTATGGAACACACAACTCAAACTGCTTTAATACACTGGTTTATCCACATTGCTGAAAAGTCCAGAAGTAGAGTCAGTTTCAAGTATTTGATTAGGACTCCTCCTCTTCCTTTCCCCTGCAATTCTCTCGGCTCTGTCCTATTCTAATACAGAATTTATTCTCAAGCAGGCTTCTATCACTATAGCAAAATTACCGTGGACTTTTAGGCATGATATATGCATCACCACGTTTTCTCCATCAAATATAATAAAGTTAAACTGATTACATTATCTTTCAGTTAATACCTGGGCATGAGAAAATACCACGGGAGTATTTCATCGGTGATGGCATTATCTGTGGTTAATTTTTACATATTAAAAATCAATCCTAAACTGATGCCCACTTCAATTCCTACCACGAGTCATAAGAGCAATGCTGGGGAGAAAAATCACAATGAATTCTGTAAGAAACAGAATTGATTGTTTCCTTATAAAGGTCCTACTTTTAGTTTCATATAGGTTATTATTAACCTCACCCATAATGATATTTTGAATACCAAAGAATAACTCAGAGGCATGAGCACACTGGACGTCAGGCTTCAATTGTGAAGTGTTCATGATAATGTCGGCACGATCTCCCTAATTACTGTGACCTCATCAATAATAGGAACATTTTGAGAATTCAATTAGTGTAGTGGTGCTTGGGTGGTGCAGCCAATTGAGCCTCTGACTCTTGACCTGGGCTCAGGTCATGATCTCACAGTTTGTGAGTTCAAGCCCCACATCTGGCTCTGTGCTGATGGTGTGGAGCCTGCTTGGGATTCTCTCTCTCCTCTCAGTCTCTCCCCTACTTGTGTTCTCGCTCTCTCTCTCTCTCTCTCCTCAGAATAAATAAATAAACTCAAAACAATAAAACAAAAAAAGAATTCAATTACATGTAAATATACCTAGAAAAAAATCCTTAAGTGAATATTTATTTTTGAATTAACTAATACATCTTTACATTAATGTTATGAATCAAGAAATGTTATCCCCACTGTACACGTGAAGAATCCGTGGTTTAGTGTTGATTGAGTGATTTGGTGAAGTTTGTACAGCTAAACGTGAGAACAGAAGAGCACAAAAAGACATTCTAAACCTAAGTCTCTTGCTAATCTATTATATTGGACATAGGAGCCTGCATAAAAAAAGCAGGATCTAAACTACACACTCTAAAATATTCAAGGTTATGAAGATAGAGCAAGAATATAAAAATAATAAATACATAATGAATCACTTGTATAGCACTGTTCTTAGATCATATATTAAACTTCATTATGTAGTTTTCCACTTAGGAGCAAGGAAATAAAGAAAGATAAATATCAGCCCCTCGATTTAACAGAAGCCTGAGGAGTGAGGAAGGGGGAAAAAAAGGCAAAAGAAGATCCCTGTCTCTGTTTGTGATCAGGATTTTTCACGGTGGAGCTCTCTTCAGTTGCTCTGTCTGGCTACAGATGTATGCACAAAAGGAAATAGATGTAAATCAAAGCAAGGAAAGTAGCCTTCTGACAAACTTCTTTCACGTTGAGGAAACCCACATATCTCAGTTCGTGGAAGATGTTGCAGTTTCTCTGTACTTCCTGAAGCACAGACTCCTGCTTCCACAGACTCCATTCTACCCAACTCTCACCGTCTCTTTCAATTTCTCCCTCTTCAATGAATTAATTCCAGAAGCAAACATGCTTTTCTTCTTCACATTGAAAACTAAATCATGGTTCTCTCCCCATTACCCTCCAGCTACTGACTCCTTTCTTTGTCCCATCCAATGCTTGTCTGTGGTCACTGATTTTTAATTTTATTGCACCTGTTTGAACGCTTGCATACAAAACCACTGTCCTCCAGTGTTCCACTGACACTATAAAAACCAAGGTCAGCAATTTTTCTAAGTTGCTGATTCCAATGTTCCATTTTCAGTTATCCTAGTTAACCTAGAAGCAGCATTTGACAAATTTCATTATTCATCCTTGAAACGCATCCTTGGCTTCTTGGACATTGTTCCCTTTTGATTTTTCCTTTCTCATGCTCTTCCTTCACTTCTCAGAAAATTAGGTATTTTCTAATTGCCCCAACCCCTGTATGTTGATGTGAACTTGGGCCCACTTCACAAATACTTCCATTTTTTTTCCTATACTTATTCTCTAGGTGATCTCATCTAGCCCCTTAACTTTAAATATCATCTATATGCTAATGACTTCAATATTTATATCTAGAGCCAGAGACTTATTCCTGAATTTCAAGCACATAAATTCAGCTGCTAACATCAATCCTTAGATGTCTAAATTTCTGATCTCCTCACCTCCCTACACTTGCCCTTCCCATAGTCCATCCCTAAGCCAATAAATGGGAACTTAATTCTTTGACAGTCCCATCCATCAGCAAACCCTGGCAGTCCCATAGTCTAAATTGAGCCAGTAACGGTTTTGAATGTCATTACAAATATATAGAGAGAGATACATATATATAGAGATACATATATATACACATATATATAGATACATATATGTATATATATATGTATCTCTCTCTATATATATATGTATATATATATAAATAATATGGTCCTTTAGCTCCATAAAGTTTGTGCTTAAATGTCACGTGTGAGTGAAGCTTTCTTTCCTTTACATATGACAATTATTACATCTGAAAACTGAAAGATTTTTTTTTTTCCATTTAGTATTGATTTCTCTTGACTGGAATGTAAATTCAATGAGGAATTTTTTTTTCCCTATTTTACCTCTTCTCTATCCTAGTGCCACAATAATGTCTGGCATATGGTAGTTTGTCAATAAGTATTTTTGAATCAATATATGATTATTTATCTTCAATGTCATTTGATACTTAATCAAATACTCCTTTAGAACCTTTTTAATTTTTTTTTTTTTTTTTGGAAATTTGTTGTGAGAAGTTCCTTGTAAATTGCTGACTCTGTAATTCTGCAGCTCAGAATACAAAACAATGAACAGAATAGATGCTCTATTAATGTATGAAGAAGGTAGGAGAGAAATGGAATTGAGGAGGAAAGTAAGGATAGGAAGAAATTATTCTGAAATAGGAAATAGGTCATTTCTTATTGCTTAAAGCCACTACAATATTAGTTATTTGTTGTCACAGAATAACCCAAATTATCCTGACTGATACATCACTTTAAAATTTTCATAGCCCTTTTATGTAAATGGTCAATGTGATCATGATTAGTACATTGAGGGTAATATGACTATACTATTTATTATCTAAACTGGGATACTTTGGGGTCCTCAGAGTACTAAAATAATTACAGTTACATATTTTTTTGAAATATTTATTTTTTGACTGAAAATGTGTTATGTTGGTAGGCTTATGTAATAGTTCTGCTTAAAAATTATCTTCAGAAATAGTTATTTCCAAAAAATAAAATGTCAGCAAATATAAAGACAAAACATCAAAATAAATGGTATATTAACATCTCATCATATAACATTAAAATTTAAAAACAACAGAATAATTATACTTGGCACATAATCATGAAGTTTAATTATTTTCTTAGCTTTGTCTCTTTAATACTATATTTTTAAATGAATTTTTTTCAATATGGTCTTAATATATTTTCATTTTCATAAAATTATCTTAAATCTACTTTAAAATTGAAACTTAGGTTAAGATTTTGAAATTGTCATCAAATTTCAGTTGGCTTCTGTGTTAGTTCAGTTCCTTCTAGATGATCCCAATATGGATTTATATTATACCTGAAAAATTATGGAGGATAAAGGAAAGAAAGACCAAGACTTGGTAGGAAAAGTCTCAAGACCACAATGCTGGTCTGACATCTGTGATATCAGGAAGATACTATAGAAAGAGCTGAGGGCTGGGAAAATGCAGGCTAGGCTGCTATGGCGTCTATAAGCAAAAATTACTCTTTGTATAGAAAGGACCCAGCTCCAGCACCTCCATCATGCTCGGTTATTGGCTGATGTCTTAGTCTGCTCAGACTTCTTTATTTTTTAATGTTTTTATTTATTTTTTTGATTGAGAGAGAGAGACAGAGACAGAGAGAGAGACAGTGAGCTAACAGGGGAGGGGCAAAGAGAGCAGGACAGAGAGAATCCCAAGTAGGTTCCACACAGTTCTCAACAAAGAGACCAATTTGGGGCTGGAACCCACAAACCATCGGATCATGACCTGAGCTGAAATGGAGTTGGACACTTAACTGACCGAGCCACCCAGGCACCCCATTCTGCTCAGACTTCTATAACCGAGTACCACATACTGGTCAGCTTAAACAATACACATTTATTTCTCATAGTTCTGGAGGCTGAGAAGTCCAAGATCAATATGCTGGCCAATTTGATTCCTGGTAAGAGCTCTCTTTTCCGCTTGCACATGGCCACCATCTTGCTGTGTTCTCAAATGGCAGAAGGAGAGAGAGAAAGCAAGTTCCCTGGTGTCTCTTCTAAGGACACTACTTCTTTTTTTTATTACTTTTAATGTTGATTTTTGAGATGGAGAGAGAGACACACAAACAGAGTGCAAGTCGGTTGGGGGGGGGGGGGTGCAGAGAGAGAGGGAGACACAGAATCCGAAGCAGGCTCCAGGCTGTCAGCACAGAGCCTGATGTGGGGCTCAAACTCACAAACCACCAGATCATGGCCCAAGCCGAAGTCAGATACTCAACCGACTGAGCCACCCAGGCGTCCTTAAGGACACTACTTCTAAGGACACCATCCTTTTGACCTCATTTAACTCCTCCTTAGAGCTCCTATCTTGAAATACAGTCACATTGGAGATTAGTGCTTCAATATATGAATTTGGGGATACAATTCAATCCATTGCAGCTGGGCTGATCTCAGAAGAAATATACTTCATCATGAATGCCACAGCAGATCTTCAGGTGGCAGCTGTAGGATATAAGACAACTACTCTCCTTGCAGCAATTTCTCTGAAGAAAAAATATAAGCAGCCACAACTCCTCTTTTGGTAAATCTTTCCATGGAAAGCCAATATACTCAATGGAAAATACTCTAAATTCAATTTTTTTTTTTTTAATTTTTTTTTCAACGTTTTTTATTTATTTTTGGGACAGAGAGAGACAGAGCATGAACGGGGGAGGGTCAGAGAGAGAGGGAGACACAGAATCGGAAACAGGCTCCAGGCTCCGAGCCATCAGCCCAGAGCCTGACGCGGGGCTCGAACTCACAGACCGCGAGATCATGACCTGGCTGAAGTCGGACGCTTAACCGACTGCGCCACCCAGGCGCCCCTCTAAATTCAATTTTTATATTAAAATGTATAAATATTTTACCCCTAAAATACCCACAGTTAATATTATTTGTCTCCACTAAAAATAACTTTCTTTGGAGCATTTGAGTGGCTCAGTTGGTTAAGAGACTGTCTCTTGATTCCATCTCAAGTTATGATCTCATGGTTCATGGGCCCAAGTCCTGTGTTGGGCTCTACACTGACAGTGCAGAGCCTGCTTGAGATTTTCTCTCCCTCTCTCTCTCAAAATAAATAAGTAAACTTAAAAAATAAAAGTACCTTTCTTTGACTCATATATTATAAAAGATAAAAAATAATTTATTTGATGAGTTTATCAAAATTAGATATGCAAAATCATAGGCATTTCCAATTTTATTCCATAATGGTGAAGAAAGAAATGTATGCAATTAAAAATAAGACTTCCATCAAAGATATTTCCCATAGGTTAAGATATCCAAAGTACATTTATGGAATTACAAAAATAAATCTCATACATAATTTCAGTTACCAATTAATTTTTGGTTTCTACCTTGATATTTTAACAATATTCTTCAATGTCTTTTTATTTGCAAGCTTTGTTTTAACAATTGCACAGTGCCTGACTCATTGAATGATTAAAGACCTTCAACTGATTTTAACCAAAATGCAAATCAAATTTAAAAGACATATTAAAATGTTCAGTATCATTGCAGGACACTGAAGGTATAAAATCTTCTAAGTTCCAGTTAAAAGTTCCTCTAATAGTCAAACATCTTTAAAATCTAATTGGTGATAAGCAGCAAAGAAAGCACATGCTTTCATGCAGATATATTATTTTGTTTCAACATCATCCATGTTTCAAAAAATGTGCATTTCTGTTACTCTGTATGTGTAGTACTCTAATATTTGTCAGTTTTGACAACCACACGATCTATTTTGATTGGTAGTATATCACAGCTTGTTTGGAGACGATTATGAATTATATGTACAGCTCAATCAATGCAAAGTACACTTATGCTCCATAGAATTCTTAATTCACTAAAGACACTGATCTTTGCCATAACTTCTTCAAGCAAAAAAAAAAAAAAAAAAAAAGGTTTTTTTATAACACTTTTAAAAAAAAAAAAAAAAAAAAAGTAACAGAACTTACAATAGTATTTGAAATAGTAATGGAGGCTTCATCTTCAATAGAATGAAATCCGAATATATTTTCTTTGATTGGATAGAAAATTAAATCATTGTGTTTAATTAACTGATATTTTGTTCCAATCATGTAATGACACTGATATAAAATGGATAGTATTTAGTTTTTTGAGAAACTAAATTCTTCTAGTAATGTAGCAAATATATTCATACATATCAACCCAACTTGTTATATGTGTATAAGAAACTTGGGAATTACCAAATTTAACTTAGAAGAACAGTTTCTGATCAAAATAAAAGGCCATGTTTTCCATACTGATGTAAAAACAATTTATGGGATTAAATCTTCTTTGGGCACTGTCTTCTTTAACTTTTGAACTCAGAACTATTGCTTCCTCATTATATTTGTTTCTTTTGAATTGCACATGGTCAGCAACATCCCTATGATCCCCATGGTATAGATGGTAAAGAGCAACATATTTTATGCAAGTTCCATGTTTACCATTCCTTGTGTTGTGTAAGTTGTGCGTTGCTATATTCACTGCCTTCATATTTCATCAAAAATATTTTTATTTCTATTTAACTCATTATTGCTGAAAAGATTATTGCAAAATTTGAAAAGAAATTGTTACCAAGAATACAATAAATAGTTGTTGATCTACACCACACCATATGTGGCAAAAATAACTTCAGCAAGAGAGTTCGGACTATTCTCCATGGCAAAACAGCTTGGTCCCTATTTCTTGCACATATGTCATGAGTACTGAAGCTATGATTTTCCACGTTTACCACTGTGCCCATTAATTGGCAGCATTCCTGCATCAGTCAAGCCAAGCATGGACCACAGCACAATTGGCTGGTGCAGTGGCAAAAAGGCAGGAACACCAGATCAAATACCACCCTACTACCACCCAGACAAGGAGTTAGCTGACTGTTTGTGTCTGAATTCATTTCATTAGGGAGTATATTACATGCAGTCCTGAACAGGAGGTATTGGTTATATTACATCTGGAAAGAAGTCAGGAAAAGAGAGGGAGGTATCTCAGTTTTGTTTTCTTTGGTTTTTCACATGTAACCACACATTGAAATGAGTTCTCTCTTCAAAACACATGCATTCCACACAAGCACTGGACAACACCACAGCAGAAGCTGGAAGGACAAACTGGAAGTTGCCCAAATTTGTCCTGTTTAATATTTTACAGCAAATAGTAATAATCCTTCTTTAAAATATGAAGGAATTAGAATAAGGGCCAGGTATGAGGCCTAAACCAAACGATGTAGGCCTTTTACCTTAGATTACTGTGGTAGTAATTGTTTTAGGCTACCCTTTATTTTCACCTTTTTTATTCATCTTCTGATAACAAATGCAACCCATCTCTTGAATCACATGTGTAAGCATGGGACCCAGGCCTACCCAATCACAATACCCAGGAATGATGATGTGATCCAGGCTGAGGCAACCAGTCAAGTGTGAAACTCCCAACTATTGTTATTGTCAAAAACTGTCCCTCTCCCCAGTGTCATGAGGCTGATGACCCTCTTCCTCACCACATGAAAGGAACAAAGCTGAGTGGTGGAGGGAGAGACAGAGACAAAAAAGGGATTGAGCAAATCGACAATACTGAGCCCTGGGTTCACTCTTGACTGACCCCAGCTCTATGGCAATTCTCAGGGAAGAGAAAGAGTCATATACAATTTGCTTTTTTTTTTATTTTTTATTTTTTACTTAAAAGTAACACATAAATACAAATGGATATCTATCATTCCTGATTCTCAAGTAAAGATACTAAAAAATGGAAATGTTAAGTGACACATGCCCATCTGGTTAAGGGGAGAACAAAAAGATTCTAGCATACATCCTTTGTAACCTGAATTTATATAAAGGGATCACCGCTTTCTCCTTCATACAATTTATAAAACTACATGCATAAAACTAAAATAAATAGGTCAGTTCTTATAATAAAAAGATAAATTCTGGGGTGCCTGGGTGGCTCAGTCGGTTGAGGGTCTGACTTTGGCTCAGGTCATGATCTCATGGTCCATGAGTTTGAGCCCCACATCAGGTTCCGGGCTGACAGCTCAGAGCCTGGAACCTGTTTCAGGTTCTGTGTCTCCTCTGCCCCTCCCCCCTCATGCTCTGTCTCTTTCTGTCTGTCAAAAATAAACATTAAAAAAAATTTTTTTTAAATAAATAAATTCGCCAAACTTTAAAATTACTTTAAAATAATAGCTTTATGATAAAACACTAATATTTTAAATTTTATTAATCCTTGAATGTCTTTCTATAACCTTCTTAAAATAAATGTGCTTCAAATATATTACCTATTACATTACACCTCTTCCAGTCTAGCACATTGTTGCTATTAGAGAAGTAACAAAGTCAAATCTTTAGCAAAATAATTTGCTTATGACTAGTCATACTATTTTGAAATTCTAGCCTATCCTAGGTCTTTCTTTTACACTAGTTGATCTTTTCTCATCTCCCAGATTCAGTGCTATAACAAAGAGTAGTGAGCCCCAGTAGTTATGAATTATGAGTGAATAAGTAAAACTCTCTTATTAACAATTGTTCAACTGATCCTATCATTTTAACTAGGCTGCATTAGATTATAATTAATGTCAAGGGATTTTTTTTTTGTTGTTTAAGTTTATTTATTTTGAGAGAGAGAGAAAGTGAGCAGAGAAGGGGCAGAGAGAGAGGGAGAGAGAATCCCAAGCAGGCTCCATGCTGTCAGCGCAGAGCTCAACGTGGGGCTCCATGTCATGAACATGAGATCATGACCTGAGCCGATATTAGGAGCCAGATGCTTAAACAACTGAGGCACCCAGGTGCCCCAGGAATTCTTGACAGAGAAAACAAATCACTGAGGTCATCTGGAAGAGACTGTTCACATATGAATAAGGTCTGTTCCTTTACTGTGACAATGTTGTGAATCTCTGGGGGTTCATTATACGGCTAGAACTTTGGAAACTTTTAACACATTTTTAAACCAGTATTTCCCCATTTTCCATCCTCCCAATCAGTATTATAGTCTTTGAGTTACCACGCACCACCAGTAATGGGAAAACTTCCCAAAAAGTGAAGCATGGTTAAGGATGCATCCCTGGTTCATCATGCATAGATCCTGTGCTGCCTGATTGTTTCATCTCACAGAGCAGCTTAGCTCACTCAATGGTGATGGCACCAGTATGCCATCGTGACAAGGATCATGAGGCCATATCTAATCTCAAAAGGAAGTGTGCCATGAGTGAATGGAAATGTTACTCTGGAAAAAGGAGGAAGGGAATAATAAGATGACTGCTATGTACTCTCCCTGTGGGACTCACTTTTTCTGCCATGTTTCCACATGTGTAATTCTGATCTAGGGTGTTTCAGCATACATACATAGGGGGAGACACTCATAAAGCCAAGGCTTAATTAACCTATTGATTCCTCAGAATTGGAAGTCTAACACTTGCTGGAAATGTGTACTTGTCAAATGTTGGATTAGTACCGGACATCATTCCATTAGGTGTTTTCTGAAAATGAGATGTCGGAATGGATTTCAGACTGGCTGAATCCTGGACTGGTTAAGGGATATTTTTAGTATTTTTTTTAGATATTTCAAAGTACCTAAATCACTTCATTTAATTCGCATACTTTTATGTCATTGGTAAATGGCAAATTGGATTTGAACCCAATTCTATCAGGCTCCAATTCTGCTTGACTCTTTTCTCTATACTGGGTTCAAATTCAATGATGTAAGAGTCCCAAAACCATATAATGTTAGAGGAAGGAAGGTAATGTAAATATGCAATGTTGGCCTCATAAATGATAGAGACAGGACTATAAAAAATATTTAATTTTCCTTCTCACTCAACAATAAGGAAAACAATAGCACTAGTGCTCTGCTAAATAGCAAATGACATTTAGCCTCAGTATTAGGATGCGATAGGAAATGGTGGATACTGTGGTAAACTGCAGCCAATAATCAGGATGTTTAAAAAAGATTCACTGGTATAAAATTTTATTTTTTTCAAGAAAAGTCCATTATTCAAATATGAAATAAAATCTCCCAGTCCTAATTAAGAATAAAATATAAATACTGTGTAGGCCAACACTGTCTGAGTCAAACAAAATACATCTGTGGACCATCTGGGACCCTCCAACTGCCAGTTTGCAACCTCTGAAAGGAAAACACACTCAGTACAGCACTTAGATTTGTGAAGTGCTATACACAGAACAAGAAGCCAAGAGAGGCTGGGATGGGATAAGCCAGTGAAATGTTTCCAGTTAAATTTATTTCTCTTCTTCCTCTTCCAGTTATTCAACAGACAAATATAAAGCATTGATGTCAACGTCTTTTATTTATTTATTTATTTATTTATTTATTTATTTAGAATGTGAGTGAGGGAGGGGCAGAGAGAGAGGGAGAGAGAGAATCTCAAGCAGGCTCTGTGCAGTCAGCAAACAGCCCAAATGGGGGGAGGGGGCATCTCGATCTCATGAATCGGGAGCTCATCACCTGAGCTGAAATCAGGAATCAGACACTTAGCTGACTGAGCCCCTCAGATGCCTCTGACACTAACATCTTTTAAAGGGGAGTCCTGGAGTCCTGTTCAAGATATTTTGTTTAATAAATTAGGAATATATGTACTCCATTTATACATATTTTTTAAATGTGTACTCAATGCTAAAAAGTAAAGCTAAAGACATGGTGTAGGAGCAAGATTATTCAATGCTATTAAATTTTTAGCAATGTTATGTTAATTTTTTTAATTTTTATTTATTTTTGTGAGAAAGAGAGGCAGACTGCAAGTGGTGGAGGGAAACAGAATCTGAAGCAGGCTCCAGGCTCTGAACTGTTAGCACAGAGCCCGATGCAGGGCTCAAATCCACGAACTGTGAGATGATGACCTGAGCCGAACTCAGATGGCTTAATCGACTGAGCCACCCAGGCGCTTCAGCAGTGTTATTTTAAATACAGCAAAATTGTAGAAATGATCTATACAACTTAATATTTCCAAGTGGACTTTAAAAGACCTGAGTGTCTTTCTTAGACTGATTGTACTAGATAGATTTATGTACATAGAGGTAAAATAACTAAATTTAAACACATGCACACACATGTGCACAGAGATACACACATACACTTACACACACACGGTAAGGTTTCCCTCCAGTGAATTCTAAAGCATTCATTTCTTCTCACTTTCATATGGCACCACAAATATGCTACTTTTGACATTATTACATTCTGTTGATGCCTGACTATTGCCACAACTAACTTGAGTCTCTATGATAACAATAATTCAATCCAAGTCTGACTGATTCCAATAGTTATTTAACTACATGACATTGTCTCATTTACTTTTGCATCTCTTGATATAAATCTATGCATGACATATAGTAGACACTCAGTAACTATCAAAAGACTGAATAAACACATAATTACGTAAATGTATGCCTCAGTGTGGAGCAAACGGGAAGATTGTATCAGTGTGAGAGGCACTATAATACAGTTGAGTGAATATAGACTTGGAGATAGATTTCTAAAATTTTAAAGTTATGAATACCGGTCTGCTTACCTATGAACTAAATGAACTCAAACAATTTACCTATCTTTTGTGAATATCTTCATAAGACTATGGTGAGGAAACCATGGAAAATGCCACATTTCAGGATGTTCTTTCTCTTTGCCTCTCCTTCTCTGTTAGTCTTTTTCTTCTAGACAATGTTATTTGTTATTAACCAATGCCTGTAATTTTATTCATGAGCTGACATTGTGAATTACTGCTAAGCCTGGTAAAGTAGTCATCTCTGTTGACTGTGAACTAGAAACATGTGGTATTAACTGGGCTAAAATGGAATGTACAAAATCTAATCACCAAACCCCTCCATTCCCACAATCTTGCCCCTTATAATGTTCTCCCTTTAATCAAATTTGTAATGTAATCTGAAAGTCTTTAGATTCAAAATTCCAAGCAGCATCTATAGAATTCAGGTAGTATATACGGCCCTAAGTCCAGAGAATAGAAAAGGCTAAGAGACATTTACCTCTCTAGAAGGGAATTGTTCATATATATCAATCATGGAAATGGGTAGGGAACAAAAATGAGATTTCTAAACTTTGAAAAATTTATATAGTCCCAGGTCTCTGATCTCTGAAGCCCTAGGGCCTCTGGAATGGGTCAAGGATCATCCTGCAAGCATTATTATAGATCAATGGACTTGTGTTCCATGGAGCTGGAACATGATGTGGTTCATTGTGGTTCATGATAAACGTGTTAGATGAAAAGAGAGAGGGAAGCAAAGAGGGAGTCAAGGAAGGATAAAGAGAGTGAAGGAAGAAGGAGGGGGTAAAATAAGAAAGAAAGAAAATGTACTTATATTAATTGGTTGGATTAACCAGTACATAACATAACTTTTATAAATATTGTGTTATAATGTGTCTGAGAAGAAACTTTATTTAATATACAAGATATGATACTATCTTCTAAAGCACTTAATATCAAGATACAAATGTAAATAGGATCATGGCATAACAAAAGTAAAATCACAAAAATGATTTTCCCCTATTGTCCACAGTCTGTTTTAAGCACAAGCAGTAGTAGGCTCTGTGCTGTTACCAGTCTTTGAATTTATATGCTGCCAATAATATTCATTGTAATTCTGGGCTCCAAATAATAGGTAAATGTGGGTCACAGAGTTTCATTTTTTTGAGAAAACATTTACTTTATGGTTGAAAAGTCTCCTAGGTTTAGTAAGAAATGAAGCAAACCCATATCTTGGCTCTGAATTATTTGAAAAAAAATGTGCTTACAATCTCAAAATGGCAGAACTCTGTGACAGTGTGGAAATAAGTCAAAGAGTGCATTTCTTTTTCCTGTGAAGACAGCAAATATGTAAGGTTCACTGGTTTCGAGTTCGCTTTTATGAAAATAATATCTCAGTGCTGCTTCAGGGTTATAGTATTTAAAAGATATACTGTATGTGCAAACTGAGAGCCTGTGAGGCTTTTCAAAACATGTGTCTAAAACAGAGCTGTTTAGTTTGACGGAGCTTCAAATGCCAAGAGACTGTGTTGAATGCAAAATCAAGTTCTGAAAGTGAAGAGCAGAAAGGTAATTGGACGAGCTTGAATCCTGACAAAGTTCAGTACTGCCTTGTCTCAAGATGGCAATCAACTCATCTCAGACTCCTCTCAAGATTTTTTAAGTGGTGTTCTGGGACTTTCCCCAAAGAACTCTTTGGTGCAATACTTAAATCTGAATGGTAGATCCTTGTGTACTTTTTTTTTAATTATATGTCATCATGTAACATATGACATCAATGAAATAATTGAATTCTCAAATTCTAGGAGACAGAAAACATGTTGACTTCCATTAAATACATTGATTTGTGTATTTTGATAATACTCATCTATATGCTTATTGGTTAAAGCCAAATAGAAAACGTAAAAATACAGCAATCATACTCTAACCACATTTTGAATAGAGTTCAGAAAACAGAGACCTTTACTGTATTCTTCTCTCCTCTAATTCCAGCGCCTACCCCTGAGTTGGGAAAAGGTTATATTTTAATTTATATTTAGTTTATGGAAAATGAATCAACATTTTAAAGAATCATAATTAAGTAATATCACAAACATATAAAAATCCAGGAAACTGGATTAACATCCACAGGCATATAGGTAGTATGTAAAAAATGTGTTAAGTCTCAGGTGCCTGGGTTGTAGAGTCAGCTATGCTTCTGACTCTTGATTTAAGCTCAGGTCAGAGCCTGCTTCAATTCTCTCTCTCTCTCTCTCTCTGCCCCTCCTTCTGCTTGTGCTTGCTCTCTCTCAAAATAAATAAACTTTTTTTTTTTTAATGTGTTAAAACTGACTCTGAAATGTGACGCAAAGGACCGCCCAGCAACCACATTTCCACATTCAATCTCTGCATTTCCAGTCTGACTTCTAAACACAGAACTACCTGACGAAGAAGTATAAAGATGTTAATGTCACTTTATATTTAAGCCTTAAATTTGCTCTGTTAGCCAAAATCAGGGTAATAAAATTTCCATATGAAAAAAAGGACAGGCCATGTTGCTCTATTTAGAGGTGCCTATACTGGGAGCCATTCTCAAACTTTTCTTTTCTCCCACCAGGTTCACACTCTCTCACTGGGCTGTGAGGATACGATTCCCTAGCTCACTTACCATATAGTCCCAGGCCTCTGCTCTCTAATGCCTGTTATCTCCTGAGTCACCCCTAAGAAATATAGATCATGAACCCACATCCCGTTAAACTGAAACATGATCTGGTTCATTGCAGTACATAATAAGTGTATTGCAAGGAAAATAGAAGGAAGGGAAAGGAGAAAGAGAGAAGGAATGGAATATACTTATGTAAATTCGTTCATGCAATTACTAGAAAGCACGCTTCCTATAATATTGTGTTTTAAAATATCTGGTAAGGAATTTAACTTTATACATAAGTAATGTACTATCCTATAAGAGTTTAAGATTAAAACTAAGAGGGATAGATAAATAGATAAATTGATGATATAGCTATAGATATAGATACAGATGATATATATAGATATATAGATATAAATACAGGTATAGATAGAGATGATATATAGATATAGATATAGATATAGATATATAGATATAGATATAGATAGATACAGATATATAGATGATATATATAGATATAGATGACATTATAAATAGATATATATATAGATGATACAGATATAGATAGATAAAATAGGTATATACACTTTCCCATCTCTTCTGTTTACTACCCATGAGACCTTGGACAGCTTAATGTCTCTGAATGTTAGCATCCTCATAAAGCTAATAAATGTAAGAATACACATCACAAATCATTGTTGAGGGAATTAAGGAAATTCAAATATGTGAAAGAGATTTGCTGGCACATCATGGACACTCATCTTCCTGAATCTCCATTAATACTGAGAATCCAACACTTTGTTTTATTCTACATCCCTAAATTTTCCCTTTATGGCTTTATATAGAGACCAATTTTAATCTCAAGTCTCTGAAGCCCAATTACAAGGGGATAAAAGAAGAGGATTTTGGCTTGAAATGTAATCAAAGCTTTTAAATTACATTATAAATGGTAAAACAGTAGCAAAACCCACTCTGGCCATAGGTATCTAATCATCCTTAGAGATAACTAGATTTACCCGAGAAGTTTATCTGGTTCAATAAGGCAATTTTTCTCTGACTAAATGTAAGGAATTACATCCATTAGTAAATAATATGGGAAAAGAAAAACAATTTAGGTTGAACTGCCTGATTGCTGGAGCTATGCTCATCTTTCAATTCTCCAATTTGGTCCACTTTACAGTGCATCCCCCTTTTCTGTGGCTTATTTCCCAGCAAATGAAAGGGAAGCAGATTCTTCCCAATGTTTTCTTTTTTGGAGGCACTGCCAAAGATCAAATATCCTAATTACTTTTTTTTTTAAGTTTATTTATTTACTTTAAGAGAGTGAGAGAAAGAGCAAGCTGGAGAGGGGCAGAGAGAGAGAGAGAGAGAGAGAGAGAGAGAGAGAATCCCAAGCAGGCTCCACACTGCCAGCACTGAGACTGATGCAGGGCTTGAACTCACGAACTGTAAGATCATGACCTGAGCCAAAATCTAGAGCCAGATGATTAATCTACTGACCCACCCAGGGGCCCCTCAAATTTGCTAATTCCTTTTGCAAGCTGCAATTACTATCAGCTTCTCTTCAGTTTCCCATTCCTATGTAGTCTGCTTCTATAGAAGTTTAGAATTTCTTACTTGGTCAGCTGTGAGTGGTTTTGAAGAATATTTTCTTCATATTCATCATATAAAATGTTTTTTTAAAGAAACACATTAAAATTATATTTAGGGTGTATAGGAGTATTTCTTCAGCTAAATCTGTTTCAGAGTAACTCTCCTGTATATTAGCTCTTGTAAAAATTTAAAGAAAATGAGCAGAGACACAGGCACTGGTGAAGTTCAGACTTAAATATTGGAAACAGGAGTTGACAGCACAAGACATCAGGCCTAGGACAGCCCAACACTTAATGAACTATTGGCACTGATGTGCAAATAAGATTTCCAGTTTCACAATTCGAACAACAAACAAAACATTGGAAAGCCAAGATGACCCAACACTGTTAGCTATCACTTTCTCTTGCTGTGGTCAAATAAAAGTATAGCAGTTTGGGAGGCTCACTATGGAGTTTGAGGTCTTAGGTATTCATTACAGCTTCACCAATCTGGCTTAGTGAAGCTGAGAAACTTTGGTGAAGTGACTTGATTCAAAACCTTAAGTACTTATCTGAAAAATTATGATGTTTATAATAGTAACTTATAAAATTGTTGTAAATATCATATTCAATTAAAGGTGTAAAGTTTTTTGGGGCGCCTGGGTGGCTCAGTCAGTTAAGCGGCCGACTTCGGCTCAGGTCACGATCTCACAGTCTGTGAGTTCGAGCCCCGCGTCGGGCTCTGTGCTGACAGCTCAGAGCCTGGAGCCTGTTTCAGATTCTGTGTTTCCCTCTCTCTCTGCCCCTCCCCTGTTCATGCTCTGTCTCTCTCTGTCTCAAAAATAAATAAATGTTAAAAAAAAAATTTTTTTTTTAAATAAAAAAAAATAAAGGTGTAAAGTTTTTGAACAATGCCTTAAAACATTCAATAAATGTTTAAATTTTAAATGGGTCGATAAATTAGAATGTCTCTTGATGAATAAGGTTAAAGTTATATCACCATTTCTAAGATGATGGTATATCTACTACTCCAACTGGAGAGTTTATGTGGAGAGTTTATATCCCTGATCCAGAGTACCATCAATCAAAGCAAATGTTTGACAAGTATTCTGAAATCCTTTTTTTCTGCTCCATGGCAGAACTAGCCTATACTGGTTTCTTTGTGCAAGGTGATATGGATCAAACTGTGTTCTTCTGAAATTCATTATGTTGAAAACTTAACCCCCCAGTGCATCAGAATGTGATCTTACTTTAAAATAGGGCCATGCAGATGTAATTAATTTAGGTGAGGTCATATTGGAGCATGCTGGGTCTTTAATTCAATATGACTGGCTTCTTAATGAAGGTACAAATTTGGACACAGGCACATAACACCAGGAGAATGCCATGGAAGATGCAGGCAGATGTCAGGATGATGTCATCCACAAGCAAAGGAACACCACAGATTGCCAGCGAAATCACCAGAAGCGAGGCAAGGCATGGAAAAGATTCTCCCACACAGTTCCTAGAAGGAATGAACCCTGCTGATACCTCCATCTTGGACTTTTAGCCTCCACAGCTGTGAGACAACAAATTAATGGTGTTTAAGCCACCCAGTGTGTGGTGTTCTGTCAGCAGTCCTACCAAATAAATACACAGGGTAAGACTTCCACCCTGATTATAAACAACTTATGTTGGTCTAGAATTATTCTGCTTTTAAAAATAAATGCCATACAGAGGAAGACATATACCATATGTTTTCACTCTTATGTGGATCCTGAAAAACTTAACAGAAGAAAATGGGGGAGGGGAAGGGGGAAAAAAAAAGAGAGGGAGAGAGCCAAACCATAAGAGACTCTTAAAAACTGAGAACAAACTGAGGGTTGATGGGGAGTGGGAGGGTGGGGTGGGTGTTTGATGGGCATTGAGGAGGGCACCTGTTGGAAGGAGCACTGGGTGTTGTATGGAAACCAATTTGACAATAAATTTCATGTTAAAAAAAGAAAATAAATGAAAATAAAAATAAATGTCATATCTCTGTTCAGATTCATTTTTAAAAGACTTTAGAAAGCATATGTATCATCCAGCGTCCCAACTGGAAAGAATTAACAGTCTCAGCTGAGAATTTTTAATGAAGAAACTACCTATTGAGGTATGGGTGAGGCTAAAGAAACCCACAAGATGTTGAGACCCACAGGAGGAAGCAATAGCAAGAAGCTGATATCATCCCCTTCTGCCTGAAAGAGAAAGAGAAGAAAATAGAGTCAGTAAGCCTTGTTGAGCGCTGTAGCCATAAAATAAAGGCTACCAGACAGAAGCGACCATCTTAAGGAGCACAGCATGGTCAAAATTACACTGAACAGAAACCCAGAGATAGGGAAAAACACTCTGATCTATAGGAGTCTTCTGTTAGCTGATGCCAGCTAGAACCACAGGGCAAAGAGGTTCAGGTGATGTAGTCCACAGGAGTCAGCCTTCTAGGGCACACAGCAAGACAGATAAGGGCAGAGACTGGACCCAAGGGCAAATGGAGACTAATGGGAACCAGGGTCCATTATGGCAGCTTTTAACTATAAGTAACACATTGCCTGCCTAAAGGTGGCTTATGCAAACGTAATTATTTTTCTCATTAAAAAAATGTCATTAGACATAGAAATTTCAGAACCCATTCAGCAGCTCAACAATATTAGGGCACTAGTTAAACTTCTTCAAGAGTCTCCTGATTTTCTCTCATGATCAAAGAAGACTATTGTATTTCCAAACATTACACGTGTAAGTTTAAAGCCAAGATGAAAAGAGTCAGATAGCTTTATCTTTATATTTCTCTTTTACTACATATGGTAATTTTTCCCAGAAAATTTGCCCTTCTATCTTGTTGGCTAGAAGTGGGTCACACAGCCACCGCTAATCCAATCACTAGCAGAGAGAAATGGAATCATCATCATTGTCTTTAATTATGCATGTCTTGGGTCAGGTGCCTCTTTTTTTTTTTTTTTTTTTTTTTTTTTTTTTTTTTAAGGGATAGGACACCTATATAATAACAGCAAAACTGAGTTGAGCAAAACAGAAGGTGGCTCCTCAGAAAAGGCAACCATCACGCTCCCTAACTTGAAAATCCTTGGGGCCAAAGCTTCACTGAACCCACTCAGGAATGACATACTTCCCAATTCTACACTTTCTTTCCCATAGTACTGACACCGTTTAGGCTCAGTTTTAACTGAGCCTTTACCATGGTGGCAAGGTCAACAAAACCCACTCTAGTCCTGTCTTTGTGACCAATGACCTTAGGAATCATGGAGCTTTTCCCTGCCTCTCTCTACCTGAACTTGCTCATTACTGAGTTGAGACACAGTAGGACTTCAAGATATCATTGGCACTTTTGACATTATCATTGTTATACATAGACAAGTTGGAAAGTATGGAGTTGAGACAGCTTTTCACAATTAGAGTAGAGACTTAGCTCAAGAATTAATGTTTTTTAAAAATCAGTATTAGTGATAATAAGAAAATAATTCTGAAATAAGTCAGAAAGCCTGTGGAGTATTACTCGGCAATCAAAAATAATGAAATTTTGCCATTCATTACTACATGGATGGAACTGGAGGGTATTATGCTAAGTAAAATTACTCAGTCAGAGAAAGACAAATATCATATAACTTCACTCATAGGGGGACTTTAAGATACAAAACAGATGAACATAAGGGAAGGGAAGCAAAAATAATATAAAAATAGGGAGGGAGACCAAAACATAAGACACTCTTAAATATGGAGAACAAACAGAGGGTTACTGGAGGGGTTGTGGGAGAGGGGATGGGCTAAATGGGTAAGGGGCATTAAGGAATCTGCTCCTGAAATCACTGTTGCACTATATGCTAACTAACTTAGATATAAATTTAAAAAATAAATTAAATAAACATTTTAAAAAAAAGAAAAGAAAAGAAAAACTGGTTCTAATCTCTTGTTCCACTGACTGGCAATATGAACTTCATTCAGGTAAATTCCCAAGCTCTCTGGGCTCGTTTTCTCATCTACTAGAGATATTAAGTTATTGCTAACCTTACAACTACCCCACAGAATACGTATGAGCAGTTTATGATATTGGCAACATTCTAGAAATTAAGATCTATGAATAACAGTAACTAATGTTCATTAACTTCTTGTCAATTGGCTAAATACTTTTCAAAAGGAAGGGAAGGGCAGAATTACTGAATGTATTTGCTAATGCCTTCAGTGTCTGAACCTAACCCATTGCTTTGAGGTAGTCCCCTATTCTGCTTGATGAATATCACTACGCTAATATTCCAAGTCCCAGTTTCATAAAGTTCTAGTTTCATATAACAAGCCAATCCCCTGATACCAGTAGTGGCCAGCTTGTGCAGACAGAGATGATGGTGCATACTGAAAGAGAAAGAGAAACTGCTTACTATCTTTAGAAGACCTTAGAGTCATAATTACTATCATGCAGTCACATTTCCCCCAAACCTGACAAATTCACAGTGGTCAATTTAAATCTTTAGTTTAACTGACAATGCCACCTTAACATTCTCCTATTGGATAAGAGCTAGCCATAGAACATTTTAAATAATTTACTTATATAGGTACATTTTGAATTCTAAAAAGCTTAAATGAGTTCAAAATGTTCTCCATTAAATGTCCCTAAGGTCTCCAGGGTAAATATACCTCCATTTCTGAAAAGCATATAATACTTTTAAGCTGTTAAGTTACCAGAATCCCAAAATGGTTTAAGAAGAGATATATCCTTAAAATGATCAAACAACACTAATCTCCCTGCTGAAATGACAATTGATCCCTTATTTTTACATGAAACATGCTAAGTTTAAAGAAACAGGTGGGTCATTATAATATTTTCTCATGAGAAGTCTACCTTAAAAATAAGGATAAAGATAACTCTAAACATAATTTGGTATTTACCGTAGACACCTGAGGCTCCATCATTTTCCACAATAAGCCCAGGAATATGTACACTGCATTAATGGAACATGCAGTAAATATAGTTGTACAAAGACAGGGTATCAATTTATTACATGTGCTTGTGAAACCTTGGAAATATACATTAAGCGGTGTAAACAGCATAACTCATGTAATATTCAACTGACAAAAAATTTTATTCTATTTTTTTTAATGTTTGGGTTTTTTTTTGAGAGAGAAAGAGAGAGCACGAGCTGGGGAGGGGCAGAGAGTTAGGGAGACACAGAATCTGAAGCAGGCTCCAGGATCTGAGCTGTCAGTACAGAGCCCAACGCGGGGCTCGAACTCACAGACCACGAGATCATGACCTTAGCTGAAGTCAGATGCTTAACTGACTTGAGCCACCCAGAAGCCACAATTTTAAAATAATAAAACGTGTAATATATTATAACTGAATTTGGACACAGTTAAAAGGCTCTATGTATTCAACCTCTGCCGTAACAAATTTACTTGTACATCCATGATTAGAATGTGTGCTTCAGAAATATTTCTCAAATCCAACCTACATAAAATCTCTTCTCATCATTAAAGTTATTTAGGACAAGGACTATATACATATAATTACTTGGACTCAATTTACTCACTGTAATTGTTCTTTTCAGCAATTTTTTAGAACGAAATAAAGTAGAGAGATGGTTATATGAAAAATGTCTAGGTTCCCTGGAAAAGCAATCAGACAGGCTTGTGTCATGGCCTGAGCCTGGGGGTCAAGCTATGGAATTTTCTGTAGTTTCAATCATCTCCCTGGTCACTAGTGCCATTGTTGGATGATATAAACAAGAAAGATTAGAATTCAGTCTCTCGACTCTCACTTCAGAACCCTTTTCACATTATTATTAACATAGAGCTATTTTGCCCTCATCTGGAATCTCTTGACTCCTCTCCTCCTTTATCTGCAAAATGAGTGAGTATACCAGTTCAAGAAGGCAATAGCTTCTTGTCAATTATAGTAGAATCAGAACTCTCACAGTTTGTGAGATCCAGCCCTGCATCAGGCTCTGTCCTCTGCCAGCACAGAGTCTGCTTGGGATTCTCTCTCTCTTTCTCTCTTGGCCCCTCTCCCATTCATACTGCTCGTTCTCTCGCTCTCGCTCTCTCTCTCTCTGTCTCTCTCTCTCTCTCAAAATAAGTAAATAAATAAACTTAAAAAATAAATAAATAAAAGCTTGCCTAAATTGAAACATGACAAAAGCAATCATAATGAATGTTGTAACCCAATTCTTTCTTGGCCCACACAATGTGTCACTTCGTATTCAAAAGTTATAGAGAGAGTAGGATTTGAATAACTTCTCATGTTATTTCTTATATAGAATGTCTCATGGGTCACCTGGGTGGCTCAGTCAGTTAAGTGTCCAGCTCTTAATTTCGGCCCAGGTCATGATCTCACAGTTTGTGAGACTGAGCCCCAGGTTGGTCTCTGAGCCAACTTAAGATTCTTTCTTTCCCTTTCTCTCTCTGCCCTCCCCTACTTTCTCTCTCTCTCTCTCTCTCTCTCTCTCTCTCTGTCTCTGTCTCTCCTTCCCAAAATAAATAAATAAACATAAAAAAGAATGTTCCACAAAAAAAAAGATGTTTCATGACACGCAATCCATAAACATGATGTTACCAGAACCTGCTTGTGCCCAAGAGGAAGAGACTATCACTTTTCCACTTATCTCAATTATTGCCAGAAAATGCTTTGAGGAGGATTTAAGCAACTCTATTCTAGTATAGAGGGACAGGCGCTGTTGCGGGGGAGAATCAGAGTATGCACCCCTGGTCTGCGAGCCACACTTCAAAAAGCCTCCTTGCTTGGGCAACTGGAATAGAGAAGAAGGGTAGGGGATGGTCCCCATGCCCTCAGAGAATGTTTTACTTGAACCTCCCAAATTCTTTATCTCTATCATTCCTCCCCTCACTATCCACCATCTTTAAACTCTTTAAACATCTCTGCTGTGGGCATTCCCAAAGAAAATGCAAATGTCAGTGTTTGTTCTTTCGAATGACTCACAAATTTTACAGACCCATTGCTTACTCTTGGTGGTTTTGCTCTAGCCAGCATTGTTTGGAACTGCCTAAAATTGGAAAGTCTGTTCTCGTGATGATTGGCTCATCCTGAATCAGCTAAAGTGATCTTGTTCTCTAGCTTTCTGGGAAAAATGGGTGTGAATAAAACAATAAAGGGATGATGAGGGGTTTTGCTGTTGGCTGTACTTTGTTCTCCCATAAGTTCTTGATGTTAAAGTCATCTCTCCATCAATAGGATTGTTTTTTGTTTTTTTTTTTTTTTGGTTTGTTTTCAAGATTCGTATGGGCCAACACAATTTTTAAACTCTGCTTATCTGAAAAGATTTTATTCCTTGCAAACTGTAAACTCCTTTAATGATCCTAAGAGAACATGTGTATACTCCCTGACCTAGTCAACCTCAAATCTTATTCTTCTTCAGCACCCTCACTAATTTCCATGGATTTTAGTTAACAAATAGCTCTTAAACCCATCTATTTCCTTCCAGTTATTTGAAAACTACATGTTTTCCAAGACTATAGGAATCTACGTTTCCTCGTGTCACCCAGAGTTAGCCAAGCCACAAAGTTAAGTCATCCAGACTGTCAAGTCTGCCCAAAACTCCCAATGCCTCCTGCAAGATGTTAGGGTCCAACTACAAAATTAGAGGGTAGAGTCCACACAGATTATGCTCACTTCTGATGCCAACTGCAAGTTTAGAAAGTATATGAGTGAGAATTTTCTAGAGAAACAGGACCAATAGGATGTGTGTGTGTGTGTGTGTGTGTGTGGAGAGAGAGAGAGAGAGAGAGAGAGAGAGAGAAATGAGAGAAAGATATTTGTTTTAAGGAATTGATTCATGCAACTGTGGAGGCATGGTAAGTCCTAAATCTTAGGATAGGCCAGTAGGCTGGGTAGCTAGGGGAGAGTTGCAGCTGGAGTCCCAGGGAAATCTGTTGAGAGAACTCCTTATAACTCAGGGGAGGTCAGTCTTGGTTCTATTAAGACCTTCAAGTGATTGGATGAAGCTCACCCACATAATGGAAGGTATCATCTTTACTCAAAATCCTCTGGTTTCAATGTTAGTCTCCTCCAAGAAACATCTTCACAGAAACATCTAGGATAATGTTTGACTAAATATCTGTGTGCCCTGACCCAACCACATTAACACATACAACCAACCATCAGAATTTCTCAAAATCATCCTCAGGTTTGATAATTCATTAGGAAAATTCACAGAACTCAAAGCAACCTATTGTACTCATAGTTACGTTTCTGTCAAGGAAAAGGATATGGAAAATCAGCCAAAGGAAGAGACACACAGGGGACAGACATTCATTGCCCACAGAATGTGTTACCCTCTCAGTATCAGTGTGTGACAATCTGCAGAGTATTAACAATCCAGGAAGCTTCTTATCAGGCATGATTGATTGATTGTCCATGCAGCTGACACTCCTCACTCCTCTCTGGAGGTCAGGCTGATATTATGTGGCCCAAGGAGCCCATCATAGGGTCCTTACATCATTAGCATAAGCTATCAGATATCATCCATGGAGCTCACTATGAACAACAAGACAGTTCTATTGCACAGCAAATCGTAAGGGATTAGAGGTTACCTGCCAGGAGCCAGGGACAAAGGCCCAGACCTCTCTTCGGGTAAGGCCAATTTACTTACTACACACTTGTTCATCTTTATCTACACTGACTCCTTTGAATCAGTTCTGTTCTTTACACCCTCCAGCCACAGAGCTGTTTCCTTCATGGTTTCCCATTTCTGTCATGACAAAATATTGTACGTAGTTGGGTTCCTAATTCTTCCGCCAGACTCATTTAGAGCTAGATTCCTCCTTCAAGCTGTGCACTGTAGTCATGCAATCTCTCTCCAGTTCCCCCACATAAACTGCTCTTCCCTCTCCTCTGCTGTTAGCTAGTACAACTACCTCTCATTTCTTACACAAAGATGTGGTTTTTTATTATATAGTTAACATTTTCTTCCCCACAAGATCCCCAGCTGCACCAGGCACTCATCTTGTTGATGTCTGCTCCTCATTATATCCCAGCGCTTAGCACAGTTTATCATGTAATAAATGTGAACGAATAAATCTTTACTTTAATTCACCATGAAGGGAATTATGTTCACATTGATTCAACCCCATCCCAGGAGCGTGATTCGGTGAATACATGTATTCTCCCCATCACACAATCAGCACTTATAGGTGGAGAACCTAAGTCCAGAGCTTTGTGTGACTCAAGCCTGTGATACGCAAAACGGAGCCAATGGGGGAAGAATATCTGGAGACGTTATGCTGAGCAGCTAGAATGAACAGAGAAGTGGGTTCTGCTATGAATGGGATTGATATCAATCTTCACTATTTCAAGAAACTGGAACTAGAGATACCCTGAGAAGTTTCCGTCAAGTACCTAGAAATAAACTAATATTATTATCTCTAACTCTGATTGAAGTTTGTTTTCTGTTCAAGACCACAGAGCTAGTGAGGCACAAATTGACAATGAAACTACCACCAGGAACCCCATGAGACTTGGGTAATGACTCGTGCTGATCGCAACGTCCTCTCATTATTTGTTCGCACACACCCTGCTGTGTCATCTTGGAACACACGTGCAGAGATGGAGAGACCCGGGCCTGCTTGCGCATTTGCTTGTTTCTCTCCAACACAGATGTTTGGCAGCGCTCAGGGGACAGGGCATCGCGCTAATACTGTGCCACGTTTATGTCTATGTTTATCTTCAAACATATCTAACTGGTTTAAAGGCATGAATTTTTTAGCCATAATTACGATTGCAGCTCTGGGTGACATTGTGGATGACTCGCTGTGTTCCTAAAAAGGTAGGAAAATTCGCTTCTGAGAATTAGTGAGTGAACGTAATGGTTCTAGAAGTAACAATATGCATCATAAAGAATCCAAATCAATATTTTTATGGCAGAAGTTGATGTGTTTGTTGCTGCTCTCTTCCAAGTAAACAGGAAAAGATCAGAATTGAAATAAACAGCTAACGTTTGCATGAGAGCCAGAAATTTCAGATGCACAGGTTCTTCCTAAAGATAACAAAAAATAGAGAATTTGAGAAACTATACAGTGAATTCATCAGCTGGTAGAAAATAGATTGGATTGTTAAGATGTCAAGACACCCTGAAACACAACTGCTACCTGAATTTCCTATTATCTTGGAGTTTCAGAATGCCTAATGTTTGAAACTCTTCTCAAGGAGGAAAGGGCACAGAAATAAACTGGGGATAGGCAAAAAATAATAAAAATAAAAATTAGGTATACAAGATCTTTGGGGTTAGACTGGGTCTAAGTAGGTACATTTCAGAATGGCTGAAATTTTTATCTTTGATAGTAAATGACACTAATCTATGCCACATACCTATTACATGCCAAGCACTGACTAGGTGTGTAAGAATTTCCTCTTATTTCCTTATTTTGTGAAAGAAAAATCTAAGCATGAAAATACTGAGTAACCTATCCAAATATTCAAAACTTGTAATAAAAATGTAAAATAGCAAAAATATTCTAATCTTTCAAAATATAAGTCTACCTAAATTATAACCTGTGAATTGCCCTGCCCCTATATAACAAAATATTTGTAACCTCAGTACTCAGAGTTATGCCTGGTATATTTATTATATGCACACAATATTTGCTGAATCAATGAATACATAAAATTAAGAACAGGAAAGAATAATAGAAAACAATATGTGAAGGAAGGGCTTAAGCTTTTGTTGGTAACATAGAATCATCATTAAAATATCCTTAAAATCAGAATCCCTGTTGTGCTTTTCCTTTCAAATGTCTATATATAATTGGTACCAGCTTTGAAAATTTTAACCAAACTTCATAGGCCTATCTAGAGTTGAGTGAAAAATAAGAGAGTGTTTGTGGATGAATGCATATCATTCAGCATGAATCTCTGTATCATTGTTTAGACATCTCATTGCCTTATTTTTCTTCTTCTTCTTTTTTTTTTTAACTACCTGACTTTGAATTATATTAGGGGAACTGCTAGACGTCTAACTGTTTCTGGGTTTTTCCAGTTTTTGTTTTTATACAATGTCTGTCCTTTATTTCCCTTCTAAAAAGTAAGTCATCCAAAGGAGGACAAGTGTATATCTGTAGGTGAATGTAAACACAATTTTATTTTTTATTATTTATATATTTTTTTTCTTATGGCTAGAATCGTGTTCAGCTGTAGAAATGGATCTTTATGCTTCTCATTCTATTCCCCTCTCTCTCTTCCTCTCTCTCCCTTCCCATTTCCCCACACACACAGTGTCAACTCTGTAATCTAAAATTAGAGATAGCACAATATCTGAACAGAAAAAAGATGGCAGTCTCTGGACCTCTGTGTCATAGTTCACCATCCTACTCTCTCTTCCAATAAAATTTCCTTACCAGTGCCCTGTTCAGAAGGGTTTTCCCCACTGACTCATGTGTCAACTCGCACTAAGTTATAAATTAATGATATCATTTGTAATTTAAATTAGTTCATGGATGTCTTAACCTTTGCCACTTAATTTAGTTCATAGCTATCTTAACCCGAAGAAGTGGCTAATGTGACATTCCCAAGAAGATTAAAGTCTAAAGGAAAAGTCAGAGGATTAAACAATGGATCAGAAAGAAGATGAGTTAGATGAACCCAACTCTATCCGAAGAAATACCTTTCCAAGTAAGCAAAGATGTCTCAGAAAATGGCATCTGTCAAAACATCTGAGGCTGGCACTTGTGTTTTCTGATAACCCTAGTTCTTTTGCTTTTCCTCTAAAGTTTTAAAATGTTTTTTTCTTTCCATTTCTGGAGTCCGTTATGAATCATTTTGTAGATCAAAGAAGAAAGGGAAAAGCTGTCAGCAATTTGTCAAATATATTAGAAAGTATAGAAATTCTCAAGATATGCATCAGTCTAAGGAGTCTAGAAAATTACCTCTCAAAAGTAACTGCTTATAAGTGAATATTTGCCTTCCTAAATCACCAGGAACCAACTTTATTGAATCATTTGAAGCTGCTCTTCATTTTATTTCCTGTTGATCAGAATTTCATTAAGCTCTTCTTTTAATGCTCCATGACTTTGTTTGCTCCGGATTTATATTACTCAACCATATCCCTTAAGCTTAATTAAGTTCGTTTGTTCATGCTTTGAGCATTTTTCTCTGTTCTGCAGCAAAAGTAGGTAAAAATCAAGGGACACTCATTCATCTGTGAAGCTGTCAGTCCATCATAACTTGAATATTGATTTGGGGTGAGGTTGTGACATTCCCTAGGTAAGCATGTCAAGTCTGTTGCCAGAGAGCTCTCTGGTTAATTGAATATGATGTCTGTATGGGAAGTGATGAAGTATGTCAGTGATGTGTAAGTGTTCTCTCCCACTGTGAATCCAGTAGAGGGTAAGGATATTCCATCGTGTACTGACCAAACTCCATGCTCCTTGTCTTATTACTTTAGTATTTTTTTCTGTTAAGGACCTGAGAGCAATGCAGTTATTCATCCAAGAGATGATTATGCATTAAAAAACTTGAAGCATGAAATATCAGATGGGGATAGTCATAAATGATTTGCCACATGAGTAATAATTTTAATTTGGTCTAAATTTGCAGTGTAGTTTTACTCATCTGTAATATGGGAGTAATGATCACCCTTCCTGTCATTAATGACTTCTCAGCAGTGTTGTAAAGATTAATTTATGTTCTTCAATGGCTTTTCAAATGAAAAGTGCTGTGTAAATGTTAGTTTCTAAAGCATAGCCCTTCCTGGCCAGAGCTAGCTTAGTCTCTGATTAATGTCTAAAATGTTGCATGAGAAATAAAATTTTGCTTGGACAATCACAAAGAAATATTTTTTTTTAGTTAGTTTAAGAAGAGAAAGAGCAACTTACAATTAAGCAATGTTACATGCTAATTGTATCTCAATTAAAAAAAAAGAGAGGTACAGTTTTCAATACTCTAACAAAAATAAAACACAAAGGTTAGTTACATCGTTTTAAAAAATGTATTATCTAGATTCACCACTCTGTCATTTATAGGTTTCTGATAGAGAAAAAAAAAAAAAAATCACTGGCTTTCCACCTAATAAATTGCATTGTATTACACTGGTAAGTCATACAAATTAGCCTAAAACCATTTCTTTCCATAATACATGCAAAAATATTCTAAGGTAACATTTTGTAGAGTCTGGATTTCTCAAGGTTTCATTTGGCTCAAATATACATTTAAATGATTGGTCACTAAGGCCTCTGGCTATTTCATATCTGGCAAAATTATAAGGTACAGATTCTCATAAATATGAATAAAAATAGGAGAAGCAATTTCTCCATGTGTTAGAACCTCTGATTAAGCATTGATGCTGGTATGCAGCTAAGTAACAGACTGGGTATTAAGAGGCTGCAACATCCACAGTCTACTCTCTAGCTCCTTCCATGAAGGAAAGAATGTCGGCTAAGTTTTCTGCTCCCTTGTCAGTTTTGCTTCTGTGAAAATATCTTCTTCTGATTTTCATCCTATTTCTCTAGCTACACATTGCTTTTCAGGGGTTTGTTTTTGGGTTTTTTTTGGTTTTTTTTGTTTTTTTGTTTTGTTTTTTTGTTTTTTTTCCTAGATCTTGCTCCAAATGAATGGATTTTAAAAACTTTTTCTTGGCATGTAATGTTCAACCTCCATAATACCCACAAACTGCCTCAACATCTCCACTGGCATGACCCATACACATTGTAAACTCAACACCAAAAATAGTGAACCCAAGTGCTTTCTTCCAGCTGTCTGTGCCCTACCCCAGTGAGTGACAACATTATCCAAGTAGGGGGTACACTAAGTTCTTACCAGGAACACACCAAGACGTTCTGGAGTAATATTTTGACTAAATTTTTACTGAACATGCTCTGTCTACCAAGCAGTGTGTGAGGTAATGAGCAGAATGAAACCAGCCTCTCTTCTCAGGTAGCTTACAGTCTAATGGGAGAGATAGATTTTAATGAAATAAGGATAATGGCTAGTCAAGACAAGGACATCAATGGGATTCTGTGACACCATGTAAGACTATGCCATCTAGGAATGACTTCATAAGGAAGTAATGACTGAGCTTATATCTGAAGACAAAAAACAGCATGAAGGAGAACAGTGGGAAAGGTTGGATGAGGAGGGCATTTTGGAAAGAGGAAGGAGGGTATTCCCTCTTCCCCATCAAATCAGACCCAAATCATGGACCTCCAGGCCAACTCTCTCTCTTAAATATCACTCTCTGCCTTCCATTCTCAATTTCCACTGCTACATTTTTCACTTTCTACTATCATTACATCACTACTTTTTATTGTCTTCATTTGTTGATTTTTTTGAGAGAGAGAGAGAGCATGTGCCCATGAGCGGGAAGGGGTAGAAGGAGACAGAAAGAGGCAATCTTAAGCAGATTCCATGCCCAGCATGAAGCCCAGCATGGGATTCAATCTCACAACAGCAAGATCATGACCTATGCCAAAATCAAGAGTCTGACGCTTAAGTGACTGAGCCACTCAGGCACCCCATATCACTACTTCAGTATGCAGGCACTATGGATAGAATGTGTCCTCCTCAAATTCATCTGTTGAAACCCTGTCCCCAATATAATATTATAAGGAGGTGGGGCTTTGGGGAGGTAATTAGGATTAGATAAGGTTGTGAAGGTGGAGCCCTCATGAATGGGATTAGTACCTTTATGAGAATCACAAGACAGCTTGCATCCCATCTCTGCCCATTTGGGGGGAACAATGAGAAGTAGGCAGTCCGAAACTCAAAGGCTCTCAGCAGAATTCAACCATGTGACATCCTGATCTCACACTTCCAGCTTCAGAACAGTGATAAATAAATTTCTATATTAGCCACCTGGTCTGTAGTACTTTGTTATATTAGTCCAGACCAAGACAGCAGGCCACCAACATTTATATATTCTCAAAATCTCTCACATCTTTTAAAACTCCTCAAAAGTCTCTTTTCAAAACCCAGTCAAGTCCTCATAAACTCTCAAATGTTTCTCCCTTCATTTCTCTTCTGAAATTTTTGTTATCTTGTGCCATAAATTCTCTCTTCTGTAGTGAAAGTCCTGATAGCCTCTCAATCTTTCAAACTTCTCCAGGTGTCTTTGTTTTTCGGTTTTGCTTTTTTTTTTTTTTTTTTTTTTTTAATTATCAGAGTGTACAAAATTCCTCATGGGGCTAATGGAGAATAAGGAAAGTGAAAGGGAAATTTCAAATATTTTTCATTTATTTTCTTTCTTCTTCTCAGTGGAGAAGACACAATTACTTATTGGTAGTTTTATCTCTTATTGT